>NC_138373.1:125897783-125985714 GCF_054177405.1 Leptonychotes weddellii
GAAAGTAATTTAATTTCCCTATTGAATTTTGGTATTTTGGCAATCCATTGGTCAGCCACATTAAACTATTTGGGAAATTTAGTCTTTTTTTTTTTTTTAACTTATTAAGATACTGTGAATTTTCCTTCATATTTATCAGATTTTATTAAAATGATATTTAATTCTGGTTTGAAGGTAGAGGTTTACCTAAAGATGAAAAATTTGTCCCCTTTTGACAAACTCTAAATGAAATGAATTTATTCATAATATTCTGCACAGTACAGGCATATATAAATTTAAATTATCATTTTTCTATAAATACAAAAAATATTTTAAGAAGGTACATGGTCAGCATGAAAAATGGCCTGTTAGAAATACAGTCCCGCAGAATAACCTCATGGAGAAAGACCAATTTTAAAAGATGGGCCTTATTTTATATTCTGAAGGTCAGCAGCTTGATGCTGTGCCATATCTAATTTTCTCAGTCCGTCATGCTGCTGAACCTCCAGGACAGAACAGAGTGAACTACAGGAATGCTGCAATTACGTAAGCAAGGATGGATTGCCTGACAAATGGCGCAATCAATGAACAATGGAAATTCAATCAGCTGTGACCGGATCAACTACCAGGTGCATGGGAAAATCCAAACTCTTAGCACCTCCTGGAAAGTGGCTTACTTTTCCTTTGTTCGTGCCATATACTATTAAAGTGAGAAAAAAAAAATCCAGTGGTTGAAGTTACTGCTTCTGCTGCTACTGCCTTTTTTTTTTTTTAAAGAATTCTACTTTCATGAGCAGCAAGCAGCAACTCCTTGCTTTCCATGGTGGTGTGACATTTGCAAGAGAAATATGTAGGAGGCTGATGAATCTTTGTGACAATATATGAATCTAATAACTTCTTTAAATTACAATTTTAGAAGCACATCTGAATGTGGAACTAAAATCCTTTATCTAAACCATGGAGATAGAGAACTTACTATGAAAGAGATTAATTATATTTGCTTTTGCTGGAATTATGGCCAAATGTGGTAAAGGACAGTGCATAGAAAGGAGGAGTACTATTCTTATGATATCTAGGAAAGTCAAATTCCAAGAATTGTGAGTTTCGGGACGCCTGGGTGGCTCAGTCGTTTAAGCGTCTACCTTGGGCTCAGGTCATGATCCTGAAGTCCCCGGATCCCTGCCAAGGGGGGAGCCTACTTCTGCTTTTCCTTCTGCACCTCCCCTCAACCCCACCCATGCTCTCTCTCTCTTGCTCACTCTCTCTCTGTCAAATAAATAAATAAAATCTTTTTAAAAAAAGGATTTTGAGTTTGAAGTAGTCCAGTTGAAAGTCCTAGAATAGCTAAAATAAATAAATAAATAAAAACTTTCAAATTCTAAGTTAGGGGTAGAATTTAATTTATGACTTTTAGGTTAATAGTGAATTTTACGGATTTAAAATATAAATGTTTCTAAGTAGGAGAAAAGCAATTAAATTCTGTAGGTCTGGGAGTTAAGAGCTAACTTTAGACAATAAGAATACCTTCTCCTTAGGTTTTGATACTAGAATAAAAACATTTCCCAAGTATAATCTTTCAAGACATCTCTCCTAAGTGGATGTATCAGTTAAGTAAAATAACTTTGGGAAGATTAAAAAAAAGAACGAATGCTCAGTATCTACGGTAGACATGACCAATATAGATGTTGGAAAAAAAATTAGTAAGATAGATAGTAGTCAAAGGGACATAGGATCAGTATTATTGACTGCTAAATAACTAAGCAAAAGCATTGGAGCTTAGAAAAGTGTACTTTTATACTAATCTTTCTTTCTCTCCACGGTTCTTCTTATTTTCATAGAGTTTTATTGATTCTCATTGAGAGTTAAGTGCTTTTCTAAACCACAAATGCCCTGACTTTGCCTTCCTCCCAACGCCCCTCCTTAATCAAAGCCCGATGAAGTTTGCCAGTTACCAAGGGAGTTTGTTAGATATCTCATTTTGGTGGGTAGAATAGAAAGTCGAAGATCATTATTAATGGAGAAAACAAATTGATTCCTAGGTTAAAATTCTGGCCCCACTCTTTGAACAGTGCTTTCCCCCAAATAATTGTAAAATGGCAAAATTTATAAAATTGGTCTGCGATGGGTATTATTGTTCAGCAGTATCTGTTCTCCTCTATGTCAGGCACACAAAAGGATCAGATGTCCCCATATACGCAGAGGAATGTGGCTAGCTTTGGCTAATGCAGTGAGAGGAGGAGGGTGTGTCGCTTCAGGGTGAAGCCTTTATTTGCAAGAGCTTCCATCCTAATCCTCTGGTCTGCTGCGGCCCTCATGAGGCACATGTGGAATAGAAGTCCTCTGCATCTGTCAATGCAATAGAAATGCATTGATAACAGATCTGGGGAGTCCACCTGAACCCACAGTGAAGTTGCATGAGTAAGATATAAACATTTATTTTTGCAAGTCACAGAGTTTGCGATTGTTACTGTAGTATAATCCAGCCTATCCTTACTGATTGAGAGGGCAATAATAATAACTTTATAGGATTGTTGGAATGAATTGTGTGCTGATATACATGGTGTCCAGCATATAGTAAAAACAGCGAGGCTTTTTTGTGTCCATGCTATGAGCCAGGTACAATACTGAGTGCTATAATTTATTTAATATTTATAACCACCCTGTGAGATAGGGTCAATTTTTATTCTGATTAAATGGGTGTGGAAATGGAGATATGGACAGTTTAAGAAACTTGCCTAAACTTATAAAACTAGTAAGTAGCAGATCTAGGATTTTTGAACCCACACAGTCTGAATTTAGCTTCTATACTCCATCTAAATACTATATTACGGGGGGCACCGGGGTGGCTCAGTCAGTTAAACGCCAGACTCTTGATTTCAGCGCAGGTCATGATCTCAGGGTCCTGAGATCAAGCCCCACATCAGGCTCTGCGCTGGGCATGGAGCCTGCTTAAGATTCTCTCTCTCCCTCTCCCTCTGCCCCTTGTACCCTCCTTCCCCCCGCACGTGCGCTTCCTCTCTAATAAATACATAAATAAATAAAAACTACATTATAGTGTTTCTATACTAAGAGTCTCAGTTAATTTTAGCTTTTCTTCCTTTTCTTATTTCTTCTCCACTGAAACCACTAAAAGTAATTTAAAACACCTGGATTTAATTCTTAGAAACATTTGGAAAATATCCATATTATATATGGAGTAGTAGATTGATACTTTTTGAAAAAAATGAACTCTGTTTTATATGTAAATATTTAAAGTGTGTACAACGGTCCCAAAGTTGGGGAGAGGGAGGCTTTATATTAATTGTTACCTACTTTGAAAATGTTTCCTGGACACTAGAAAACGGTATTAATCTTCTGTCTAAAAAATATTCTGTTGGTTTTTTGGCTTAAGGAAAATCTATAATGACCACATTATTCATTGCTTGCAATATGCTTTAATATTACTTTTACTAGAACATGGTGATAAATAGCCTAATTAATTCATGTAAGTATGAATATTTGAAAATTTTCCTTTCCTCCAACCTCTCAATAAAAGAAAATACTGGACTTCTTATATGTGTATAATTATGGAACTTGTTGATTTTATTTACTGCATTTATTACTGATTTACACAGTCATATGCAGTATTCTTTCCTGTTTTTCTTCCATTGCTTTTCCTCTTGACCCTAGGGCCTGGTGGACAAACCTTGATAAATGGCTCACATTAAGTGCAGAGATGTGTTTCTCAGGAATCCTATTGTATACAGCTCTCTTATATATATTGACATATAATTGATCAATAATATATACCATATTTTTTGAAATTCAGCACAAGGACAATGAGTTGCGGGCTCTCTCACTTACTTGTATTATTCCATAGATGTTGCCAAACATTGGGGAACAAATGATCTAAGAATGTTAAATGCTTCCTTTGAGTGTTTTAGGGAGTGTGCCACAATAAGACTTGGGATATTCGTAGAGTCTCTAATAGGGAACGCACATGTGGTTATTCTCTAGCTCATCCCAGAGCTATTCCTTTCTTTCATGCTGATGGATTATTTCTCAGTAATGATAATAATAATAGTAACAACTATGGCAACACAGAGGCAGGTAACTAATTACTGAACACTTATTCTAGCTCAGGCCCCATGCTAAAAGTGTATATATATTCTTCAAATCCTGCCAACACCTTGTGAAATAGGTATAGTTACAATGCACTTTTATAGCTGTGTAAATGAAAGGACAGAGTGATGTAAGTGACTTGTCGTGTAGTGGTGGACTTAATTATTCAACCAAGTTGGGTCACACTGTCTAGCACAATTTCTGTAATGAGTTGTAACTACACTCCTCAACTTCTGTCTGGTGATCATGTGGCTATTGAGATGTCAGGACCTAGAAGATGCAAAAGAGTGAGAACTATGTTAGAATTCTAAAAAGTTTTAATCCGGGGTGTAGCTTCCCCTTTCCTCATTTGTCATCTGTGTTTCTGTGTATCTTCTGCTCTCTGATTTTAGAGGAATTGTAAATCTTCACTGGTTTCCTAGATTCCACTTTTACACATGTTCTTTACTAATTTTTTTTTTTTTTCCTAAAAAGCACATCATCTCGAATCTTATTTCCCTTTAAGGTAGTTTGGCAAAGAATGCTCAATGCTCATCTCCATCCACTATACATCTACTAGATAAGCTCACACTCTGCTAACACTTCTACCAATAATTTAACAAATCATGACTAAGTCATGGAAGGGCAGGGATCGGGTCTCAGCCACCTTTATATCCCCAATGGAATGCACATAACCTTGTGTATATCAACTGCACTGATTTTGAAACTTCACCACATGTATAGATTTATCTTTTTAATCTACCTTCTATCTGGGTTCCTGTATAAATTGTAGGTAGATATACCTGAATTACCCCTCCTACCAGAACCCAAAATGACTCATGAATCTTCTTTCTATGAAGGCATCAAAGGGTTTGAATTTTTTTTCTGCAAATTTTTAATTTGAATTCCAGTTAGTTAACATACAGTGTAGTATTAGTTTCAGGTGTACAATTTAGTGATTCATCACTTACATACAGCACCCAGTGCTCATTGCAACAAGTGCACTCCTTAATACCTATCACCTATTCCCCCACCCATCTCCCCTCCAGTAACCCTCAGTTTGTTCTCCATAGTTAAGAGTCTGTTTCTTGGTTTGCCTCTCTTCACCTCTCCATGTTCATTTGTTTTGTTTCTTTTTCTTTTCTTTTTTTTAAAGATTTTATTTATTTATCTGACACAGAGACATAGCTAGAGAGGGAACACAAGCAGGGGGGAGTGAGAGAGGGAGAAGCAGGCTCCCTGCTGAGCAGGGAGCCCAATGCGGGGCTCGATCCCAGGACCCTGAGATCATAACCTGAGCTGAAGGCAGACGCTTAACGACTGAGCTACCCAGGCGCCCCATTTGTTTTGTTTTTTAAATGACACATAGGAGTGAAATCATATGGTATCTGTCCTTTCTCTGATTGACTTATGTCACTTAGCATAATACTCTCTAGTTCTATCCACGTCATTGCAATTGGCAAGATTTCATTCTTTTTATGGCTGAGTAATATTCCACTGTGTGTGTGTGTGTGTGTACTGATTCACTGTGTGACTATATATATATACCACATTATTCATTTATCAGTTGATGGACATTTGGGCTCTTTCCATAATTTGGCTATTACTGATAATGCTGCTGTCAACTTTGGGGTGCATATATCCCTTTGAATTAGTATTTTTGTATCATTTGGGTAAATACCTAATACTGCAGTTGCTGGGTCATAGGGTAGTTCTATTTTTAACTTTCTGAGGAACCTCTGTACTGTTTTCCAGAGTGGCTGCACCAGTTTGCATTCTGTTTGGGTCTAAGTTTCCTGATGAGGCAGTTGGCTCCCTTTGCTTCCCCTTAACTCATTTATCTTTAAGTTGTAGTAGAGACTATTTTAACAGCAGCATGGGTTTTCAGTCATTAAGCGAAAGACACACATGCTACAAGGAGGTAAATACTTTACTTACATGGTACAGACCAAGTCCCCATGTGAGTATGGACTGAAAAAGTTGTCTCTCTGGCACGTATCAGATTCTAAGAATTTCAGATTTAAGAGACCAATATCATGTTACCAGATTGTCATTTATTAGTCATTTTGTAGTCAGTAAGTTAACCAATAAACCAAATTTTAGTGATCAAATGAAAATCATTGGTTAAAAGTGATAAAAGATGAATACTGAATGATCTCACTTATATGTGGAATCTAAAAAAAACAAAATGAACAAAACAAAACAAAAACCCAAGTTCATAGATACAGAGAACAGACTGGTGGTTGCCAGAGTGGGGATTGTAAGGGTTTGGGTGAAATGGGTGAAGGAGGTCAAAAGGTACAAACTTCTGGTTATAAAATAAATGTCATGGGGATATAATGTACAGCATGGTGACTATACTTACTAATACTGTATTGCATATTTGGAAATTGCTAAGAGTAAACCTTAAAAGTCCTCATCACAAGAAGAAAAAAAAATTGTAACTCTGTGTGGTGATGGATGATAACTAGAGTTACTGTGGTAATTATTTTGCAGTGTATATACAAATGTCAAATCATTATACTGTATGCCTGAAACCTAGATAATGTTATATGTCAATGCCTCAATTAAAAAAGAATAAAAAATTAAAAAGTGATAGCAATGAGATGATACAAAAATATTTTTCTAGGACACATTTATGATATTGCCATAATGATACTAATCTTAATATTATTATTTGAAGTAAAAGCTGATCATATTCTGGTAAGAGCTTGAATTTTAGAAAATATGACATTGATTTTATTATTGTTTTAAAATGCTGGTTCCTGACTGCTCAAGATCTACTGTTTACTCAACATTTCATTATTTCACCTGAGTATTTCAGGAGCTGTTTGAAATGTGATTTGTAATTACAGGCTTGGTAGATCTAATTTGATAAAATTTTCTCTTATCTAGGTTTAATTAAGTTATAAAAGAATTAATTTTTAAATTTATAATTGGTAAAAATTACCTCTAATTAGGAAGATTTTCTTATTAAATATCTAATTATTTCAAAGTCTATATCTGATAGAAATAATAATGCTCTTAATCAAAATCCCTTAAATCCTGGAAGATGATTTCACTCTCTGTGTGAATTTGTATGACTGCGTATGCACACGTGTGTATGTGTACGTGTATGTTAAAATGTTACAGAATGCAAAATATATTATTATAGTAATAATAACAGTACTCCTAACCATAGGTTTTTTAACTTATCAAACACATACATTCTTAAAGAAGAATTTAGGGAAGATTAAGTAACTTGCTCATGTTTACTTGGCATGCAGGTGGCAGATCTGGGATGAAAAACCAGATCTGTTAGACTTTAGAGTATATCAGCTTCTCACTGTATCATAATTCCTCTCCAGTTAATCCCATCTTATTATCACAATACCAGTGTTAACAGATTTAAAAAACAAGCCTGGTGCATATATACATTTATATACACACATCTATGTTTGTTGGCCTGTTATATTTATAAAAGGTGGAGTTTTTTGGGCTCAGAACTTATTCATTCATTAACTCATTTGTTCCTTCATCCTTTCCTTCTTTCTCTTGTTCATTCCATGAACGTTTATCGAATGCCTTCTAAGCCAGGAACTATTCCACGTGCTGAATGAGATTCCAGATAGGGTGTCACCTTGAAGACCAACTTCATACATCCAAGGAAAAATTGTTTTTGCTTGAGATCGCTTTCATTTTCCTGTTTAAAAAGAGTAATTGCAAGTGATGGGGACTATCTAGCAATAATTTTCTGAAAATATGGGTATTAAAATTTGTTTTATTTTAGTCAGCTCTACTCTGAATTGCCTTTGATTGTTGAGGTGTGAATAACTAGAGGATACAGCCTCACATTTTGATCAACAGTAGCCACTTTCTAATTAATGAATCCTTTCATAGATAAAAGAATCAACCAGTTTTAATTTTATCTATTTGTACAGCCTCTCATTTTCTGCTAGAGGTGCTAACACAAGGAAAGTGAGGAAAAGACAAGTAACAACAAAGAGAATAAAGGAAATAGTGAGCTTAGCAGGTGCTAGATAATGAACTCTTAGAAAATTGAGTAGACTGCACTGTATTCAAGTTTCAAATTATGGAAGTGTTAACGGAAAATGTTTTATCTATGAATGTAATATGTATGTAGATTTTGAGGGATCAGCAAGGATAAAACACAGAGTTTGTGATACTGTTTTAAGATTATTTAGAGGATAAGGTTAGGGAAAAAAGGCATAATAAAATTTTTAAGTTATGCTCAATGGTATCTAGTTAGTCAAATTAGATTTATCTTTGTAGCTATGTCTACAGCATGGTTGTGTCTGTAAGGTTTTGTTTCTTTTTGTAATTTTGTAATAATTTAATTTTGTAATAATTATAGACTCACAAGAAGTTACAAAAATAGTACAAAGAGGTTGTTTGTACCTATCCTTCAGCTTTCCCCAGTGGTAACATCTTACACAAATAGGACATTATCAAAACCAAAATTGACATCGGAACAGTACAGTTAACTAGACTATAAACCTTATTCAGATATGCCAGTTTTGGCACACACTCATATTTTTTGTGTATGTATTTTGCCTTTTAAAAAAAACTATATGTCTGTCAGACTGTTTGAATCTCTAGGTCTCTATTTTTGTTCTTGCTGAAAAATGGAATTATACTATCCATATTATCGATAGCTCATTTTTCCACTTGTAATAAGGTGTGATTTTTCCAGTCCTCTATTCTTCTATTCCATGATTTTTAATGTTTGCAGAATGTTTTAACATATCAGGTGAATGTGAAAATTTTTATTTCACAATCTTTCATGTGGATATTTAGGTGGTTTCTCTTTATTTGCTATTGTAAACAGGCAGATATACTTATACCTCTGGACACAGCATTCCAAAAATGTCTCTTTCTGTCTCTATCTGCTTCTTTCTTTCTTAACTTTCTTCCTGCTGAAGAATTCTTAGATTTCTAGATCAAAGAGAAATTATACACTTTCTGATGTATATTGTCAATTTTTTTCTCCAAAAAGATTAATATTGTGCATAAAGTCTCACAACTTTCTTCCTTATGAAATATTTAGAGAATAAATAAAGATAAAAATTTATTGGACATTTAACACTGGGCTTTGTAAAATTTTAATATTGTGTCACATTTGCTTCATATCTTTTATTTTTTTAAGCAGTAAAACAAAATTGATGCCCCCTTTGTCTCTCTCCCAATTACAGTCTTTGTAGAAACAATCTCAATAATTTATATGGTTCAATGGGAAGAAAAAGTTCTTCTCAGACATTCTAAAATGACTGATTGTATTCCTCCTCTTTAATAAGAGCTTGTATTAGACATCTCTCTGTGGACATGAGCTAAGTGTTGTGCAGAATGAGTTAATGAATGTGGTGTCTGCCTTCTGGGAGCCTCAGCTGTAGAGGAGAGTTTCATCAGGACATTGTGGTGTGTCATTCTGTGTGAGTTATAGCCTTAAAGAGAAAGAAATGGATAGCTAAGATGACGATGTAATATGAAAATAGGAAAAAGCCTTAAAGTCCTCAGGTTTTAAGCACATTACTTTCAATCCTTACCTATTTCTTCCCTCTCTTTACATTTGTCTTTAACCAGAGTAAAGCAACACCATGTTAACAAGTTGACTTCCTTCTCTGCACAGTTCTGGGGCTGCTTTCTCTTCTTTCTCCTTCTCCTCTTTCTTTATTTTTTTCTTCATCACTTCATCATTGTTATCAGGATTAAATGCTGAGAGGTGTCTTCTCTTCCCTCCGACAAATAATGCTTGGAATTGGAGTGTGGCGCCTCCTCTTCTGTCCCTTCTTGGTTCTCTGGATAATTTTGAGGTTTCAGGGTTACCTGCTTGGAGACCTTGTGGGCCCTGGTCTGTAGGTCTGGTTTCCTAGGAACCTGCTCTGGTTTGGAGTTTGGTTCCTTACGAGCTTATGATGACTTATTTCTGAGTTGTTTGATTGAAAATGTTCTCTTGAAAAGGGCTGACTGAGGAAGTTTCCTTTCCTTTAAAATGTACTTTTAAATTTATATTTATTTATGATTATATTTCAATCTTAATAAATTCATGCTTTGAAATTTAAACATGTTTTGATTGGATCTTTAACATTTGCCCTTTACTATTAATTAATTATAATTTTATCTTGTTTTTTGTATTAAAATATAAAATATTTTAATATAAATATAAAAATATTTTATATTAAAGTATTATGATATTATTTCTGTTTGCTTAAACTCTTTTTTTCCCCTGAATTTCTTCTAGAATAAAAATAAAACCAACAGGATAAAATGGTGTCTTCACTTTCAGCTTTGAATTTAACTGTCAGGCATGACTCACAACCCATGGATCTTTAAGATCATTCATTCATGCCTTTTCTCTTCATTGGCAGTGGATATAGTTCAGATAACAGGTGTTGATTTCTTGAGAGTCTTTCTTTCTATTCTTTATCCTGTTGGCTGTATTTCTCACCATTGGCAGTTCATTCCATTTGAATCTGAGGTGATCTGGTAGAGGTGCAGATGCCTGGGCTGTCCTTTCATGTTGAGCTGGGACAAGCTGTGACTAGGGCTGGGGGGGTGGGGCCAGGTTCTGTGTGTAGGTACTCACCTATAAAGGATCCGTAGGGCTAAGGGATGTCTCGCTCTTTGTCTTAGGTTTCTCTGTTAAAATAATTGTCCTATAGAGAGATGTGCTTTCCAAATACTTTTACAGAAACAATATCCCTAGTGGTTAAATTAACATAAGGTTATTATGCTGCCCCAAGTAAGCAATTACCCAATTTGGAGGGTTTCCTGGAACAGTCAGTTGATACTGCTCAAGGCCAAGTATCTGTAATTTAGGTGAGATGTCCCCGTGTGAATAAAGCAATATCATGCCCTCTTAAAAATGCTTAAAGCCTTCTCTGTGTGCAATAGTAGTCTTTTGAGCTAGTCACTGTTTTTTACTGAGCGTTTACCTCATGAGACTCTTTCTTATTTGTGTTAATGTGTCAGAAGAGTACTACTCCAGTTCACATTCATTCACACTCGCAGGCATTTATTTAAAAATAATTATTGAGGATTTACTGTGTGCCATTAATGAGCTAGCACATGGTCTCTGCCCACAGGAAACAGCTTCTAGTGAAGGTACAAGAATTACTCAAATAAGCACACAGACATGTAAAATGGGAAATTCATCCCATTTTCCTTGGAGTCAGAAAGCACTGGGTTGCAGTCTGCCGCATGTTAGTTTTGTAATTCTGGGGAGTTACTTGACCTCTCTGAGGCTCATTTCTCATCTATAACATGAGAATAACAGTGTCCTCCTCAAGGGATAGTGTGTGGATTAAATGATTTGATATATATAAATTACCAGACGCAGAACCTGGCATATGGGCGATTAACAAAATATTAGTTCCTTTTCCTACCTCAAAACTGTTCCTTTTTCTTCTTATTCCAGATCTCCCTTAAAGACAATATAAACTTGACATCCAGAGATGAAAAAAAAAAACCCCTCAGGTTTCTCTGATACCGTCCTTCCTCCTACTTCTAGTTCCTTTTTGATTTGGTTCTATAATAGGTCCTCTTCCCCCATGTTTTCATTACTTATTTGCTCCTCTTGGCTAGTTAAGAGATCCTAACTGATTCCATTTCCTTGTTTACCTCTCAAGTCTGACCTGAAATCCATTTCTAAGCAGAGTGTTCTCCAGCTCTAGACCTTTTAATTTGCCTGCACTTCCTTAACAAGGCATTCCAGGCTTTTAAGATAAGGCTTGCATTGGTCTTCCTTGTCTTGGCTCATGGTATGCTCCCCCCCGCCAACATCTCCTATTTCAGCAGCTTTAATGCACTTGCACTTCTAAAACAGAACCTGAATTTTGCCTAATTTTTGTATCTATCTCACTGCCATTGCCATTGAAAAATAATATTTCTGTCAATTTTCAGTGCCTCCTCCCTCAGCTACCTTCACTTTTCACCTGTTTAATAAAAGCCAGTTGAAAAGTTTGTACAAGCTAAAGAGAAGCCAGAGCATCCCCCTTGTCTTTATATCCTCACTTCTCAGCCATGTTGTCTATACTCCAGGTTCTCCTCTCCTTTAGGACACTTGCATCCACTGCAGTGGCCTCAGTGCTCATCACTGTATCCGAATTGCTCTCCCAAAGAACACCAATACCTATGTGTTCCTTTTCAATGGATTGACTTGGAGTCCTTACCTCATTTGATCTCTCTTCAGTATTTGATGCTGGGGACTACTTTTGTCTCCTCGAAATTCCCTACAACGGCATTGTTCAATACGGTAGTTTGTAGCCACATGTGGCTATTTATATTTGAGCTTAATTAAAATTAAGTAACATTTAAAATTTAGTTGTGCAGTGACATTAGCCACATGTGGCTATTGGGTACTCGAAAGGTGGCTAGTATGATTGGAGAACAAAATTTTAAATTATATTTATTTTTAATTAATTAAAATTAAAATTTAGCCAGCTACCTGTGGCTATGCTATTCTGAAAAGACAGAAACTTTCCATCATCACAGAAATTTCTATTGTACAAGGCTTCTCTAGAGACAGGATTGGCAAAGTTTTTCTTTAAGAGGCCAAAAAGTAAATATTTTTTGGCTTTGTGGGCCAGTTAGGTTCCATTGCAAACACTCAGTTCTGCTGTTATCAAGCAAAAGTAGCCACAGAGAGTGTGTAAACAATTGAGCGTGGCTGTGTTTCAGTAAAACTTTATGTACACAAACAGATTGTGGGCCAGATTTGGCTTGTGATTATGGTTTGCAGATTCCTCTTGAGCCCTGTTTTCTTTAATATGCATTCTTTTCATTCTCTTCCTCTTTTTCTCTAAAAATCTCTTTTTTCAATCTTCCATATTTCTCACACCCCTCCCTGCCTTCCATTTCTTTTTTTTTTTTTAAAGGTTTTATTTATTTATTTGACAGAGAGAGAGAGCACAAGCAAGGTGAGTGCAGGCAGAGGCAGAGGGAGAAGCAGGCTCCCCGCAGAGCAGGGGGAGCCCGATGCGGGACTCGATCCCAGGACTCTGGGATCATGACCTGAGCCGAAGGCAGTCACTTAACCGACTGAGCCACCCAGGCGCCCGTTGCCTTCCATTTCTATCACTGCAACACTATTATTACAAGAAATCTTGCAACAGTCACCCTCCCCTTGTGTCCTACTTTAGCCCCTTATACCCATTGCCACAACACTGTGCTTTCATAACTTATCTAAGCCAGTTCCCCCCCCCCATTTGTAAATGTGTATAATAATAGTAATTGCCTGATAGGGTTATTGAAAGGAGTCAATGAAATGTGTATAAAATTGTGGTTATGGAGGATATAGAGTACACCAACACAGTATAAGTAGTTGTGACTTGGAGCCTGACTGTTTGACATGCATTCCACCAGTGTGGACCTTGGTTAGGCCACTTAACTTCTCTGTGCTTCTGTTCCCTCATCTATAAGAGGAGGATGATATTGGTGTATACACAGAGTCATTATGAGAATTGAATGAATTTGTGTTAACTGTTCTTAGCGTTGTCTTGGCACAACGTAAGTGCTCTGTTGTTTTTTGTTTTGTTTTCCCGGTTTTATAGATGGAGGAAGAAAGACCTAAGCATGTTAATTTGCCTGCAGTCCCACATCTAGTACCTGACATGCCTGGTATTTGAACTCTGGTTTTTTTGACCTCAGAGTTCAGACCCTTGAAACAACTATACTACATTCATTTCAACATCCCAGTGCCTAACCACATTCTTCTAGTTGGAATTAATCTCTTTTTTACTGTACTTTCATCATACTCAGTTTCTACCTCTGCCAGGAAATTTGCCACATTTTGCTTCCTATTACAGTTATGTAAATCATTCTGGCTTTTAGAATGGTGGACATGGTCCCGATTATATTTTTTCCCCTTTTCTTTACAGTCTCAGGTCTAGCCAACAACAAATTATTGTTAAATTTGTTGGACGAAAAAACTTCTGAAGAGAAGATCATTATTGATAGCTAACATTGGGGGTTGTAATCTGCCAAAGTCTGCCTATAAAATAATGAATTATTCCTTATCAGGGTTATACATTCCTCACTATTTTAGTATAGATTTAGTGTTTTAGTATGTAGATAGCCAAATATATCCATCATCTTTGAATTGTTTTCAGTATGTTATCCTTGAACTTTTTTTTTTGAAATTGTGCCAAAATAAAGACCCAAATAGGTGGTCATCAAGGAAGGAAATTGTAGTATGATCCAAGGAAGGGAGCTCCTATCAGAAGGTAAATTGTAAGTTGGACTTTCCAGTTAATTAATGGTGAATGTATGTCCAGTATGGAAATCAAAAGCTGGGACTACAGAGAGGGATGCAGCACTGTGACTACCAAATATGGTTGTGCTAGGGCGCCTGGGTGGCTCAGTTGGTTAAGCATCTGCCTTCGGCTCAACTCATGATCCCAGGGTCCTGGGATTGAACACCATGTCAGGCTCTCTGCTTAGCCAAAAGTCTGCTTCTCCCTCTCTCTCTGCCCTGCTTGTGCTCTCTCTGTCTCTTTCTCTGTCTCTCAAATAAATAAATAAAATCTTAAAAAAAAAAAACAACACAAATATGGTTGTGCTAGGGGTAGCTTTCAACAGTTATTTCTTACAGAATGAAATATGGCAGTTTGTGAAAGAATTTCATAGGTCACACTTTTGAAAATACAGTAAGTTTTATTCTTGAAATAGGAGGGAGTGGTCGAATTGAAAGGAACATTTTAAACTTTACCAATTCCACTTTCTGTACCCGGTTAATCAAATTCACAGAGTAATTGCTATCATTTTCCCCCTCTGAAAGAAGTTTTTTTTCTTTTTCTTTTTCTTTTTAGTGTCAGAGTTTTATTTCCTTTTTATAATGTTTAAAAGTGGTTTAACAAATACATGCCTAAATAACAAAATTTTAGCTCTCAACAAAGAGAAGTTTGGTAATCATGAGAATTGATGGGAATAGAAGAATCATGTGAACATTTGGCACTAGTTTCTTCTGGTACCTAGAGATCAAGACTATGGAACTTGTCAGGCTCCCAACCTCTTAAAAATCCTTCAGATATCTACCTACATTCATCCACTCAGCTCAGTGTGTGGGCCAAGTACACACTCCAATTTAACTCGTTTGATGAACAAGGTCAAAGTGAAATACAGGGTGGGCTAAAGTCAAATATTAGGAAGACAGGATTCAGCATAGGCTAAGGGGAAGAAGTGAAGTCAAATTCAAACAAGATTCCCTCTGAAGAGCTGAGTCCAAGGTTTTATGCTAGATGTAAACTAGCAGGGGTTAATGAGAAAAAGGAAAGGGAAAATAGAAAATCATGGATAAAGAAGTTTGGGAAGAATTTCAAGAGCTTTCTTCTTTTTTTCTTGTAAAGATTTTATTTATTTACTCGAGAGAGAAAGTGCACACAGAGGGAGAGGGAGAAGCACACTCCCCACTGAACAAGGGCCCCAACGAGGGGCTCAATCCCAGGACCCTAGGATCATGACCTGATGAGCCAAAGGCAGACGCCTAACTGACTGAGCCACCCAGGCACCCCTGCCAAGAGCTTTCATCTTAATGGAGTTCCTTCTGAAGACTCTCAGTTCCACCTCTGTGAGCTCAGACACTAATGATGGTGCATCTTGACTTCTTTTTAGGGACATCTAACATTATTATAGTGACTACATAATTAAGGCAGCTGACATTACCCTGTTTTTGGTTTGTTTGTTTGTTTGTTTGTTTTGCCCTGGAAAGTATCTGTCTGCCTCTTAAATTGTGAAATATGAAATATTTTAAAATATTTTAAAGTTTGTTTGAATTTGCTAAAATTGATGGGTTTGAGAACTTTTCTATCTGTCAGTCAGGATAGACCAGGTTGTGCTGCAGGAATAAATGACCTTCAAATACCTCTAGTTTAAAATAGCCCAGGTGTCTCTCATTCATGTAAATTTGTCTTTGGTTACCCAGGAGATTTGCTTCATGTCAGCTGTACTCATTCAAAAATACAGGCTGACAGGGCAGTCACCATTTGGAATGTCATTGGTCCTTGTGGCAGAGAGAAGGAAGTGTGGAAAACACGCTGGATCTTGAGGACTTCTTGCATTACTTCTGTAGCCGTGTTCATGGGCCACGGCAAGCTTCATGACCATGCCTCAATTCAAGTGCAGTTTTACAAGTGCCTGGAATGAGGGCAACCAAAAACATAGTGGACAGCAAGCAGGACTGATGAACACAGATTTATGATAGATCTCCATGTGATTTGAAAGTTCTATGTAGCCATTATTAGTATTACTATATTA
This sequence comes from Leptonychotes weddellii, assembly GCF_054177405.1. Taxonomy (NCBI): domain Eukaryota; kingdom Metazoa; phylum Chordata; class Mammalia; order Carnivora; family Phocidae; genus Leptonychotes; species Leptonychotes weddellii. The sequence continues at coordinate 125,914,092 of NC_138373.1, forward strand.
ACTGCTTGAGGTTGATTCTGGTGAGAAAAATAAAGAAAAAGAAGAAGCAAAAGTTTGATGATCCAAGTTTCAGTTTCTTTTTTTTTTTTTTTTAAAGATTTTGTATTTATTTATTTGACAGAGAGAGAGATAGCGAGAGCAGGAACACAAGCAGGGGGAGTGGGAGAGGGAGAAGCAGGCTTCCCGCCGAGCAGGGAGCCCAATGTGGGACTCGATCCCAGGACCCTGGGATCATGACCTGAGCCGAAGGCAGACGCTTAACGACTGAGCCACCCAGGCGCCCTAAGTTTCAGTTTCTTAAAACTGAGTTTAGATGTTGTCGTAAGTATAAGAAATACTCCTTTTTACCAGAAGAAAATTGAAAAGAGATGCTTTTATTTAATTAAATTTTTTTCATCAATGGTAATTATAATGATATGGAGTTGATAATTCAGTCAAACGAAGAGCCAAGCAGTCTTCTGTTAAAATTTATATTTTTACTTAAATATATTTAAATCATCCATTTAATTCATAAATACATGTTAGTAAAAATCAAATTACACAGAAGTATTTATTACAGAAAAATATAGACTATCCCTTTTCATACTGTCCCATCAATTTTTCTTTTGCCCAACTTTACCACTATTAATATTTACTTGTACATTGTTCTAGACTCCTTGTGCTTTTATACAGCACAGAGATAAACATACCAGCATCTTGCTTTGAATAAATTATAAGTACTGTGTATTATATCTTTATATCAATCCAATGGGGGGAAAAATAACATTTCATTATTGTTTTAATGTTCATTTTCCTGATCGTCTCATAATTTTTTGCTTATTGGCCGTTATCAATTTTTTTCCCTCAATGGATAGTGTGCTGAGGTTCTTTAACTATTGGATTTTTAATTTTTTTCATATTGATTTTTAGGTACATTTTATATATTGTTGAAGTTAAAAATATGTCTTTCCCCTTGTTATTTATGTTGAAAATATGCCTTACCCACTTCTCAGCTTTATATTGTCCTCTCTTTGGACAATATATATATATATTCATACACACATACATGAACAGCTACATACACACACATACGCTCATCTGAGTGTCCAGGTTCAGGTAGCTGATTGGAGTACATCTCAGAATCCAGGTAAGGATCTTTGCTCATGTGTCAGTGAATGCATATTTTGGCTACTAGAGTCCTTCGTCCTGTGATTGAGAGCAAAGGGGATTTCCAGGTGGCAATGGTATGTAGGGTTTCTAGGCCTCCTGGAAGTCATATAGAATCTTGTCTCTGTTCTACAGGTCTTAAATATTCTAGAGGATCATCCATACAGAAACTCTCCCTATTTCAGAAAGTTAGACTGGGCTGGTGAGAGTTTGTGTAATGTGTATGTAGGTGGGGGAATATGTGTGTATGGCTTATGTCTTGATTATCCATCCAAACACCTATGGCCCATTTTTTACTCCTACCTTCCTCTGATTGTGGTGTTATTTCAGACTTGTATTGAGAGCCTTTAGGGAGCCTCTTTATTCCCTGCTTGGGGTTTATAGTTTCCCCATAAATATATTCTATGGTATGGTTGTATAATTTTTTCTACACATTGTTTTCTTTTATTTTAACTTGACAGCACATAAGATGTCATGGAAATCTTTCTGTATCAGTACACTTGGATCTACCATGTTTTTCATGACTTTTGGATTTAACAGTCATTCTACTTCTGTTTGCTTCATGTAGTCCAAATTTTGCCCCTGCTCTGATCTGGTGGTAGCACCATTTCTAGTGGTTCCATTATTGCTATCAATTTATTTTCAGTTTTGTATTTTTTTCTGTTATTCAAGTGAGCTGTGGGGTACATTCAGATTTCTTTCAATTTTCTGCAGAAGAAATTCAGGGTTGAGATATGGTAGAATAAAGAATATGAAGTTTTTTCCTTTCTTTCTTTAACAGAACTAAAAGCTGACTGAATTTAAAGAGAAAACTCTTCACAAGACTCTACTGACAAAACATTCAAGTAGTTGTATCTAGAAACTACATAGCCCTGGCAAAGACTCTGATATATATGCATAATACATATGGGAAGATTGGAGCATCATGAAAGAATGAGTATAGTAAGCATTAGTCACAAATTTATGCTTGTACAAAAATTGTACAAAAAACCCTGATGCTTGTAAAATTGACTATGGATAAATAAACAAATATAATTGTACCACCACATCATTATATAAATATAAATATAAGTACTTAGGCATATGTATATGTATACCTATACATATATACATACATATATATACACACAGAGATAGCATACAATACATATGTGTAAATATACTATATCATATATATTACATACAGATTTTATACATACATGAATAAATTATTGGCATATGTCAGGGATCAGTATAAAAAATGAAACCAGAAGAGAGTATTATGAATTTCCTAGGGGAAGAAGTTGCAAAGGAAAATGATGAGTTTATTTGACTACATACAAATTTCAAATATTTTTATGTCAGGAAACACCATGAATTGAAATTCATGAATAAATTGAGAAAATAATTTGTAACCATGTCAGACGTAAATTCATTGTTCAATATAAGGAACTTTTAAAACTTGATAAGACATTGTTCTTAATACCAGTAGTCAAACCAAAATTAAAACTATTTTTCACTTCTCAAACTGAAGAAGATTGAGAATAATCTGTATTTGGAGGAGTGTGATAAAATGGGATTTCAGGTATTGCTGATTGTAATATAAATTGATTCAATATTTCCAGAAGGAATTTAATTACTTGTTGTATGTGTTTGATTGTAGGAATACTTGCCTGCAAATGTAATAAAAAACAATGTAACCAGTATTTCTCTATAAGAAACACCATTCCAAGATCATTTAAAATAATGGCAGTATTATGAAAGGCAATTTGCAACAATACAGGGTTAACATTATTTTATTTTATTTTTTTTATTTTTTATTTTTTTTAAAGATTTTATTTATTTATTCATGAGAGACAGAGAGAGAGACAGAGGCAGAGGGGGAAGCAGGCTCCCCGCGGAGCAGGGAGCCCGATGCAGGACTCGATCCCAGGACCCTGGGATCATGACCTGAGCCGAAGGCAGACGCTTAACCGACTGAGCCACCCAGGCGTCCCCAGGGTTAACATTATTATTGAATAGCCATTGAATAGAATATTATGCCATCATTAAATGTGTGTGTGTGTGTGTGTGTTTTAATTTTTCCGGCCCTTGGGAAAGGCTCATAATGCAATCTTAAACATAGGAGCAAAATATTTACATATATAAAAAATAAAATACCCCAAAGTATATTTTCTCAGTGGGCATTAGTTATTTTAATAATCTGGGGAGATAACCCATTTAAAACCTGCTCATGAATTTAGAAGGGACAGTGAAGAGATAGCACATAGAAGGCATTCAATTGACCTTTACTGAAGTGATTTGGTTTAAAATGAAGTAAGAATCTGTCATGGTAGAATAATCAAATCTTTGAGCTGGGAAGCTCCTTGCAGGTCACTTGGCCCAGTCAGCCACAGTAAACCAATCTTTAAGTCTAGCCAATTTATAGTGGTATATTCATTAATTCTTACCTCCTCTGGAGCCATGCCAATTTGTTATCTCCTGCAACAGTTCTTGTTTAACACTGCTTGCGGGCCCTGCCCTTTATTTGAATTTCCTTTCTGCCTGTCCTAAAGGGTACCCTTAAAATTCTAACCCAGCCAAATGCTACAGAAAAAACTATGACCCCAATCCCATGCTCACCCATGAAAACCTGGTGCAGAGTCTAAACTTGTACTCTAGCCAGGCTCTAAGGTGGCAACACAAACATTGCCACCTCCCCTGGTGGTGTCAGAGAAGGTTATATTGTGAGTCAGACCTTTCATTCTGCCTAAGGTAGAGAGGTAAGGAGGCTCTTCCATCTGACAGTGTCAGTGGAGACCACGTGGGAAAACAGTAAAAAGGTGCCTCCTCTCAGCCAGGATAGTGTCATGGAAGCCTAGTGGGATCCTGAACTTTCACCCTAATCCGGCAGTGATGAGAAACCCCTCACACCCGCCAGTGTCCAAGGAGGCCATTACGGGAACTGGGACTAACACCTGTACCTGGGAGTAATGAGGCATCCCTCTCCTCCACCGACACAGTGTTAGGGGAGGTCTGGAATACAAATAGGATCTTTAAATAAGCTCCAGAGTCTCATAATAAAATACCCACAATGTCCAGGATACAATCTCAAATCACTCGTCATTCCAAAAACCAGGAAAATCTTAACATGAGTGGGAAAACAATCAATAGATGCCAACCCTGAGATGACACAGAGATTGGAACTATCTGATAGGCTTTTAATGCAGCCATCATCAAAATGCTTCAACAGACAATTATAAACATACTCAAAATATTTTTTTAAGTCACAATAAAGAAATAGAAAGCTTCAGCATAGAAACACAAGATATAAAGAAAAACCAAATGGAAATCTGAGAACTGAAAAATACAATTACCAAAATAAAAACTCACCAAATTGGCTCAACAGCAGAATGGAGACCACAGAGGAAAGAATCAGTGAACTTGAAGATAGAAAATGAGTTATTTATAAATGAAATAATTAATATGATGTTAATACTGATGTGTGTCTAGATGTCTAAAGACTTGGGTTGCAGGTATGGCATTATCCAATTTCTTGCCAAATGTCCTGGGAATTATTCTTGTTAAGTCTCTGTTCTCTCAACTTTAAAATGAGATAGTAAAAACTGCCCTGGCTACTCTACCTGGATCTTAAATCCAATGTTTCTTGAACATTCACTAGTATTTTTATTCATTCATTTATCAAATATATATTGAATGCCTAATATGAGAACTGCTATAGTAGATCCTAGGACTGTAAGGAGAATATGACATTGTTTCTGCTATAAGGTAGATTACAGTATAATGAAGGAGACATATAAGTACACCAATTGTCAATACAGTGTGATAAGTACCATGGCAGACATATGTGCATAGGGCTTTGGATCTGCTTGGGGGAGGGTGGTGGTAAAGGTAAAGGATAGCCACAGAAAAAGCAGCTGACTGGACTCAGGAATTACAAATTTTGTAATTCCTTGAAGCTGAAATGTGGGAAGCTGGATGGGGAGAAACAAAGCTGAGATGAATGGGCTTTGCATGCCATTGGAAGATACATAGTTTTTATTCTGAACTTCATGGAACAGTATTAAATAACTTTGAGCACTATTTGGTATGAGAACATTTACACTGAGGGAAAATATTCTTTAAAAACTTTTTTTTTAATTTGAGTATAGTTGACACACAATGTTACATTAGTTTCAGGTGTACAACATAGTGATTGAACTTCTTTATACATTATGCTGTGCTCACTGCAAGTATAGCTACCATCTGTTACTGTAAAATGCCATTATAATATCAACTGTATTCCCTATGCTATGCCTTTCATCTTCTTGACTTATTTGTTACATAACTGGAAGCCTGTATCTCCTACTTACCTTCATCCATTCCCCCACCTCCTTCCCTCTGGCAACCATCAGTTTGTTCTCTGTATTTATAGGTCTGATTCTCCTTTTTGTTTGTTTATTCATTTATTTTGTTTTTAGATTCCACATAAGAGTGAAATCATATGGAATTTGTCTTTCTCAGTCTGACTTATTGAGGAAAAACATTCTAATAGCATAGGAGATGACTTGAGAGGATGGGCTGAGGCCTGAGGCAGGGAGATTAATTAGGAGGCAGTAATTCTAACCCAGGTTATCAATGAGAGAACTGAACATTTACGGAGATTAACGTGATGTTACATATGGCCGATTGAATGTAGAGAATGAGGGATCAAATCTGACTCTGGGGTTTCTAATTCAGGTCCCGGGGGTTGCAAGGTTGTTCCTTGAAATATGGAAAACAGGAGAAGGGGAGGGTTTGCATTTGGGATGGGGCAGTGGGTTGAGGTGGGGTGAAAATGACTATAGTTTTGGACATGTTATTCTTTCCAAATAGAGATTTTGTTGGGTGGGAAAAATTTTTTACTGTACCCCTCTAGGTTCTTTTGGCTGATCTATTAATTAAATTGATGTAATTTGAAATTAATGAGAAAAACTAATTTCGAATGTATGAGAGCCTCACACAGACATGAGAGAGTCGAATAGTCAGACTACTGAGGCTTATATGGCATCCTGAGCTAAGGTGAAGGGGGTAGGGGCCTAGAGCTTCAAAGGGAAGGAAGACAATTCACAGGAAGATGGAAAGAGCAAATGTTTTTTTGCAGAGACCATGGGACATAGAGAGGAATTGGAACAAATAAGCCCTGCCAAGCCCTCCCCCCACAGCCTACCATGCTTAGCCCATACCCTTTGTAGTTACCTTTGGTAATAGATCTTTTCCTGGACCAGGCCATCTAACTAAATTCTTAGAAGCAGTTAAGGAGGGGGGAGGCTAAAGGTCTTCCTGAGTCTTTTGGGCCTTGATTGTCTTCTGCTCAAAATAATCCACATGTCAAAGTAGCATGTTTTAAGGATGCTCATTCTGAAACCCTTCAATGTCCAGCAGACTGTGGCTATAAGGGTCCAGAAAGGAGGTCAGGACTGGAGCTAAAGATGGAAGTTGAAACCATATGAGTATAAAGATTACCCAGGGAGTGTATGCAGAGTGAGCCAAGGGATGGATATGGAACCTTAGGAATCTTGGTCAAAGATTTGACAGAGGAAAAAGATTCCATGAAAGGTATTGAGAAGGAATAAGTAAAGCGGTAGGAGAACAGTCAGCAGATGATAAAGTGAATTCTTCCTGTTCTTTGGTATTGAGGGGGCCCCTTTTTTTGTGCACTGTCATGAGCATAATTAATTATTGGGCACAAAGTGTGGTAGAGTAGAACTTGTAGATAAAAAAAGAGAATGATGACAAAAACATTTGCTCTTCCAGCAAGCCAATATTCCAATATTCTGTTTCAGAAACAGAAACAAAATAAAAAAAAAAATAGAAATAAATATTTTTGTGGGAAAATCCTATAAAACATCTTCCCTTATTTCTGCCACAAAATGTTAAGCAAGCTACCTTTTTTTCTTGGCATATTAGCTAATTATGGCCACATTTATGCTGCGTATCCAGTAACTCTAAAAATGTCCAAATCTAACACATTCAGCAGTTGTTTCCATGTATCTCTAGGTTGTCATGGGTCAGATGATCCAGGATGGGCATGACTGGAAACGTGGCTCCAAGACATACTATCTGACTCAGTTGGGTTCCCCGCTTTTTTTGGGCTCTACTCCCACCTGCAAATAGCTGCTTTGGGTAGGAGGCTGAGGAGGCAGCTGTAATACCGGGAGGCTCTTCTGGAGGAAGTAGAGGTGAAGGTGAATGAGCCCAGCTGTACAGGTGCTTTCAGGCCTCTGCTGATTCAGCAAAGCATGCTCCCACGGATGAACCCACATGGAGGTGGGGCCAAGGGGAAGAGACAATATTTTTGAACAAATATCGAACCTATCACACTTGGCGATTAAGAATCTTCACGTTAATTACTTTCTGTGCTGTGCTATCAGGTAGTCATATTCCGACTATTGAAGTGTGGAGGGTCATTTGACCCTGATTAAGTGATCCCTCCTCCTGCTGAGTTCTGTATGTGTAATTTCTTAATACCGCCACTAAATCTATAGCTGCTTTTAATTCACTGCCTCATTTCACACTGGGCTTTTTGAGTGAAGACCTGAAGGTGATCCTCTGCTATCTGACAAGACTTTTTCTTCTTGCATCAATGTTTTTTTTTTTTTTCTTGTTATTTTGCATTGTTGCAATATTTGCTAATCTGACATTGGGACAAATAGACCACTGCTGTATTTGAATGCTTTATTCTAATCCCCTCCTCCTAAACAAGTGGCACATGCAAAGCTTTTTCTTTTGGAAAAATGAGATATATTTCCTTAAAAAGTATCTCCATCTATCTACATGATATCCGTATTTCCACAGGAAGGCATTGATCAATTAGCAGATGAAAAGCACTAAATTGCAAAGGCCTTTGAAAAAATTAATTAAAATTTTATATGCATGTCCATTCTTTATTCAAATTATGAAACATCTCGAAAACGCAAAAAAAAAAGCAGAACAAAGCTTATCTATTCTTTGTGCAACTGGAGGCATCACACTTAGTTGATGCAAAAAAAATGTATATATAAATAGCTCTTTTAAAGAATTGAATTTTCCAGTAAGTTTGTCTTTTTACAGCAGATACCCAAACTCAGTACACATCTACCATTTGTTCTCTCAGCCTAATGTTTGCTTGGCCTGCATTGCTCTTACATACAATTCATTTCATCCATGTAACCTAGATTATTTTGGTGCTTCATACTTTAGTTTCGTCCTAAGCAATTAAATCCACAAAGTTATCCCCTTGAAATGTGAGGTATATTTTTTTCTAGTGCACATCAAAATAAATACATATTTATTAAAATAAAGATGTCCCTTCTGGGGGTACGTGGGTGGCTCGGTCGTTAAACGTCTGCCTTCGGCTCAGGTCATGGTCCCAGGGTTCTGGGATCGAGCCCCACGTCTGGCTCCCTGCTCAGTGTGGAGTCTGCTTCTCCCTCTACCCCTTCCCCCAACTCGTGCTCGTGCACTCCTTCTCTCTCAAGCAAATAAATAAAATCTTAAAAAAAAAGATGTCCCTTCTGTACCATCTTAAATACCTACTTTGTAGACATCACTATCTGGCATACTATGCATGGGGAAACACTTTTAAGGGCAGTGGTACCAAACTAGAAATATAGAAACTGGTTAAGCAATAATACATTTTGGAAAGAATTATTGACACTTACCTTCCAATTTTTCAGGTTTGTGGAAGGAATGCTTAACATTTGTTACAATGCCATCGATCGTCATATTGAAAATGGTCAAGGAGATAAGATTGCTATCATCTACGACAGTCCTGTTACAAACACTAAAGCAACTATTACCTACAAAGAGGTTCTGGAGCAGGTAATATCATAAATGTTCTGTATATGTTATTTGGAAATCATATAGAAATTACTTAAATAACCTGCATTCACATTGTGTAACCTTTACTTCACTTAATTCATTGACCTACTTTACTATGGTTTCCTTTTGATGCAAATTGGAAAAACTAGAGATATGTTAACTCATTTAGATAGATAGCTTTTATCCCTTATATTTGTATGTTTCAGTACTGGAAGAGACTCATTTTACAGCAAGGACTTAGCAAGCCTCTAAGAATATGTGTAAGTCCTCTCCTGGCCTTTGCTTCCATCTACTTTGCCATCACGTCAGTCCGGCTACTTTTCAGCTCTCGCAGTAGCGAAGCAGCCTCCCAACTTCCCCACTACCAGCCTCCCCTCCTGTTGGATTGCTACCTAACATGACACCGGAGTTTCCTCCTTAAGAAACGACTAGTTAAAAACCTTTTCCTTAAAAATTGCTATTACTTAGAGAGTAAAATCTGTACCCCCAGAATGTAGAAGCCATTTGTAATGAAGTGTTTCCCAGGCTTCATTTCCAGACCTTCTTGGCCATGCACACAACCGTTCTTCATCTTGGTTGTCCCGTCATGCCCTCTGGCACTCCTCGTCCTTTACAGGTCTTTTTACACACTGTGCCCTTCCTTCATTTTCTCTTTTTTCTTGTTTATTTGTTCTTTCCCATCTGTGTAGTTCTTGGGTGAATCACAATATTGACAGATGAAGTACAGGATTTTTTTTTTTAACATTAGGGTAGAAATGAGGTTTCAGAAGCAATTATGAATGTATTTGGGTATTGTGGACTGTGCAACATGTATTCTAGCTCCGTGGGGGCATTTATTTACATATGATTTAAAGGGAGATAAAAGCATAGGGAAGGGTTTCTACTTTGATGGTATTGACATTTTATTTTTATTTATTTATTAATTTAATTAATTAATTTAGAGAGAGAGTGGGGGGAGGGGCAAAGGGAGAGGGAGAGTGAGAAAGGGAGAGAAGCAGACTCCTCATTGAGCATGAAGTCCAACACAGGGCTCCATCTCACAACCCTGAAATCATGACCTGAGCCAAAACCAAGAGTTGGATGCTTAACCGACTGAGCCACCCAGGCGCCCGACACTATTGACATTTTAAGCCAGAGAATTCTTTGTTATGGGGTACTGTTATGTACGCTGTACGGTGTTTAGCAGCATTCCTGGTCTTTACCCATTAGATGCAATAGCTCACCTCCCGTAGTTGTAATGACCAAAAATGTCTCCAAGCGTTGCTGAATGTCTCCTGGGTGGCAAAATGGTTTCTAGTTGAGAACTACTGGTTGAGCAGAGTTGGTTTTACTAGGGTTTAGAAGCATTTGCTTTTAGTATATGTGCTGCCGAAGCGAGCACGAAGCATTTGCTTTTAAATTAAGGCTTTTGAAAGCACATTCTCTTCTTTTGCTTTTTTAACCTACTTAGGGTTTGTACTGGATTTTTAGAAAATTTGGTCAACTTACCTTGACTCCCTGAAATTATATCCTTTTGCATCAACAATGTTCCTGTTTAGACTTCTAAGAGATTTCAAAAAAAGCAACTGAGACAATCCAATGTCTCCATCCTGAGTTGTTGCAAACAATCAAGAGAGAAATTTAAGCCAGTTTTGCTCAAGCTGGGTATCAGCCTGGTTGTATCAGTGAATGCTGGATTCTGCTGATTTAAACATAAGAGGAATTCATGAAAAGGGAAGACTAAAGAGACAGGTTCAGAAAAATGACACACCCCAAGGGAGAAGGGGCAGAGGTAAAAATTTAAGGAGAACCCACACATTGGTAACTAGACTTGCTGACTTGAGTTAACCCCCTAGACTGACATAGTAGGAATACCTAGTTGGCCAATTTTAGGTTACATGCCTAAAGTACCAGTCAGTGGAGGAAGAAATGTCTTCTCTTCTTTTGATTTCATAGTAGGAATTGGGGTCCTAGCTCCTTCTAGGACTCATACTGGGGGAATTCCAATCCAATAAGAAGGGAGTTCAAATGTTAGGCAGCCCAAGACAGAACAAAATAAAATAATGCCACAATTATACTGTTGGGTACTTTGTATTGGTCTATAAGTGTGAACTCTATTTTCAGAATGAATTATACAGAAACAGAGCTCACACTGGGGCTGAGGAGAGAAAGAACTCCATTAGCAAACGACCTTGTTTTTCATCTGAGGCCACGTTTTATTATAAGAGATAATGTAAATTTCCTGATAACCTGCTGTACCCTGTGTTTTATTTTAGGTTTGCATTTTTGGCTTTTAGATGAGGGTTTGTCTATGATTAAAAACTTTACTCCTCTGATTTGGGCGTATTGTCACAGCTTCATTTTATTAATATTAAGGCCTAAGACACGGGTGAATCTCAATTAGCATACAGATTAGGATGCTTACTTATATATTTCCAAATATTATCTATACCAATATTGAATTTGACACATAACCATCAGAACCAAAGAGAAAGCTTTAGAGAAACATAAACTAAGGAGAGTTAAATAATTTGCTGCTTTTTGTAAATCAATTACGTAAGTATATATGGTAAAGACATACACATTTTGCTTAGAAACATTTCTGCTAACTCATCTTGATTTTCTAATATTGAGTCTAGACTCTTAGACCCTTTTGAGGTTTGTGCTGGTTCATTGGTTTCAGTTTAGCCTGACATCAAAGTACTTAAAAGTCCTGTTTCTCTCACCTGCTGACAGCTTCTGATTCCCCAGGCTTTTCTTCTCTAAAGTACTAAAGGAAGACGTGTTAGGAAAGAGGGAGGCATTGTGCTCCGCTTTGATTACCTGCTCCCGGTTCCCTGTGGCCTTTATTTTATTAAGTAGAGAAGACAGAGAAAGAAAGATTTAATGGTAATGCCACTGAGAACAAACAAAGAGAAGTGGCTTTGTACTTGTTTTAATCTCCCCTGTCTCATTTCTACTGGGAGTTTCTGACTAAGTAAAACTTAATTAAGTTAGTTAGCATTTCTTATTTAATTAGGGGACAGACACATTTTAGGCTAAATTGTTTCAGTGACATGAAGGATCTGAAGATTTTACAGAATGATTCAGAAGTAGAACTTTTCCAAAACTGTCACCTTTTATGTAGATCTGATAATTTAAACAACACTTTATTAAGAATTTCTGGAGAGAGATTTGAGCCAGGTTCAAGATCCATTGTTCATTCATTCAACAAATGTTTGTTTTATATGCCAAACCCTGTTGGGAACAAGGGATACAAAGTAAATGCACCCATTCCCTAATTTTAAGGAGCTAAGCCCCTGCGTAACTGTAATAAAGGTTATGTTAGAGGGAAGTATTATGTTCTGTAGAAACACATGGGAAGGCATGCAGCTCAGCCAACTGTTAATACAGCATAGAAAGGCTTTCTGGAAGAGTCAATGCCTAAAATTAGCCCAAATGACCAGAAGTGGGAAGGGAAATCATGGGAAGGAGTGTCCTGCAGACACAAGGAATAGCTCATACAGAGATATTCAGGGAAGGGAGAATCCAGTGCCTCCCCGGTGGCTTTGGCATAAAGTACAAGCACGAGTGATTAGCGAGATAAGGCTCCAGTGAACCAGACTCCCAGAATTCTGAGTGCCACACTACAGATTTGTACTTTATCCTGAGAGCATGGAAAGAAAAAAACAAAAAACAAAAACAAAGGTCCTCCCTGTGACCTTTGGTTCTGCATGATCAGCTCCTGTGACTTATTCCCTAGTCCCACTGTACTACACTGCACACCCCAGCCTCAGTGCATTGCACATCCCAGCCCCACTGCACTGCACACCCCTACGCCCCTGCACTGCACACCCTGACCCCACTGTACTGCACACCTCAGCCTCACTGCACTGTACACCCCAACCCCACTGCACTGCACACCCCGACCTCACTGCCCTGCACACCCCAGCCTCACTGCCCTGCACACCCCAACCCCACTGCACTGCATACATCAGCCCCACTGCACTGCACAACCAACCCCTCTACACTGCACATCCCAGCCCCACTGCACTGCACACCCCGATTCCACTGCACTGCACATCCTGACCCCACTGCATTGCACATTTCAGCCCCACTGCACTGCACTCCGATTCCACTGCACTGCACACCCAACCCCTCTACATTGCACATCCCGACCCCACCGCACTGCATACCTCAGGCCCACTGCACTGCACACCCCAACTCCATTGCACTGCACACCTGACCCCACAGCACTGCACACCCCAGCCCCACTGCACTGCACACCCGACCCCACTGCACTGCACACCCCAGCCCCACTGCACTGTATACCCCAGCCCCACTGCACTGCACACCCGACCCCACTGCACTGCACACCCCAGCCCCACTGCACTGCACACCCCGGCCCCACTGCACTGCACACCCTGACCCCACTGCCTCCTGCAGTTAACTTTCAACTTGCTCCATTCCCAACTTGGAGCTTTGTACTTACCTACCTTCTGCTTGAGATAGTGTTTCTTCCAGATAGCTATGGTTCATGGTACCTGGATGTTATTTTCCATGGTAGCTGGATGAGATTTTCCCTGGCCATATTAAATACAAATGTTCCCATGTCCGTGCTGCTTCGGACCTCCCTTTTCTGCTTTCTTTTTAATTTTGCCATTTATTACTCAGTATGGCTGTTTTTCTTTTACTTAGCTATCTTTTGTGTTGTTTCCTCTTCCAGAATGTACTTTCCTTGAGGGAAGGGGCTTTTGTTCTGTTCACAGAGTGGGGACTGGTGCGTAGTGAACATGTGTTGAATGATGAAGGAATGAATGAAGGAAATACGATTTGAAATTTCTAAATGACTCTAGCTTCCTTTATTGTAGGAACTTCTTATCTTTGAATTTTATCGGTAATATAACACGAGCTTCTTTCTAAGTAAATTCTGACCTCTTACTACCTGTGAAGAATTGTAGCTTATTTACATTGGGCTTGGAAGTTCAAGATGAATATTTCCTCCATGAATTTTCCACACTTAACAACCCAGATCTGCATTGCAGGAGAAATGGATGTGTTTATTGTGTCCTTCTCTTGGTAGCTCTTTTCAAGTTAGTGGTTCTATCAAAATTCAGTGAAATAAAGGGGTGTGTGTGAGTTTATGTTTGTATTTGGATGCGTATGTTATATATAGTACTCATCATTTTTAGAAATTCCTACTTCAAATTTATTTTCTCTATCTCTAATTTCATTTTGAGTTTACCTCCATTTGTATGTGGTAAGTTTGTTCTTTTTTGGTATTCAAACAATTGTGATTTTTTAAAAAATTTAAATGTATTTTATTTTTATTTTTTAAAGATTTTATTTATTTATTTGAGAGAGAGAGAGATAGCACAAGAGAGAGCATGAGCAGGGGGTAGAGGGAGAAGCAAGCTCCCCTCTGAGCAGGGAGCCCGACATGGGGCTCGATCCCAGGACCCTGAGATCATGACCTGAGCTAAAGGCAGAAGCTTAACCGACTGAGCTACCCAGTTGCCCCCAGTTGTGAATTTTTATTTATTTGTTTGCTAAATAAAAATGTGACCACTAAAAGGCATTTGAGAAATTTTCACGAGTATATATATACGGGGAAAATTGATGAAACCCCGTGTGTGCTAAATTTTCCTGATTTAATTCAAACTGAAAGTGTCTATTATCTCCACTGAAGGTAATTTTTTGAGATATAATTATGCTGGTGATTGTAATTATGAAGGTTGAATAATTTGGAGGAGAAAATTACTCTGAAGTCAAGGGCCATGTCCCATTAGAAGTTTTCCCTCCAACTCTGACCTTTAGGATGCTCTTTTCAAAATATGAATTCCATCGTCTCAGAAATATGTCAGGGTAAGAAAATCTGATAGTTCTTTGTCTGTCACATCATCAGCATTTCCTTAAGCAAGAACCTATAACACAAAAACCAGAACATGCAGAAATTCAGTGCTGCCAATGGTTGTCTTGTTGAGGGGAAGGGTTACAGCAGTGCATATGCTTGGTTTTCTTTCTTTAAGCTTCTTAAATAAGCAATAAAAACTTCAGTTGTACTGTAGTCAGCTCTGCTAAAGGTATATCTCTGTAAGGTGAATTACCTTCTCCACGCTCGGTGAGTAGGTGAATGATGCTGGTATGAGATTGAATTTACAGTGCTTTGTGTAGGTTTTTTTCCTAGCATGCCATTTTTTAAACTTAGGATGAAATGTCATATACATTCAGATTAGTACACAGAACATAAGTATAAAGCTTGTTAGATTTTTCACAAACAGAACACACCCACGTAACCAGATCAGGAGACAGAATATCCCCAGCCCCCAGAAGCACGTATTATTGCTTTGTTTTAGTCATTTCTTATTCAGCCTTTATGGGATTATTATTCAGACATCTACACACCATCCAGGATGACATTTACTAGCTTTTGAACTTTGTATAAACTGAATAATAGAATGTGTACTCACTGGCTTTTTTATTCAACTCTTTGTGTATGAGATTCTTTCATTTAATAGTTTTCCAAACCGGTTGTACCAATTTACATTCCCACTTGCAGTGTATGAGAATGTCAGTTGTCAACAGTTGGTATTGAGAATCTCAAGTCTTTTTTTTTTTTTAATTTTTTAAAGATTTTATTTATTTATCACAGAGAGTGAGAAAGAGTACAAGCAGGGGGAGTGGCAGATGGAGAAGGAGAAGCAGGATCCCACTGAGCAGGGAGCCGGATGCGGCACTCAGTCCCAGGACCCTGGTATCATGACCTGAGCCGAAGGCAGACGCTTAATCGACTGAGCCACCCAGGGGCCCCGAGAATTCCAAGTCTTTTTCAGTTTGGGACTTTGTGGTGAATGTGTGGTGATATTGTATTGTGGTTTTAGTTTGCTTTTCCCTAATGACTACGGAAATTGAGCTCCTTTTTCCTGTGTTTATTGGCCATTTGTTCCACTTTTCTATAGTGCCCATTCAAACCTTTTCCCCTTCATTTTCCTATTGGATTATTACCCTGTTAGCAAGTCCAGGAGAGACTTTCTCACAATTTAAAGAGAACACCTTATCCATATCTGAAAACCTTTTCAAAAGAAAAAAAAATGATGAAGATCTTTTAGTGCCAGTGTTGATGAGTTAAGTGGTTTTAAGAATCTAAAACTAAGAAGATTATTTAAAAATAATTAATGATACTGCTACATAACCTACACTGCTGTTTTGACCAGTCCCTCTTTGCAAGGAAATTTGGAAGCAAATGCCCTCCAGTAGAATATCTTAGAACAGAAAGCATGAGTCCCACTGTTTAAGCCTGTAACTGACCTATGGAACATGATGCTGTCGCAGTACTTTTACCAATGTTAAAGAACTCTAGTTATGTTCATTTTTGAGTCCTAGCTCAACCTTATTTCTCCATAAGCCTTATTATTTTTGTAAACTATTTTGTATAATGCCATGTTGTAAAATATGTTTTAGCAGACACATTTGTATTTCATTTGAAATTGTAGATGAGTAGGCACCAACTACTGATTTAAATTTTTACGAAAATTGTAGCTAAAACTCTGTTTTGAATAACTTCTCAACTGAATAAATTGTAAGTTAGATTAGATTCTGAGAATACGCCATGTAAAGAAAACAAGTATTGGACCAATTTAATAGATGCTACAGGAAGGAATAAATTAAATGAGAAAGCAACATTTTAATATTTCCTAGCTTACTTTTTCCCATGTTTAGAGTCATGCATTCAAAATGAAAATGTCTAAGCATCAACTCAAAATGACAACAAGACAACCAATCCCCTTGAATTTTCTCAGCCAGATTTTTTGAGAGTGTTTGAAGTGTAAACTCACTTCTTTTCACTTTCCTCTATGCCAGAAGCTATTTCTCCATGATTTGAAGTCCGGGACACTTTCTCCATACATGAGTTTATTTTTGCTTTTTACATTACTTATTAGTGTATCTACTTATTAGTGTATTTCTTGACCAGAGTAATATTCCTTGAGGATTGGGGTAATATTTTATTTATGTATTTGTTTTTTTACCAACATCATGTCTAATACAGGCCTTATAGCATAAGCTCATATTATATACTGAATGGATTCATGAAAAAGAACAGTTACTCATCCATTAAAAAGTAAAGAAAAATCTAATCCTTGTCTGACAGAAATAATTATTTCCAAAAACGTCACTTGTCTGCTCTACATTGGGGAATTTTTATTTTTTTATCTATTTATTTTATTTTAATTTTTATTTTTTTACATCTTTTTAATTTTTAAAAATTTTTATTTAATTTAGAGAGAGAGAGAGAGAGAGCATTAGCCCGAGGGGCAGAAGGAGAGGGAGAGAGAATCTGAAGCAGACTCAGCGCTGAACACAGAGCCGGACAGGGGGATCTATCTCAGGACCCTGAGATCACCACCTGAGTGGAAACCAAGAGTTGGACACTTAATCAACTGCACCACCCAGGGGCCCCACAGGGAATTTTTATTTTTTAATGCAGTGAGAATCTTGTTTTAGTGCATTGCCTGACTGTGAAGGTTTATATCCTGCCTCACCTAAATCTCTGCTTCAAACATTTACCTTACTTGGCTTTCTTGGAAACCTGACATTCTGGTCCATGAATTTTTACATTTGCTTAATTAATTTATTTTTGTCATTTATTGATAGTAGATGATTCTTAGTAGATGATTTGTCTTATTTTCAGGGTGGCTAACCTCTGACCTTTTAGAAAGTTAACTCGACAACATCAGTAGACCATCTGTTTTGAATTCATTTTTCTGGACTAGAATGATGATGGAGTCAATTTACTTATTTATTAAAGCATACTTTTGGGACACCCGATATATATTTGGCACTACTGTGGGCATCATAGGCTAGAGTAGTGAATGATATCATCTTTCCTTATAGGGAAATTGCATTCTAATTAGGAAGATGATACATTTTGAATAAAAAGATAATACAACATAAATGAAAAGTTATACAATATAAGTGAAGAAAAATATGACTCTACAGAGTGACTTGGGCTGCCATTTTAGATACGTTTGTCAGAAAAAACTACTTGTCACCAAGAAGGTGACCCAGTGACACAGACCCAAATAGAGACTGAGAGAGAACCATGTGCCCATTTGAGTGAAAATCAGATCAGGCAGAGGCCCTGGAACAAGAACAAACTTGGGTCATCAAGGGGCACCAGGGGGCCAGCAATGAGAAGAAAGTGGAAGAAGGTGAGGTTGGGGAGTATCCACGAGTCAGATCCAGTAGGACCTTGTGTGCCATTGTAAAGACTATATATTTTCCTAAAAATTTATTTATTTATTTATTTGAGAGAGAGAGAGAGCAAGAGCTAGCATGAACGGGGGGAGGGAGAGGGAGAAGCAGACTCCCCGCTGAGCAGGGAGTCCGACGTGGGGCTCGATCCCAGGACCCTGAGATCCTGACCTGAGCTGAAGGCAGACCCTTACCAACTGAGCCACCCGGGTGCCCCAAGACTGTATTTTATTCAAAGTATGATAGGAAGCTCCATCACTTTGGATTCTCTGAAGAAGAAACTATAGTGGGCAAGATTGGAAACCAAGAGATGACAAATGGTCCAGGAGGGAAATGAATAGGCATCATGTAGCTTAAATCTCCTTAACAATAGCAACATTTGTTTGCATGTGGACAGTTAAAGGATACCATCACTTTGTGCCTTGTGGAAGCTATTCCACATTTGTGTCTTTATCTAGGATCGCTGGCTATACTTACTGGGTTTTAGAAAAGTCTGATTCAAACTTTATAGAGCACCCACCTGTAAATTCCCTGCTTCCTCCCCATCTTTTGAGGTGTTTTTATGTAGAACACCATGGGAAGGTTTCTGAATATTTTTCAAGTAGAATTTTAGGAAAAGAAGATTGCTTCCTCAGATATTATAATTGGTTTTTACATTAGTTGTATTTTCTTTTTTTTTTTTTTTTTAAAGATTTTATTTATTTATTTGAGAGAGAGAATGAGATAGAGAGAGCATGAGAGGGGGGAGGGTCAGAGGGAGAAGCAGACTCCCCGCTGAGCAGGGAGCCCCATGCGGGACTCGATCCCGGGACTCCAGGATCATGACCTGAGCCGAAGGCAGTCGCTTAACCGACTGAGCCACCCAGGCGCCCTACATTAGTTGTATTTTCTGTGATTGATTGGACCAGGGTGTGCAGTGAGACATCATTGCAGCTTGAAAATATGCTTCCTCTTGTCTTCTCTTTCATATAATTTTCTTGGAAATGGCCCTGAAATTGCCCATAATTATTATCTTTTTACTATAATTTGGACACCAACACTATCTTTCTCATACAAACAGGATTTTCTTTAGATAGACACACTTGCTGTTTGTGAAGCAAGTGCTAATTTACTCTACAGAACATAGTCTTTGATCAATTTCACCTAATGTTTATAGTTGTGTCATGGAATTTGATCGTGAAATTATACTAACCCACAGACTGCTTTTGAATGAAGATTTTGCAGAATGATTACATACAAAATTTATTAAATTCTTTTTTATTATTTATACTAATATGTTTTCATTTTATAATTTTAAAATTTAAAGTTTTTACTTATATCAAAAATAAGCATGTATGTTATATTTAAACCAAATCTATGTGTATACCATTTCACATAACATAAATATCTGCTGTTACATTTTCTTACTTTGTCATTACTATTTATTTATGTTCTTTTTCCCTGGACTCTTCATTTCTTTGCTTTAAGGACTATGTCTTCCTATTTTGCCTCTGCAAACTTGACTTCAGGATAGTATGCATAGCACATACTGTATAAGTTGAATCAATGACAGGATACTTATACATTTGAGCGGCTTTAAATTAGCTATTAATCCAAATAATGACTAATTCAAACAGTCTCTAGTGGGAAGAAGCAAATAGTGTTGTATCTAAATGAATATGTACATTCATTTTGTTTCTTCGGGCTTCCTTCACAGCTCAGTTATCCTCCTGCTAGCAGAGAGGCACGGCCTGACCATGATTTCATAGCATGTGTTAGACGGAAAACCAATTTCGTGGTGTATGAGTGATAGAAAACGATTAAATTGTTGATAAATTAAAACACAATCTTAGGAAGGTGCAAAAATGAATATGGGTTGGGTGAAGGACACATGACTTAACTTTTCCTTTCATTGAGAAACTATAGATTATACAAGATACATGTTAATTATTTTCTCTTTGGATAGCAATAGAAATTATAAAGTTACATTCAGATATCTATGGTAGGATAAGAAGAATATTAACACTGAATAAAAATATTGGATTTCCTTCTCTTTGATAATTTTCCCATCTGAAAGTCAATAAAAACTAGATGAGCTGTGAAATAGCAATAAACAAATTGCCCTTTGTATTGAAGTTTCATAGCACTTTCTTTGAGTGATTATGGATTCTCAGATGACTGGGATTTCTAGATTTTTCCTCTTCTTGTTTGCTGTTGCCTACACTTATTTTCAAAACGATTTTATTTGTGTCTGAAACGAGACTTAAGTATTCTGTTCTAAGACTCCCGTACTATCTCTAGATTTAATGTTAGTAAGAAATATTTCGTAATGAAATATCACCACGTATTTTCATATTAAACCAATATCCGCTTATTTTTCTTGCTTGAGCTAATATTTTGTTTTTTATATGCCTATTAGTGTCACCAGAAATGTTTTCCCATTCAACTCCATTCATATATATACATACATATATATATATAATTTTATATATGTGTACAATTTACAATGTAAAATTTTATTGGAGTGACATTTACCCTGGACACTACTGAAAAAGAAATTTTCTCTATTGATCATGTAAAACTTTTTTCTCTATGGCAACTCTGACGTGGTGAGCGCAGTATCAAAACATTGAGAGGCTGCAAAAAGCAAGGTTAACAAGGCCAAATGGACGCCATCTAGTGGTTATACAGACCTGGTGCAGCCTAATTTACTAATTGTCTTCAGGGAAGTGGTTCACAATTCAGATGCCTGAGCCAAGCAGCTAATATAAATAGGAGAAACGGGTGGGGAAAAAAATTCATTATCAGTATATATCACACCCTTTATGGTCATAGAACTATGGTGTAAGCATATAACATAAAATAAACAAGATGTAGAAGAATATATTTTAAACTCAGGATGGAAAGAAAAATTTATGCTCTGTGATTAATGGCTCCAGGGAATGGTGAGTTCAACCTAGTCGCTGATACCAGATTTAATTGATTGCTGTCATTCCAAAACAGAGGCCCAGTGTTGCTAGACTTTACAATTTTTCAGGAGAACCTGGAAATCTGGATTTGTATATGAAGCCTCCTAATTTTAATATGTTGGCTCATTTTTTTTTTTTTAAAGATGTGCCATGACTCCAACTTAAATACATCTTGTCATCACATTTGGTCATTTTGAGATTTTTTTTTCCCCAAAAAAATTTCTTGAATTCATCAATATCATTTCTTTCAGAGGACCGAAAATTTCTTTCAGATGTTAGGCATCTTCCAGCAACATTGTGAAGTGAGACTGGAATATAAAGTTACTGAATCACTGCTAGGTTGGGTCTTGGATGAAGATCATTTTTATTCAACAATAGACACTATTCAAGATGCTGAAATTATAGCTGTAAATAGGATAAGCTCTTTTCATTGGTCTCTCCTAGCGCTGTACCTTAAATGGGATACCCAGTAATGTGATCACAGAGCATGTCCACTTTCTATGGGGATGGCACCCTGAGGGTTTGGTTATAATTTTCCAGTGTTTTTCTTGGTCTTGAGCTCCAAATAGAATTTAAATTGACGATTTATATTACTTTGGTATATCTTTCTCATAACTTTCTGCTGGGCAGCTTTGAGTTCTTAAAAAATAACACTAAATTACAGCGCATAGTTAGGGGAGAGCAAAACACTAAGAGAGTTGTTTGTTACTTTCTATCTTTCACCAGAGCCCTTAACTTTGACCACATCTTTCCCCATCTGCACAGAAGAAGTGAATAAAGAGAAAAAGGAAGAATGATCAGAATTCCAAGTCCTTTGAACTTGCTGAAAAAGTAGGAGAAGTAGAATGAAAGGAAAAGATCCATGAATAGTCCTGTGGCCCAATTCCTTGTCTCAGGCCTCCTGTGTTCATTATCTTGAACAGTCACATCGAAGGGCAAGCCGTAGTCCTTCCTATTGCCCATTGGGCTCTTCTGGGCCCTTTCTTTCGCTCTCTGACCTGATCTATCACCACTTTCTCCCTTGTTCTTTCTGTTCCAGCTCCCTGGTCTCCTTGCTGTTACTCCATCACATCACAGATGATCCCCCTCACACCTTTGTACTGTTCTCTCTGCCGGAAAGAGCATACCTGTGGATATCCACTTATTCTTAATGTGTACCTGTCCTTGCTGAAATGCCACTTTCTTAGTGAGGTCTACCCTCAGTGTCCCATTGAGAATCCTATCCCCCTCATTCTCAACCCCTCTACTTTGTTCTACTCCCCCCTCCGCCCACAGTACTGACTACCTTTTAACATAATACATAATTGACTTATGTTTATTGTAAGTATTTACTCTGCTAAAACATAAGTCCTCTGAGGATAGAGATCTTGGTCTTGTTTTGTTTACAGATGTATCAGAAAAGAGTGTCTGCCATATACAGGTGCTCGGTATACATTTTTTAAATGAAAGAATGTTGAACTTTGTATTCACTTAGATCTGGGTATATTTTACACAGTCTGTTTTGGTCCCCAAAACATGTGTTAAAAGTAGAAAGAAGTTTGTATGTTTGATCTCAATATAGAGGGCGGTCACTTTGTATAGATAATTAGTATAAAAGAACTATAAAGAAAAAAATAATTGGCTTCAGGCAGCAGAAAGGACAATAAGAGGTTGAAAGACTTGTGATGGTATCCTGGCTACATCATTTACTACCTCTCTGGTCCCAGGTTAGCTATTTGTTATATTTGAATCTCAGTTACTGTATACTTAAAATAGGAATGATAATAACACAGTCTGTCTGACTGACCTTCTAAGTGTATGATAATGCTTTCTTTCCTGACACATACTTGTCTCTTTCAACAGTTAAGCCAACATATGTCCATATTTGTCGTTATTTTACTTTTCTGTTCACTGGACAGATTTCCCCTTTAGAATAAAAGCTCCACAGGGACATATCTGTGTCTTTGTTTTTCATTGTTTGTGTTCCCGACTTGAAACACAGTGTCTGGTCCATCATAGTTGCTCAGTAAATATGTTGTTGAATGGATAATTAAGCAAATTTAAGCCACAGAGTTCATATTGCATAATAATAGTAAGTTGGTTTATAGTCACTCTAAGACAGGTGTCTTTTATTACTGCTACGGTCTAAGCTTACATCATCATCAAATATGTGTTACTCAGGCTTCTTTAAACCACTACCAAGATGATGATCATCTTCTTGTGTTACTGTCTTAGAAGTTTAGTGAAGTAACACAGAAAACACTTGGCTGATGTAATGATTTTGTTATAGGTCTCTAAGCTGGCCGGTGTTTTGGTCAAGCATGGTGTCAAGAAAGGTGACACCGTGGTTATCTACATGCCCATGATCCCGCAAGCGATGTATACCATGCTGGCATGTGCAAGGATAGGAGCCATCCACAGTCTCATTTTTGGGGGATTTGCATCCAAAGAACTAAGCAGTCGTATTGATCATGCAAAGGTAAGTGCTTTATTTGGAGAAATCAAGTACTATCTACATACAGTACAGCCATATTTGTCTGTGAATGAACCATCCAAGAGTGATCTGTACTTATAAGATTCTCCTTTCCAATGAGCTACTTAAAA
Source organism: Leptonychotes weddellii (assembly GCF_054177405.1). Lineage (NCBI taxonomy): Eukaryota > Metazoa > Chordata > Mammalia > Carnivora > Phocidae > Leptonychotes > Leptonychotes weddellii. The sequence continues at coordinate 125,937,779 of NC_138373.1, forward strand.
TTTGTGTTTTCCTTGGCATATATATATTACCCCAAAATTTACTTTGGGGTCAATCTTATGTGAAAAACATCTTGCCAGGTGCTGTGAGGACTATAAAATATAAGATCAGATGCATACCTTTCAAGTTAGCTTGCCCTGTATTTGGGGCGTGTAAGACATACAAGGAAAATAACTAATAACCAATTTATTCATTAACATATTTATTAACCTCCTACTATATACCAGGTACTATCCCGAGAACTCGGTAATGAGTGGTCCTTACCAAATGGATGGAACACATGGTAGCTTTATAACGTACATACTTCCAGGACTGGAGATATAAGCAAAGTGGTGAAGAAGGGCTATCGGGGGGGTGGATGACATGTTTAAATGGGGGTACTAGAATAACAAACTTGATAAGGCTGTGGTGAAACAATCACTGAGATACTGAATTGAAAGCATTTGACACAGTGCCTGGTATTTAGTACTTATTAAAAAAAGGTTAGCTATCATCTCCTTAGGAACTTAGAGCAGGAATCAGCCAACTTTTCTCTGCTCAGTTACCAGACAGTGACTGTTCTAGGCATTGTGGGTTACAGGTGGCTACAGCATCTCCCCAGCCATGCTCAAGCAACTTTACACACTGTGTAAGCAGAGGACATGACAGCGTCCCGAGAGAACTCGGCAGAAACATGCTGTGGGCAGGGTCTGGTTCTCACCCATTGTTCACAGACCCCTGAGTTAGAAGAAGGAGGGACTTCTTTCAGTTGGAGTGGCTGAAGCAGACTTCCTGCAGTTGAGATTTGAGTTAGATCTTGCCTAAGATTCAGCCAGTTGAAGAGAATGGTGTTGTGGGATCCAAAAGGAGAGAAAAAGAATGTGAGTCTTTAAAGAGATAGTAAAGGGTAAAATTCATTGGGAGGATGGGGAAGAGACAGAGGTGGCTGAAGAGGGAGAGGTGGTGAGCTTACAAAGGCAGTTTTGTCTGAACTGAGTCCTGTAGACCTTGACTCGTCAAAGTTTTTGAGCACCTGCTCAAAACATTTAAGCAATGCTAACAGGAGGCAATATGACATAGTGAGTGGGAGGGAGGTGAGAGCCTGGAATAAGACCCATTGGCAGGTGGTCTGTCTGTGAAGTAATGGGCGATGTGCAACAGAGTAATAGCAGCGGGAAGATTAAGGAAGGAAGGTAGTTACGGGAGTAACAGATGGTTGACCTTCAGAGTTTCACAAACCCGAGATGAGACCTTCCTAACAAGGGAACTAATAGGTATTGAGGGTCCCCTGGGTGCAAGGCAGACAGTGAGGGTTTGCATATCTGACTTCATCTGGTAATAGATCAGTTAGTAGAACTAAGAAGCTGGTTTGTGGACTAATTGGATAGATTATTTTCTCTCTTTTTCAAACATATTGAGTCAGTGCTTATGAAGATAAATCTAGGGGGGAAATAGTCACTTACCTGCAAACCAGTGGGCTGCTGGGGTCTCCTTTGAGGAAGCTATAGACTCCAGCGTTTTAGCTATAGAAATCCTAAATACCATTTGGATAAAAGTATGAGATGTATTATATGTATTATTTCCTTTTTAAGGAAATTATATGATGTGGGGAAATTGAGATACATAAAAATGAGGATTTATAAAATGTATAGTATATCACTGGCTAAGTTTTTATTCATCACACATGATGTAGGAAAGACATTTGGGTTTGAAGCCAATGGCCAAGAAAGAATTCTTGAGCCGTCTTTGGTGCAAAAAGGTGGTTTTATTAAAGAACGGAGACAGGACCCGTTGGCAGAGAGAGCTGCATTGGGGTCATGAGGAGTGGCCCGTGATATACTTTCAAGTTGGGAAGGGGTTAAGGATAGCATAAGCCTCCCAGGTATTTTGGAAACAAAGTTTCCAGGATCCTGAAGGGGCTAGCTGTTGTTAGGAAAAGGTCATTGTTATGTTTAGGAAAAACTCAGTCATGAGACTCTTCAGATGAGACTCTTCATATACTTGGAGGATGATTGCCAACATGTATCTTGGGGGGGTAGAGATAAAGTAAGTTTCCAAAGGAATTTTTATATGTTAAAGTAGACTTACAGGGTCCTGGGGGTCAGGCTAAGATTGTCTTTTGCCCTTAGCAAAGTATTAACATCGAGACAGCTGAGTCCCTAGAGGAATGTCACTCTGTTTCAAGGACTTGTCAATGGGCTGTAAGGTAGTAAGGAAATTTAATAATTTTTCTTCTGCCTTTGTTTCCCACATCAACACACACACACACACACACACACACACATACACACACACACCTTTCTTAAGGAGTTTAAGCAATGAATGTATATGCTTATAGGCATGACCATTGAACAGGTCAAATTAAAGGTGAGGAGATAGAGATATATATCTGAGATACTTGGATAGAATGAATAGTTGAAATCAGGAATGATTTTGATGTCATGATTTTCAAATAAATTGCCTCAAGAAAAAGCTTTATTTTAACAGATGAAGATGGGAAGACTGCACAGTATCCTAACAAGTCAGTCTAGACCAAATAAAATCTCCAATAAAAGGCTGTTGAATAGAAATGTAGAAGGGATTCTTTTTTTGACGGAAAGAGTCTAATTTTGACTTTATTAAATTATTCAAGCTTTGATATATTCTATATATATTTTTAATTTGATATGGAACTTACTTTCATTTATTCTGAATTCTAATCTTAGGGAATGTTGTCTAGAATTATTTTTGTGAGTATTGCAGATATTAAAATGTGAACTCTATTCAAATGTCAGGTCTTTAAAAATATAATAAAAGGAAACAAGACTTATTTTTCTTTTCTTTCTTTTTTTTTCTTTTAAAAGGCAGCTTGATACAGCGTGAAGAGAAAGGTTCTGTAACCAGACAGAACTAGCCCTCTTTCTGATTCCACCACTTGTAACCTGGGGCAAGCTATGTAACTGCACTGAGCCTCAGCTCCATGAATATTAAATGATATTCAAAAAGCAGACAGTATGATATATGCATAACTTGGTATAATATAAACCTTTCCTAGATGAAATGCATTATAACTAGAAATCAGAATTCAGGAATGGATGCACTGTCTTGGATTGATTATCTGTCTCCTGAATAATTTATTATCTGCCTCCTTTGCTTTGGATTTCTTGGTGAAGAAACAGTATACTTAAAAGGATAAAGACATGTTTGTTTCTGCAAATTAATGAGAATTTTGGTTCAGTTCCAAAAACATTTATTGAGAGTTTATGGTATGGCGAGCATTGGGACCAGGCATAGAAGACACAGAGATAAATGGGATCCATATTTGGCCTTGGGGATCTTCATGTTCAGTGTGGGGTTGAAGGAACATTTTGACTATAGGTGGACATCTGGGGCCTGCCCAGAATGGAGATTAACCCTGACTTCTTCAGCTCCCTCCAGGGACACCTTTTGGCTACCCCACAGTATATCTTGAAGAAGGACTAGCAAGTTGTCAGGTAAAGAAAAGTGCCAAGTGTAACTTAATGACAGGTTCAGGCTTTGGGGGGCTTGAGACTTAAATCCCTTGGGGGCCCTTTTAAGAAAAATACAACAAAATTACAAATATAGTATTTGGCAAAAATGAATGTATTTAGAATGAGAAAAGAATCATGAAAGAAAAAAATCAGAGATTCAGGTCCCTTTTTTTTTGTGGTCACATTTAAGCAGAGATGCTGACATAAAAAAATGTAGTAACCCTTCCTGCTAGCAACAGGCTGACCCTTCCCACCTAAGAAACACTACAACTTCAGCACCAGCCAACCAGTGTGGGCGCCTCGGTAAATACAGGGCCTCTAGGATTGCATGTCACCTGTTCAGGACAATTCTACCTGGCTTCGTGAATTCTTTGGGAAATATTTTTTGAACAGCTCGTACTTACTGGCCCAAAGCATCACCGAACAGGAAGTTTGGAGCAGGTAAGTGAGATCTCTGTGGAAGTTGTTAGGTCTACAACATTTACAAAGGGTTTATTGTTTTCAGGTCACTTACTCAATAGAGAACAGAATTATTACAACACTTCTTTAAAAATGTTAAATTGCCAACCTGCACCTGAAATATTGTGCTCGCCTAATTAGTATTGCTCAACTTTCTCAATTATTGTGATTTTTCTGTTGCAGCCCAAGGTGGTTGTTACAGCATCATTTGGGATTGAACCTGGAAGAAGAGTAGAATACATTCCCCTTCTAGAAGAAGCACTGAGACTGGGACAACACAAGCCAGATAACATGCTCATTTATAATCGTCCAAATATGGTAATATGAATATTGAATTTGGTGCTTGCTTATGGTGATGTGCTAAGGATGATTCTAGTTTTGATCATGTGAAAAAAACACTAGATTTATTAACTATTAAATAGACTTCCTGAATGTCACCATTTTTGCAAAAAAAAAGGTATGAATGATGTTTTCTGTCTTTATGAAAAAACTAGCTTAAAACAAAAAGATTGAAACACATATAATAATATGTAATGTTAATGAATTGGATTCTATGAATAGTCTGTTGTGGTGTCATGTATTAAATTATAATAATCACGATGATACTAACAAACACTGTTTACCATATGATTTTTGATACTCTACTAATGAATAGTTTAAAAAATCTTGCTGATAACTTATGAGCTACATAATAGCATTATTCCTGTTATGTAAGAGGAATCCAATGAACAGAGATAAAATAAAGTGCCCAGCTAGTGAATGTCAGGGTCATGATTTGAACACATGCACTCTGACCACATTCTTGATCCCTCAACTCTCCTGCCTTGTGGAGTGGTATGATTAATTTGTATATAAAAAATTATCTTTTAAAATTTTAGAGAAAGCATTTAGTCTGGAAATAAAACTATGTTCAGGAAAACAAAATATGAATATTCTAAACAGATAAATTATTCTGTGATCCATGAAGGAAGAAAAAACAGTCTAAGACCACAATGAATACATCTTACGGTGCTTTTCCTAGTAAATTTGATCTAATGATCACCTTATTTTTACATCCATGCAAGTGTCAGCTATTTATAGTGGAACCAACTTGGGTTCCTAGCAGATTAAAATTTTTTGCAGAAGAAAAATGATAAGAGTGCAAAGAATCATGTAATTTTATGGAACTCTTGAGAGGTTATCTGCAGAAAATGCTTAAATGACAAGATAAAAGAATAGAAAGCATTAAAACTATGTCATTTTGATTACCACCTAGCAATTCCCATTACCACATTAAGTTTCTGTGTAAAGTTTTAGTAGTCTCTGGTTCATGAACTGCTGCACACATTGATTTTAATATCCTTACTGTCTCAAAGAATTTTGAGTTTCTTTCAGATGCCCTCAAGCATATTTTTAAGAAGGCTTGTTGCTGTTAAGGAAGGAATAGAGAGTCAGCAATAAAAGAGGATTTGGGTATGAGGAGGTTGGAGGAAAGGTAGGAACACATACACACACACACACAAGCATTTCTGTGAGTATGTGTGTGGCATTTGCATATACATAAACTCATGAATTTGTAAGGAACTTATGCTAGGCCCAAAGCTAAGTACTTTCATATACTTCCTATTTAATTTTCACAAACCAAGGAAGTAGATGCTATTCCTGGCCCCATTTTACAGATGAAGAAACTGAGTTATGGAGAGGTCATAGCCCAAAGTCACAGCTAATAATCTTGGTGCCAAGATTTGAACTTTGGTTCAATGACTTTTAATCAATAAGATATGTGCTATTTCTTTTACTTTATAAACACACTTGAAATGGAAATGCAAGTTTCCTATTCAGATTTTTCTAATGCAAATCTCTTCTCTTTCCTCTTTATAGGTAGATATCCCTGCCTCCATCCCTCCTTCCCATAACTGGCTTTCTCTCTCTTTCCTTTTTTCTTGAGACTCTGCCCTCTATTTTGACTCATCTTTATTTTAGATGAGGGTTTTGGATATCTCTTGTCCCTTATGGTAGGCCTGCTGTTTAGTTAGTAATTAAGCCAGGTGGACTGGCTTTGCTTTCAGTTTAGAGACACAAATTATGAGGCTCAGTGGTGTGTCTCATTAACCAGGATTGCATTTTTGCCAAAGGAGGTAAAAACCTTGCTGCCATTCCTAAGCCTCAAGCAAGCAATGACAGAATCAAAAGAACATCACATCAGTCAACTCTGGTGCTCTGCCAATATTATTGGCCTTTTAAGAATGATAACAGGACGTGTCTATAGAAGTAAATGTATATATGTAAAAGCTAATGATGATTTTTCCCTCTCTTCCTTTTGCCAAGTCTTCTTTACATATGCCTGTAAAGGATTTTCTTAACCTGAAGAATAACCATTCTTTTAATCCTCATTTCATTCGATTTTGTGATCATTCAATTGACATTTTTCATTAGGCAGTGTGATAATTTTTTTTTATAGGTCTGTTATTGTAATGTCAAAGGCTTGGTGATTTGAAATTAGTTGTGTTTATCTGATTCATAAAAACAAATGGAAATATACAATCTGGTTATAGTTAACTATTTTTATTTATCTCATTGGCACATTCAGGGTCTATCAGAGTGAGGCCAGAGAAGCCAATTGGGCCTTAAACTTCACCTTTACGCAGTTCAATTCTGATTGTTATCTGTAATGTGTTTATTCACAAAGGCATTTTATTTGTGATATTAGATTGAAGTGTTATTTTGTAAATGTACTCACTTAAATATATGACCATATTTACAACCCTGATTAATATATTCAGTATCCTGAAAAATGGAAATGGCCTGGCTTTTCTAAATCCCTCAGAGTCTTTGGGCTTCACTGGGGGATCACCTTGATGAAATGAATGGTTACGTAGTCTCTTTAGATGGTGGATCTTACTAACTTTCACTGAGGAATGTGTAGCCTTGACTGTACCTAAACTAATAAATTCACCAAATATAGACTTCCTGATGTGTCATCTGGAGCTTAGTTAACATTTCAGAAAATAATCAGGCATGTACTGAATCTTAATTCTACTTAAATAGTTATGACTCCCCATGAGAATAATTTTTCCATAAGCCACTTCCTTACTCTTTATCTTTCTGGCTCGTTTTGTTGGCAGTATTTTAAATAAAGAGGTCTAATCTCTTTTAATTGTCTCTAACTCATGACTCTATTACCATGAAGTTTACAACACAGAGCTTGGCTCAAGGAATAAAAAAGGACACAAACATTTCTACCATATTAATTATTAATTATGCTCATTAATTTTCAAAACGAATTTTTGTTCTTGAAAAAGCAAAAATTGATTTCTCCTCCATCCCTGAAAATGATTTAATATTTTCTCATTTGGAAAGACGGCCACAGTATTAGTTCTAAATTGCCCTTGTATAAAGAAAAATTTTAATGGGTTAGTTGACATTTGATCGTGAAGACTTTAGTTCCAAAATAAAAGAAAAGAAGTTAGAAAAATAGAAATTGGTTTATAAAGTTAATAGTGTACATATGTTTATGGAAAACATGAACCTCTGTTAGTTAAGCTCTGACTGTTGATGAAAACATGACTGCATCACTTTGGATTTCTTAAAGATATCCTTAGATTTGAATAAAACATGTTCTTTGGTCAGTTCAAGTTGAAGCCAACATTAAACTGTCGGACTTTTTAGGAATATTTTTAACTCATGACCCTGAAATATGTAGTCATCAATCTGATATTTAGTGCTATCTAGGCCTAGACTTTCAGTCAGCTGCTCAGACTAATATATATAGATTTAGTCAGTCTCCATTGTTCTGCTGTAACCTCCTTTGTTCAGTGCATATTCCTGTATACTTCCTGTGTAGGAGACAGTTCCTTTGGCTCCAGGTCGTGACCTCGATTGGGATGAAGAGATGGCCAAAGCACAGTCACATGACTGTGTTCCTGTTCTTTCAGAACACCCGCTGTATATTCTTTACACATCCGGAACAACGGGGCTGCCCAAGGTATTTGCTCTCTGAGGGATAAGTATCTGTAGCGGCAGAATTCTTGTGCACCGAGAACATTTGATTACTGACTGAGAATGCAGATTGTACCTAGTGGATTAGACTTGGGTACTTTATATCTTAAGGGAATGTTGTGTTTAAATCTTGAAAAATATTAATTACGTTTAATGTCAAATGCTTTGACCCGATTTCTTCCAGAATCTTCACATATATCAGCAAGTTGCAATTCCTTTAGTAAGCTCTTAAGATGAATGGATATTTGATCAAACATCAGTTGGTTTAATACAATTTTATAAAACTGTGTTTTAAATGAAATATTTTTATTTTCTAAATTGAGGTATAACTTTTGTAGAGTATGGAATTGATTTTTGATCTAAGGGAATTTAATTCTTTGTTATAAATGCAAGTTTGAGAATTGATCTAGACAGTTTGAACAACAGGCAGTTTATCCTGAGTATTGAACTATGTGATTTGCAGCACTGAAGACACTCAAGAATTTTTAAATCCGCTTACATGAAAGATGTTTTCACAAGACAAAGTTAGAAGTATCAATATTTTTGAAGGTGTCAGATAACAAATAAATATCACTTTTGCCTGTATCTCCAACTAATACTGTTTCTTCATACAACTTCATAAAGTCTTGCCATGTCATCTTCCTAGTCATTTTTATTAAGGAGTTCAATAGTCATTGAATCATAAAATTTTAGTGGGAGAAGAGACTTTCATGATCACTTGCACCCTGGAGAGCAGTGGCCTCTTTATTAATATTCGATTTCTGTAGCATCAGAGTTCTGAGAATATAATTTGTTAATATTCTTAAAATAGTGGTTCCATTTGATTAGTTTTTAAAAAGAAAAATTAAGATGTTCCATAGAAAACTCACTTGTTTGTCAAAAAAGGAAACATTTGGTAGGGAATATATTCTCTCTGAGGACAGAGACCATGTTTTATTACATTTTAGTCTACCTTTGTATCTTGTATGTAGTTGGGTACTTAATAAATTTTTGTTGAGTGCATAAATAAATAAGTAAATGCATATACATAAATATATTTATGTCATTGTAGAATCAAAATCTTTTGATTTCTGTAACAGCTTTGGTCATCTGAAAAATATTCCTTCATGGTGTTGACTGTGCCTTGTTCAGGCAGTCCAAATGATCTTCTGGACCCAAACCATAACCCTCCACCTTTTGCATTTCTGCATTATGCACCAGCCACCTAGAGTCTAATTGAATGTTTGGCTGTAAAATAAAAGGGGATTCAGAAAGTTATAATCCTATAGAAAAGTATCAACATGAGAGGAAATCCCCGACCCTGAAAACATAGTATAACCTAACCAAATAAAAAAGAACCCTCCAAAAATCACTTTAGCTCCTGTAAGCCTGAAGGATTCTTATAAGAACATTTCTGCCACTTCAAGAGTTTAAATTATCCTGAACTTCACCGTGGCCTGGATGGGGATCTTTATGGCAGGAACAGAAGAAGAGTTTGTCGGCAACTCAAAACTGATTCAGCCAATGTGGGAGAAATGACAGTAACATATACAGCGTCAGATTTGAAAAGTGGTGGTTCCTGGTTCCAAATACGGAAGGATCCTAGCTTTTCCAGGTTGTGTCTGGGTAAAGAACTTCTCTTCTGGAGTCCTAGATGCCCAAACTGAAGATCGTTTGAAGATTCAGTCATTCTTATTTTCTTCCTAATGTGCCATCCTAAAGATAATCTATTTCAGATTATAGATCTCTATGTTGAATTCAGGTCCATTCAATATACGTGTATTGCGTGTTCATTCTGTGCAAAAGATATGAGTGAACCACAGTCCCTTCAGTCTAGTGGTTTGAAATATACATGAATGCAGGTGGTGCAAGGTAGACTGTGATCCTTGCTCTAAAAGGACAGCACTATTTTTTTCTCTCTCAGGGAAAAGATGAGATTGAATTGTATCTGAAGGATTACAGTCAATAAGTTCAACAAATATGACTGAGCACCCAAATATGTGTCTGGCTGTCTTTTTAGAAGCTTGTACTCTATAGCCAGGACCCAGGCATGAAACAAAGAGCTATGGAATATGTGAAAAGTGTTATGAACAAAAATAAAGCATGGTAATGGGACCCAGTGGTGGGAAGAGTGGGAGAGCTGTTCCATCAAAGAGTGGTCAAAGAAAGCTCTTATAAGATGACATTTGAAGGATGGATAAAACTTCTTCATAGAGTGGCATCACCGAGAGCAGGTCAGTATAGGCAGAAAGGGTTAGCATAAGCAAAGGAAGTTTCCAGGATGGCTAGTGCATCTGGTACAAGTGAGGAGGAGAAATGACTAGATATATAGGCAGGGGCCAGACTCTTAAAATTTAGCCAAGAAGTTTAGGTCATATTCTGTATATAAGGAATGGAGGGCACTAATGCTACTTAAGAGGGAGAGAAGAACATGAAGGAAGGTAAACCCTTGCACCATTTTGTTGGGAAGATAGACAGGTACACACGATGGAGGCAAGGAGATTCGTTTTCAGGCTTTTAGGACTCTACTTAGGATAGCACACTTAATTAAGAGGAATCACATTTTGTTCAAAGATAGGAGTGAGGCAGAGGAAGGGTCCAAGATTTGACACTGAGAACATGGGAGAATGGTTTTTGCATATTTACTAAACATAGGAGGTGGTTTAGGGCAGGGGAAACTGCGAATTTGGGGACACATTGAGTATGATGCATCTTTGGGACATTAACGTGGAGGTGCCTAGCCAGAAGTTGGAAGTGAAGGTCTGGGTCCAAGAAGTGCATCTGGGTTGAGTGATAGACCTTTGGTGTTTAAGCATGGGAGTGAGGAGATTTTGCACAGTAGGGCATGCAGAAGGGCAAGAAAAAGTCATCTCTCAGGTCCCTCAGAACTACTTCCTTCATCCCTCTAGTGCACTTTAGAATTTCAATTGTGTTGAAATTATACATTGTCAACAAATCTTTATGCTACTTATTTTATTCTACCTTATCGCTGCTAGTTTTTGTTTACTTATCTTCATAACATTGCATGTTTTCAGAGGTTTTAGAATATATTTCATACATCTTTGACTCCACTATGTCACTATCCTAAAAATTGGGCCATGATAAATCCTCAGAATATTTGTTAAATGATCTTTTACTTCTCCACTTAGTTCCCAGACTCCTCTTTATTCATAAGATTCTCATTTCACTTTGGTAGGTATAATCAGGATTAATGGGATCTGAAATTTTAATATTTGGATTCCCAGAATAGAAGTACAGGAAAGATGAGCACACATACATTTATGAAGCATTTAAGTATAAATTTCATGGCATCATATAATTTGTTCTCTCAATCTTTGATCTTCATGAGGAAAAATAATGTTGTGAGCCCATAAAAATATTCTGCTTAAAAATACTCATTTCTCATAGGCACATCTGAGACACTCATAAGGCAATCTGTTCTTTGGTTAGAAGTTGCAGATATATTTAGGGCATATTTGCATCTCTGCATCTGCCAACCCTGGATTTGTCAGGTTGCTGTATGAGAGGTTAATCTGTCACCTGCTGTAAATAATCCAGCAACCACAATTGAGCTGCTTTGCATACATTTCTGCAGTGTTGTAGGCCTCTATCCTATTTAGTTTGGGTGCCTTTATTCAAGATACTTCAAAGTACTGCACAATGGAAGAATCCCTCATCTGGATGGGGTGTCCTTTGGGGAGAGGGAGATTTAGTGATGGTCATATGTATCTTCTTCCAGCTTGATATCATGAAGGGACAGTGATAACCACATACACGCACACACTGAAGGAACAAAACAAAAGTCCAGTGCCAAAGCAGAAAAGGAGAGCAGGAGAAAGGGGGAAAGAAAGCAAAGGATTGAAAGGAAACCATGAGAGGACTTCATGCTAAGAGAAAAGAGTCAGGCAGAGAAGACAAATACTGTATGAATTCACTTATATGTGAAATCTAAAAAACGAAACAAAACAGAACAGCAACAGACCTATGGATACAGAGGACAATCTGATTGTTGCCAGAGCAGAGGGCCTGATGAGATAGGCAAAATAGGGGAAGGGGATAAAGAAGTACCATCTTCCAGTTAAGAAATAAATAAGACACAGGGATACAATGTACAAACTATAAGGAATATAATTAATAATATATAACAACTTTGTATGATGACAGGTAGTAGCTAGATTTATCATGGTGATCACTTCCTAATGTACATAAATATTGAATCACTATGTTGTACACCTGAAACTAATATAGTATTGTATGTCAAACGCACTTCAAGAAAAGAAGAGGAAGGAAGGAAGGGAGGAAGGGAAGAAGGGAGGGAGGGGAGGGAGGGAGAAAAAAAAAAGAAAGAAAGAAAGAAAGAAGAATGGATAAAGAAGATGTGGTTCATATATACAATGGAATATTACTCAGCCATCACAAAGGATGAATACCCACCATTTGCATCAACATGGGTGGAACTGGAGGGGATTATGCTAAGCGAAATAAGCAGAGAAAGACAATTATCATACAGTTTCACTCATATGTGGAACATAAGGAATAGAGCAGAAGACCATAGGGGAAGGGAGGGGAAACTGAATGGGAAGAAATCAGAGAGGGACACAAACCATGAGAGACTCCGGACTCCAGGAAACAAACTGAGGGTTACAGAAGGGAGGTGGGTGGGGGGATGGGGTAACTGGGTGATGGGTATTAAGGAGGGCATGTGTGGTGATGAGCCCTGGGTGTTATATGCATCTAAGGAATCATTGAACATTACATCAAAAACTAATGATGTACTATATGCTGGCTAACTGAACATAATAAAAAAAAGAAAAGAAAAAAAAACAGAAAGAAGCAAGTGAACAAAAAAGAAAGAAAGGCATAATGAGAAGGTGGTAGGCCTTTGGTTCTGATGTGCATTTACACAATTTATGTCACCTTTATTCCTACATGTTAGGTGGCATTCATATTTCCTACCCTAGAACAAAACATAGGAGAAAGTCAAATAAAAAAGCAGTGAACTTTTTTTTATCTGTGGTACAATGCTTGCAGTTAAAATGCTGAACTTGCTATACCTTTGCCTCTTATCTCACAGTTGTTCAGATCAATAAAAACTTATATTGCTGCTAAAGTATCCTCCGTAGAGGCAGCTTCAGAGCCCTCCGAAAGCCGGCAGCAAGAGATTTTATGTTTGATGCACTATCCCAAGTGGAACCATTCCATTTCTACTAATACGAATCACTAAGTTCAACAAGTTTCAAAGCTTTCTCCTGAACAAAGAAGACTATTTAAAACAAGAATTGTATTTTTCTTACATGTGCTTATTCACTCAACTGTTCACATATTGAATCAGTCAACAAATGGATTACATGCCTACTCCACGGCAGTTACTGTGCTGAAGATGAAGAAGCATTCTCAGAATAGGGGGCAAAATGCAGCCCTCAGTCCAGCTGGTCACTCCGAGGACGTGAGCCAGCCTGGGAGCCAAGGAAGAATCAGGAGAGACACTTAACGCAAACTGGGGTTGGGGACAACTTCCAGATGAGGTGGCACTTTCATGATGTCTTTAAGTCGTTCTCTGATGAAGTAGGAGATAACCACGTTTAAGGAAGAGGTGGGGGTGGTGGGTCATTCTAGAAAGAGGGGATATCATCAGTAAAGCCATTATAAGAACAAGATTATTGTTGATCTGTTGGATTTTTTAAGTAATCAGAACTCAAATCTTTTATTTCTCAATTCACTTGACCCCAATCATCATCTTGTGATGGATTTCTTGTATTTAGGTAAAATATTTACCCTTTCTTTTTGTTTTTTTCCTCAACTTGTCAGGTTGAATTGAAACATGCATGCACATATGCATAAGCATATATATTTACACATAGATGTGTGAATAAATACATATATCATGGATGAAAATATGCATATTTGTTTTATATAAGCTTGTTACAGAGTAGGATGACAAAGGGGCTCAACTTAGAAAGTGTGAAGTTTTGTTGAGTACTCTAAACTTCTCTTACCTGAGTATTTTAAGATTTGCTTTTCAGATTTTTATAAATCAACTAAGGAAAAAAAACCACTTTTAGGATGAAGAATCCTAAACTCAAAATCTTACCACACTCAGTCTTTCTTCTTCTTCTGCTAAAACCCATATTGTTCTGTATTTTTCTTAAGTTGTGGCAACCAAAACTGCATAGCACACTTGATGCTGACATGTTCTCTTTTATATTTTATGTTTTACTTTAATGGCCCCATTTATGATATTTTGTGGTTTTCCTTGTTTTCAAAGGAAGCTCATTAAACTGGAAATCATAAAGAACCATCTGGGATGATTCTGTGGTCCTGTTCATGGGTGACTAATAACCAGCCTTTAATTTTACCTGTGTGGATTGAAGTTTTAAAATGCCCATATACATTAAAAATGTATTATTGTTGTTTTGTTTGTTTTAAAAAGCACCTTTATGTTGTCTCCTTTTGCATTTTTGAGGTAGAATTCACTTTCATGTCTTTATTTGGGGTATAGAGTGTTATTCCCACCCAGAAGTCTTTCAAGTTTTCCAGTAGACTTTAAGTGTTATGGCTAATACTACAAATACCAGAACAGTATACTGGCAGGTTACAGGGCTTTTCTGACAATACATTAGTTTATCCAATGTTTTAATTTTTAAGGTAGATAGAGTACAAGTACATAAGGAAGGTAATAACAGACATTCAAGAGAGTAAAATGCAGCATGCTTGGGTTTTAGGGGTAAGCACTGATATTGATTAAGTGTTTTTACCTCATACTCAAGATTTCAAATATGTTTTATTTATTTATTTATTTATTTTAAAAAAGATTTTATTTATTTATTTGTCAGAGAGAGAGACTGAGGGAGAGAGAGAGAGGGAGAGAGCACAGTCAGGGGGAGTGGCAGGCAGAGGGAGAAGCAGGGTACCCGCTGAGCAAGGAGCCTGATGAGGGATCATGACCTGAGCCGAAGGCAGACACTTAACTGACTGAGCCACCCAGATGTCCCTCAAATATGTTTAAAAGAGTTTTTAGTTTCTGATTTATTTTGACTATTAGAATATAATGATTTCATTTTTGAGCATGATTTATGTGTTTTCAGAGACTGAACAAAGTTTCTCTTTTGCATTTTAATTATCATTACCTGGAAAATGTGATTACAAACAAGAAACAAACAAAAAAAGCTTTATCATCTTATTTTTAGTCACATATTAATATTATAATAAAGAAATTCTCTTTTTTAACCTAATCTTTCCATTTTTATTTTACTTTCAAACTTTCTATGAAAGATCTACATGAAAGAACATGGAATTATGCAGGTTTTTTTCCTACATCATATCAAATACTCAGAAAATTGGTAATTATCACCCAAATATTTTGGAGGCAAAGACCAAATTTCAGATCTATTATCTAGATTAATGTATGGTAAAATGATACTTGACAGAAATTTTTATACTTATCCTTAAAAAAGATAAAAATAAGTGGATATCAAAGACCAGTGAAAAACAGACATCACGGCTTTCCTCTATTTGCTCCATTTCAGTTTTTTTTTAAGATTTTATTTATTTATTTGAGAGAGAGAGAATGAGAGACAGAGAGCATGAGAGGGAGGAGGGTCAGAGGGAGAAGCAGACTCCCTGCCGAGCAGGGAGCCCGATGCGGGACTCGATCCTGTGACTCCAGGATCATGACCTGAGCCGAAGGCAGTCGCTTAACCAACTGAGCCACCCAGGCGCCCCATTTCAGTTGTTTTTAATGAGAATCTTTGATGGCAACCTTTAGTTGTTTGGACATTTCTGGCTTTGGGTGGTATCAGCACAGGGAAAAATAAAAAGCAATAATTGCTAGAACTAAAGAAATATTTTTGTTAATAGGATACTAAATTATAGATAATACTAAATTATAGATACTTTATAATTTTATTTTATTTATTATTTTTAAAGATTTTGTTTATTTATTTGACAGAGAGAGACACAGCGAGAGAGGGAACACAAGCAGAGGTAGTGGGAGAGGGAGAAGCAGACTTCCAGCCGAGCAGGGAGCCCGATGCGGGGCTCGATCCCAGGACCCTGGGATCATGACCCGAGCCGAAGGCAGACGCTCAACGACTGAGCCACCCAGGCACCCCGATACTTTATAATTTTAAATGTTTTTTCATGCATGGTCTCATTTTTTAAGTCCCACTTTTTTGGCATCAAATGGATTTAAGCACTCACCATTTTCTGGGGAAAGCGGCATTGGTTAATAATCCTTTAAAGAAGGGTAAAGGATAAAGTCCCCTTGAGAGGGAAATAGAAATTTGATAGTTTATTCCTTAAATTATCTTTTTAGTTTTACAAATGAATTACTACTCATGTTTTTTTCTAGCCTTTTCTTCCTTTTTATCATTCTCAGTTGATTCGTCTTACCCTTTTTACAGTATAATCTAAAAATGTACCTAGTTATAATAATATTTTGAATTATTGATAACAATGAGCTCTAAATGCAGGGACTGGTAGATGGACAGAAAATTCTAAAACATCTTAAATGAAATCATTACTGACATTACTTATCACTGTCTACCATAGTATATGGAGAGCATATTATCTATGAAAAAAGGCTTCACTTTTTCTTCTCTACAAAATGAATAAAAAATTTGCAAGTTGATGACTATCAAATTCCTCAAGGTACTGAATCATAAAAAAAGATCTCAGTAAAACAAAGTAATGAGGGAAGTTCATGGAAGATAGTTCAGAATATACTGGGAAAATGCACGTGTGAAACCTACTGGCAGGGGACTAAGGATTTCTGATACTCCGATGGTGATCAGGAGAGCCAGCTGCATGCTAACCGTGTCATACAATGTAGAAAGTAGCTGTCAAATGCCAATGAAGCTGCATGAGACATTTGCCAAGAGGCCAGGTGTTTCCGCTGGTAGATAAAATGTGTTCCACAGCTTGATACCTGTGTTTTATTAGTGGTACCTGAGGAGAGCAGCAACTTTAGTAACTAGTGGAAAGTCAGTTTGTTTTTCATTTCTCTGATTCACGTATGCACGTTAAAGCTTTTGAGTTACGCTAGAAAGTTCCAGCTAGTAGTACATGTATCAATTAGGGTCGTGTTTGCCTTTAGGTAAAATAATTATTTTCTGCATAGAGTAATATTAATTGCTCTACTAAAGGAAGTTTCAAAATTCATGTGAGTGAAATATAGCTTGTTTTTTTAGCAAGTATTCACTTGACCATTCTGAATATTCACATGGTTAAGCCTTTTTAAGCCAATGATGATTAATGATTATAGTGAAGCAATAAATGCAATTATTAAATTTATCATCAGCTTTTATTTATGGTGACTCTTGTGCCAGTTTTCAAATATTAATCTTGTGTTAAAGTTGAATATGTTCAATATCACGGATAGCTGCTAGAAACTGGTTAATGAAAGCCTTAATACTGTGATGTAGCAATCCCTACTTTTGCCCCAAATGTAATAGAAGGTGAATCTGTCAGCCTTAGATCCGGCCCAGGAGGATTGCTTTGTCAGAATTCCAGAATTCATCATTAAAGCATTGTTTAGCTTTAATACTATACTAGCACGATCCCCAGTATACCATTGTAATGAGGCTTCAGTTAGAATATGACTTTATTTCCTCTAAGCATCCTATTATTATTTAATAATATTAAGGGATAGCCATCCTTACGTTAGCCTGTGTTTGAAGAATACAATTACCTTTGACTTTTCTGTGCACTTAATTTTGAGAGTTTCCTTTTTTATTCTGGAAAAATGTCTGTAAATGTAATGTCATTAATTTATGTCACCCCTGGAAAAAAATTTTTATTACTTGTGGTTCTGTGAGGTCTTAAGTTTTCTTTAGAAAGTCAAGAATGGTCTGTGAAAATGGATTCTAGAAGTGAACTGATGTAGACAAATGTTTCTGTGTTTATGATTGAGGGAGCCAAATAAATATTGATGTAAATACAATTATATGAAAGCCAAAGTAGTATGTAGTTTGTAGAATATAAAATAATTTAAACAGGGACTTTTTAAGATGGATAGTGTGAAGGCAGATAATCTTTTAACCCACTGGTTGCTGATGTTGACTTCACGTTTTCTCTCCTTTAGGGTGTTGTTAGACCCACTGGGGGATATGCTGTGATGCTAAACTGGACAATGTCTTCTATCTATGGACTTAAACCTGGAGAGGTAATTGTGGCTTTAAATTCATGATACATAACATTTCCCTGGTGAACACTTACGTATTTTATTATCTTATTTTTTAGGTGTGGTGGGCAGCCTCTGACTTAGGCTGGGTTGTTGGCCATTCCTATATCTGTTATGGACCTCTTCTGCATGGGAACACGACAGTCCTATATGAGGTAATAAAATGAAATTAATACCACCTAAAGATAATTTTTTTTTACTGAAACTTTTAAAGAAGTAGTTTCTAAGTGCTAACAGAAAAATTTGGATTGGGGGCAGGAGACATTTTTATATATTCTTCCAGTTAAAAATATGATTTCAAAAGAGAAAGGAATAAAGAAAAATAATAGCCAGCTTTTTAAATTGTGCTGAACAAAGCCAGTAAAAATTATATTACGAAAAACGTATACTAATCAGCTTGATGTCTATCCCTAAAGGATTTCTAGAAAGTATTATACCAAAGTTATTGCAATAAAGGTTTTTTTTTTTTAATAATCATTCCCTTTGAAGTAAACAAAATAAATCTCCACGCTGAATACCTATAATGAATTGTGCTATAGGTAACACAAGTGTAACAGAGCTGAAAGTGCCACTCTAAGTATTTATATTTAGAAGTATTAAGCTGCATTTAGAGCTGAAGAATATACTGTTCTTGTGCATTTACCATCAGCCTTTTTTTATTTTTTGAGTTTTTTTTTTTTTAAAGATTTATTTATTTTTCATAAGAGACAGAGAGAGAGGCAGAGGGAGAAGCAGGCTCCCCGCTGAGCAGAGAGCCCGATGCAGGACTCGATCCCAGGACCCTGGGATCATGACCTGAGCCGAAGGCAGACGCTTAACCATCTGAGCCACCCAGGCACCCTATTTTTTGAGTTTATTTGAAACATGATTTTAACACCATGAAAGGGGCTCAGTTGTTTGTCTTTATCCTGGAATGATGTGCTCAAGAAGAGTGTAGATGTTTTACAAGTATTTTTATGTAAAAGATTAAATATAATAACTACATTCTAAAACCTTTCATCTCTACTCTGCTTTCTTTCATACACTGTGTAAACATCCTTTTTTCTTTCTGATAACAAAACAAAGCTTTTTAGACCTTTGCCCACTTCTAGCTATCCCATCTTTATTTTCTTCTCCACTAAACTCCTTGAAAAAAGTACCAAATCCACACTGTGTGAATTTAATATTCTTCTAGTCACTCTGTATCCCACTCTGGTGCAATTTCTGTCCGCATCACTTCCTAGAATCTACCGCAGCAGAGGTCAACAGTGACTTCATAAGTGGCCAAGTCAAAAGGTCTTCAGTCTGATTTTCTTTTCACTCTCTTGGCGCATCAACCATGCTGTTTCCTGCAAGTAATTCTCTCTCCTCTTGAGCTCCATGTCCTTTTGCTGTTTTTCTGTCTGTTTCTTCTTCCTGGCATGACTTTTCCCATGACTTTTCCTGTGTCTTTCCTTACCAGGTTAATTCCTACTATACTTGAAGACTCTGCTTAGATGTTATCATCTTTTCAAAGTTTCCTCTTACAGCCTTTGGTTTTGTTTAGTGCCCTTTCCATGGTTCCACTGCCCCCTGAGCATATGTCTATCACTGATCACTGAGCTGAGCATACTGTTTTGATATTATCTGTTCATATCTAGTAGACCGTGAGACCCTCAAGAACAATGCATAGCATACACTAAACACTCAATGAATGCTCATGAAAGTAAATTGAGCTCTACGCCTCTGTTCTCCTATCTCTCAGACAGCTTGACCTCCTTTTTTCTCTTGGTTTCTCTTACTTTGGTCCTAAACATTGGGGCTTATACGGGTATTATTCCTAGCCTTCTTTTCTCATTCTGCTTATATTTTTGGGGTAATCTCCATGTAGTTAGATTTAGTAGTACTAGTTAAACCAAGGCTTCCAAGTACTCCTATCTCTGTATCAGATCTTCCTGATGAGCACCAACTTATTGTTAGCCCATCTTTGGATGCTCCATACATGGAGATGGTGAGTTCAGTTCGTGTCATCTTGAGCATAAGATGTGTATGCCTAAACACCACAGAAAAATCCATGCTGTCTCTCCCCGCCCCCCAACAGCAAAAGCTGAATTTAGACTTCACATTTATCTAGTTGTAAGGAGGAGCGGTAACCCTCCATCTTCCCATAGGGGTGTCAGAGAAGTTTGACTAGGGAGCCAAGACTTTTATCCCTGCCTAGTAGTAATGAGGACCCGTCAAACTTGCAGTGACAGTGAAGCCCATAGGGGTCTGGACTTATACGTCTCCCATCAGTAATGAGGTACCCCTCTCACTCCCTATTGGGGTCGTGTCAGAGAAGGCCATGCAGGGAGCAGTAACAGGACACTCTTACCTCCCCCAGCCAGGGAGTTATCAGTGGAAACCCACTGTTGGAAGTGGAACCCAACCAGTAGCAATGAGAAGCATTCTCCCAGTTGGGTATCAGTGGAGCCCAAATGAAGAATCTGGATAAAAAGTTTAATTCAAAAATTAAAAAAAATAAAAAGCCTTCAGAGAACTCTTGTCTCTTAAAAAACATAATTTAAACCCTTTTGCCTAATACACGTGATTGATAGTCATCTGCCTTTTGCCTATATTTAAAGTCTTATCTCTGGTTCCTGGCCTCTGACTCAACTTTCCACTTAAAAATCCTGTAATATGGGCACTTACGTGAGCAGAACTGGAAGTGATTGAGTTGTTCCTGATAGTAAAATTCCACTTTTGTGCTGATCATGTTGCAGAGTGATCCTTTTTCTTAAGGGAGCAAGTTAAATATCATCTCCTCTCTGGTATTTCCTTTGCTTTCCTCAGGCCGATTGAGGTGTTCTCTGTGCTTCTGTTATACCGTCTAGATTCCTCTGAACTTGTAGATTCAGTGCTGTGATACTGGAAACTGAGGACAGGGGATGTTTGTCATTTCTGTGCCCCCCACCCTGTGCCTGGCACAGTGCCTTCCAGGTGGTAATTAATCAGGGGATTAATTGACTACTTGACCGTGCAGAATATAGGGAAAAAACTTGCTTGCTCTATTAATTAAAACAAAACTAAAATAAACTGAAAATGAGTTCTGACTTGTCACCAGGCCAGCAAGTGAAAAAAATATTTATTAACCTCTGCAAAATGATCATCCCATTTGTCCCCCAATTTTAGGTGTATTATCAAATTAATAATATTTTATTTTAGTCTGATTAGTGTTTTTTTTTTATTTAGGAAGCTGAAATCTCCCATTAAAAAATTAAAAATACATTCTTTTTATAGTGAATAGATAACAGATCTTTCATGAACTTCTCATAGGATTAACTTTTCTAAAGAGAAAATCATATACAGCTCAGTATGTTCAAAGTTTTATTTTCATTTTTAATGAATTACAACATTTCAAAGCTGTAAGGTAGATAGTGAATTGGTGAGTGTGATGATATTTTTACATAATGATGAATTTTGATTTAATAAAAATTGATGTTCTGAAGTACTAGTTCATTATGTGACCAAGTCATCTAGAGTTCATAAAACATATGTCTTATTGAATGTAAATGGTCATGATATTTTATGAATGAATAATGAATGAATCCTTTTTCTCAGCAAAGGTAATTTTTTTATATTCTGGAATTTAATACATACATAGGCTGAAAAAACTCAAAAATGGTTATAACTAAGTTGGAAAATCAGTTTAACTTCTAGACACCCACCTGAAACAATGTGTGTTTCAACATGAACGCATCAAGGGGAAAATACGATTTTCGTCTCTGCCATAGAGGACACATAGCTCTGCATTTGCAGGGTGAAAACATATTGGAAATCCTGGTTGTCTGCTTTGGCTTTAGCTTCTTGATGATTACCAAATTTGTAACACAATTCTATTTCTTTCATTAAAACAGACAGACAACAACCAAAAAATAATCCCACAAAAATTCTCAATTCCCTAACCCCCTTGCAGTTAGAACACTCTCTTCATCTTGGAAGGCTTGCCTAATTCTATGGTCCTCTCCCATTGGCATCTGTCACCATCATTCCATTATAACAGCTTTTGATAATTTCCCTGGCTATCTTTATTTTTCCAAACACTAATGGGCATTTTCAGTCCTAATTATTCTTGGCTTCTCAACCCTTGAAAGTTGTTGAATCCCTCTCTTCCCTTCTAAGGCACAGCCTGCTCCTGTTTTCCTGACGTTGTTCTAATGCTCATTCCTGCTATAGGAATTTGCCCATTTGTTGTCTGAAATATATTCCTCAGCTCAAGTGTGTCTTCCTCATGGAAGCCCTCCTTGACCTCTCTCACTAGGTCAAATCTTGTCCTCATGATCTCATAAGTGCCTTAGGTTTTTCCTCCCTGGCTTGTGTCCCAGATCCAGTTTCATGTTACTTTATAGGCCCCTTTGATTTGCTTATTTGCCCCTGTTTATTCTAAACTCTGAGAGGAAATAGATCATTTTAGTGTTTTCTCACCATCAATTCTCAGCTACTAGTCTTTTTTTAAAAAAAAAGTATAGGGGTGCCTGGGTGGCTCAGTTGGTTAGGCATCTGCCTTTGACTTGGGTCATGATCTCCAGGTCCTGGGATCAAGCCCCGCATCGGGCTACCTACTCAGCAGGGAGCCTGCTTCTCTCTCTCTCTCAAATAAATAACCAAAATCTTAAAAAAAAAAAAAAAATATATATATATATATATATATATACATTAATACATATATTTCATATGTAGTCATTTATAACATAAGCATTATTTCTCTTGAATTTTGGTCCAATGCCAATTGAGAAATAAACAAAAACCTGGAATGAGTGTGTAATAGGTAATAGGTGTCCTTAGCTTTGCTCTTGACATGTGTTTGGTTCCCAAAAATATTTGTTAAATACATGCCTGGATGAAGATATCAGAAAAAATAAATAAATAACTTGATTTTGTAAGTAAAGACTTTTTTCTCATATGAAGGAATATGTAATTCTAGTTATCTTTACCAGAGAATTGCATGAACAACTTAAATAATAGGTTATTTTTTTTTAATAAGCAAAGATTTACTATTACTCATTGAACTGGACATATTTAAAGTATGCAATTCTAGAAGCCAGTTTAGACTGACCAGTTAAAATATGCAAACCAATTCTGAACAATTCAGTCCTCATTTTTGAGAGGAAGAAAATAAACAGTGCCTTTTCAGAAATTTACTTTATTAATGGAGCACTGATTCCAACAGACCTAACCCCAACAACATACAGACCAAGACATATTTGGTATACAGTGTGGTCAGAGGAGAAATGAAACAAACAATACTTTAATCTAGGGACTTTAAGGTAGAAACAAATTTAGCAACCTAGTATGTATGCGTAGACCCGTGTATGTGTTGATAAGTGATGGTTATACTCAGACATGCTTTTTGGCTTCTTTCTTCTGTTTTGTATTTGTCCCCTTTTACAAAAAGGCTGTTATCTGCAGAATCAAAACCCAACATTTTTTTTCTCAAGGTAAAGAAATCTGGCTGGGCCCTCTTTCTCCTTATCTTTGCTTGGGTACTAAAGTGCAGTGTGTACCTTGTGCACACATTTCAATTACATAATACAGTGGAACCCAGGCTTATATAATGGCAGCAATGTGGCTAAGCAAGAAATCAACTTACTTGAAAAACATCTCCCCATTGTAGTCCTTCATGAGACTTTTTATTTCTGAAGGGTCCGTTAACATTGTCTGCCCTTTCTGATTTAATTTATTTGAGTCTTCTCAATACACCTAAAGGTTGATCAATTTTATCTTCTCAAACAATTCTTAGTTTTTATTTTTTCTATTGTTTTTATTCTCTGTGTGATTTATTTCTACTCTAGTCTTTATTACTTCCTTGTTTCTGCTAACTTTGGTCTTATTTGTTCTTTATCTAGTTCCTTGAGATGTAAAGTTAGTTCATTTATTTGAGATCTTTCTCTCTTTTTTTAATGTCAGGGTTTATTGTTATAAACTTAACCTCTTAGTATCCCTTTTGCTGCATCCCCTAAGTTTTGATATGTTGTGTTTTCATTTTTATTTGTCTTGAGATACTTTTAAAATTCTTTTTGATTTCATTATTGACCCAATTGTTGTTCAAGAATGTGTTGTTTCCACATATTTATGAATTTTACTGTTTTCTTACTCTTATTGATTTGTAGTTTCATTCCATTGTGGTCAAAAAAGATCCTTGGAATGATTTCTATTTTCTTAAATTTGTTGAGACTTGTTCTGTGGCCTAACATGTGATCTATGCTGGAGAATGTTTTCAGTGCCCTTGAGAAGAGTGTATGTTTCTTTGCTGTTGGGTGGAAAGATGTTGACCAAGGTGTACAAAGTTTCAGTTATTCAAGATGAATAAGTTCTGGAAATCTAATGTACAGCAACATGACTATAGTTTAAAATACTATATTGTATGCTTCAAATTTGCTAAAAGGATAGATTGCAAGTGTTCTCACCACACACGCACAAAAAAAAAAGAAAAAGGAAATCTTAACTATGTGAAATGATAAGTATATTAATTAGCTTGATTGTGGTTATCATTTCACAATGTATATACATGTATCAAAACATCAAGTTGTACATTTTAAATAATTTTTATTTAAATTTTTGTTTGTCAATTATACGTTAATAAATCTGAGGAAAATTATATAAAACTGTAAATAAAAATATACAGAATATACTAAAATAGGTTTTACCTTAAATAAAAAAAAAAGAAAGCTGCTTACTGTTCTTTGGCTAAGTTATTACCTAGGATGGAATGTTAATTACTGGTCACCTTCTTTTAGATTTCTCACATGACTAGTTGTCCAAAGATACTTATTTCTGAGTTTATTTTTCTCTGTGTGCCTGTGTTTTATGTTGGAGCCAGCAAGTGCAGCTAGTGTCATGGCTCCATCAACAATATTTATTGGTGCCTGTTGTGAGCTCAGTATTTTCTAGGGCTTGATAGGAAAACAGAATAAGTATGTCAGAGTCCCTCGTTAGCTCAGCACTGGCTCTGCAGAATTACCAATTCCAGTGCTCTGCTTCATTTACTTGGCATTAAAACTTTCAGAGGTAAGCGTCTTTTTAGTGGAACAGATGGACTCTTATGACCTGCGTGGAAGCAATGGCTAATTCATTGGAGGGTAACCTCATCACAAGGCCCCATACGGTCGACTCTCTCAGCAATCTGGGAGAAGGCAGGGGAAGAACCAAACCAGAAGAGATAGCGCTCTCTCTCTCTCTCTTTTTTTTTAATTCAGCTTTGTTGAGGGATAATGGACAAAATGGTAGGATATTAAAAGTGTGTATCATGTCATCTTTAATTTCTTTCACCAGTGTTTTATGGTTTCCGGAGTACAGGTCTTTCACCTCTTTGGTTATGTTCATCCCTAGGTATTTTATTCTTTTTGGTGCAATTGTAAATGGAGTGGTTATCTTAATTTCTCTTTCTGCTACTTCGTTATTAATGTAGAGAAATGCCACTGATATCTGGGTATTAATTTTGTATCCTACAACTTTACTGAATTCATTTGCTACTTCTAGTAGTTTTTTGGTGGAGTCTGTATATGTATGTATAGTATCATGTCATCTGCAAATAGTGACAGTTTAACTTCTTCCTTACCAATATGGACGCCAAGCTGTTTCCCAGAGCCAGACAGAAAATCTTTGAAGAGATTCCTCTGTTGAGGAGGCTCTCATATGCCTAGAAACCTTGGTTATGGACTCCTTTTCAGAATCTGGTCATATTGACTTACCTCCCTAGGAAAATGAATATATGCACATTAAAAAAATCAGAATACTCATAAACTTGACCTGAAGTCCGGTCAGAAACCCTTCATCTAAAAGATTAAGATATAATCCTTTCGAGCAGTAATACAACCAAACAAAACCCTCAAACTGAAATTTAGCTTTCAGAAGTCTGGCAAAAAAACAGGAAGAGTGGGTGGCCTGGGGCTTTTCTTTTTGACTTTGGAGAAAGGATAATTGTATTCAGGGTGCTATGTCCTATGAATCATAATATATATGTACAGTCTGGAGTCTAGTTTATAGAGTAAGACATAAAGAATGAGGCAGTTCTCCCCAATTATTTTCTCAGTGTATGGTCCCCTATAGTCAGATTTCGGTTATCAGTATATTTTTTATTAATACTTGGACAGGTGGGAAAAGGCTAGTGTTGAGTTCTAGGCTCATCCCCTAGGGTAATGAGGCAGGTGGTATTGCCTAGCCTCAGGTAATGCCTAGTATCTAAGGATATGAGGCAGGTGGTATTATCTAGCCTCAGGTAATGCCTAATATCTAAGGACTATGCATTGGTTCTCAGCCCTGGCTGCAGATTAGAATTACTTAGGGAACTCATGAAACATAACAATACCAGGCCCAATTTAAAGCCAATTGGATCAGACTCTCTGGGAGTAGGGAACAGACATTGGCACCTTTCAAAAGCATCCTAAGTGGAGCGTCTGGGTGGCTTAGTCGGTTAAGCGTCTGCCTTCAGCTCAGGTCATGATCCCAGGGTCTTGGGATGGAGCCCCAAGTTGGGCTCCCTGCTAAGCTGGGAGTCTGTTTCTCCCTCCCTCCCTGTCCCTTTCCTCCTCTTGCTCATGTTCTCTCTCTCAAATAAATAAAATCTTTAAAATAAAATAAAGCATCCCACACAATTCTAATCTACATTTAGTGTTGACAATCATGGGATTGAGTCAAATTAGATGGTAGTATGGATAAGATAAGGGAAAAAGCAAGGTGGCCACATATCTCCACAGGTGAGGACCATGGAATTATGGGAAATCTCTAGCAAATATTCAATGAAGTGAGTTGATATAAATTTTTAGTTGTCAATTGTATTTATAAGCAAGTTTTTACTCCTTTAAAGGGAATCTGCTATAGTATCCTAAATCTGAAGGTCTTAAGGCATAGAACAGTTCTCTCACAGGGCTTTTTTTTTTTTAATTTTATTTATTTATTTTTTTTAATTTTAAAATTTTTTATTTTTTATTTATTTTATTTTTTATTATTTTTTTATATTCTGGATACAAGCCCTTAAGCGGCAGTAATGTTTTCAAGATTGGAACAAGATAATGTGAGTTATTGAGAGAAGAACTTTAGGGAAGAAAAAGCCCATTTTTAAAAGAGGTTGTACACTCATTTAGTTCATAACTTCAAAACTCACAAAAGGGTAAAGAGTGCAAATCTCACTGTCCTCTGTTCCCCGCTGTTCAGTTTCTCTGACTTGGGAGCAGTCATTCTTCTGTGTCTAATAGTTCATTCTTACACAAGCAATGCCCCCCTCCTTTATTTTCATACAAATGGCATCGTCCGAATGATAGGCACGCTATTCTGCATTTCACTTTTCTTTCACTAAATATTATACCCTGGGGAACTGCTTATGTTACAACAAGTCTCAAGTTTAGATGTTGCATGCTCAAACTTTCATCCCTCGGTAAAGACACAGGCATGTAGCAGAGATTCAACAGATGCTATTGCCAGTTTCATCCCACTTCCAAAATAAACAAGCCAGCACTGCTGCACCTGTCTGCTGAAATTAAATTCAGAACTAGTCTATAAGGGATGTTGCTGTCTTCACCTGAGAACTGCAGTACAAACATGCCTTCGGTGATATTCTCAGAAGTAGTGTTCAAAGAGACCAGATGTATTTTTAATCCTGCCACAAAAAGAAGCAGAAACCTCAGTTAACTTGGAAATTTTTATGTCAAAATCCGAGAAACTACAAGTAGCTTTGACACCAAGCCTTTGGATAAACCGAAATCATAGGATTAATAAAGCAAGTGATTTTTTTTGCTCAAAGATCTAACTTTAGTGTTTAAGCTTGTCTTTGTCTTGGTAAGGTGCTGTCTTTCACTACTTTCCAGTGCTGTCACTGAACCTCAGTAGGGATTATGTGAGAAGCTGAGACATCACCTGGTTTTCTAACTCATAGTCTATCGTCTCTGATTCCTTAAAACTTAACACATTGAATCGTAAGTGGTAGAAAATTATATGTGCAGCTGAATCTTCAGGAATTTATCTGTCTTGGTTTCTATGCTTTGTACCATCACTAACCACATTATAAATATTAGCAGTTGATGTTTTATAAATCTCTGGGGTTAAAACTTCATGATTTATAACAGCCAAAAGCTTAGAATCTCTGCTGTGCCATCGTAGGGATTGCTTTTTGCTTTTGGTTTCTGGGCAGCAACGGACACTTTAGCCTTTAGTTTGGGCAAAGGGAATAAAAGCAAACAGCAATGACATCGATTTGAGTTTTGAAGGGTTTTTAAGTTATTGTTACCTTTTAGCCACATTACTGCTTTCGGTGTGTATGTTTGTTAAAAATCCCCACAGTTTTAGAATCTTCCTCCTTTTCAGTTGAATAGTGTTTGGCTGTTGTTCCTCACTGAATATACAAGTTCTGGAATTAGAGTCACTTTCTCCAGGCAACTCAGTGTGGTTAGTGTGTTATTGGTTATTTTTAAAAAGTATTGTAAAGGGATTATATTGCCTGCGTGTGCACGCACGTGTGTGGATGTAACAAGCTTGCGTATGTGCAGGAGGGCAGGGGAGAAGAGTGTTCAATAAAACCAATAAGCCATTGAGTCACTAAATTCTAAAATAGTGAAACATAGCATCGGATAATTCTGTGGGAATGGACAATAAAATGCAAAAATCTGAACCTTTTTGAGCTCAACTAACTTACAAACGAATAAGGTGAGATTATATACATCACTTCCTTCCGTGTCCTAATAGGAATGCTATGTTATCATGATTTTTATGCTCAATAAATAGAATATTGATGAAAATGTATTTGGTGTGGGTCAGAATTGCAATACTAACTATTATATTATTTATAAAAAGATATGGTAGAGTTTTTAACTAATATTTCTAATGTTTAAGCTGTCATTATCATTAGACATAATTAATTGAAGGCATTGTAAAATACATCAAATTGTGTCCTCTATGTAGGTAATCATGGTATAGCAATTTGTTATGGCACTAATACCACCCTTTAGTGAGTATATTATCTTTGTCCCATGACACTGGAACTGTAGTAGAATTCAGTTCCAATTGGCTATAAAATATCTTTCTTCAGTGGATGTCAAACTACTTTAAAATATTATCTCAGTGCTTTTAGCTTTCGAGGAAATATTGGAAAAGTGATTTATTCTTATTTAGCGGGCAAGAAAATGGCAGCATAGACAGGGAAAGTCAATTGTATAAGGTCAGTTAATAAATCATCTTTATGTGGGTGAGATCAAGTTTCCGAAGTCACAATCTAGTACACCGGGGACTGAACATCTGCCTAAGACAGATAGAAAAAGTAAAAGTCAAATGTTTACCTCACTTGGTTCGAAAGAATATACCTGCTGGTTCATTTTAGACTGATGTGCTCAAAGCTTCAAAATTTGTGAGTCAAGTTATGTATATGAGTTGCCAGATTATATCTGGCAGCTTTTTATACTGTATTAACATGTTGACCTGTATGAGGTGGTAATGGAATAAATTGAAATCAAGTGTTTTGGGATAGTTGTGATGATAAAAATGGATTTCTTTTTGCAATAAATGCTTCGGTTTTAAAAGAGGAAGAGAAAAAGCAACAGAATATAAGAAAGAGGTTATATTTTAAAAAAAGAAAATATACTTACATTAAAGAATATTAAGGGTAATCATTAAAAAAAAAAAGAAAATACAAATTAATAATGCCCTATCCAAGATCCAAGTAGATGTAGGTAGTGAATCGAAATTCATGAATAGCTGTGGTCGGCCTCTTCTTATCATCTGTTCATTTATTATTCTCTGTTGGGGGAGATCTCTGTTTGCTACTAGCAACTTCTTTCCTCTTTTTACCTTATCAGTATTTCCCAAGTGTGTTTTCCAGAATATAAGATCCATGAGATATGCATATAGGGGCTGTGGACAGAGAAGTTTAGGAAAGATTACATATAGTAGCTATCTTTTGGGAATTCCTAATGTTCTTTAACACTTTAAAGTCTTCAAGGAATGGTCAAAAATCAGAAACCTTTTTCCCTTTTTTTATCCCAACCCCTTCCAAAAGGATTTAACTGTGAAATATATATGTAATACATATATATTTTTTAAACATATACATATATTAAAATTCCAGGAACCTTGCTTTAGAATCAAAAGACAAAGTAGCAGTGATGAGAATGGTTTGAGGAATAAGGGGATATAGTTGGGCCAACATAGATTCTATGGAACACTTGGAATTTTTGTAGAATCACTGATTTATGTATGCTATGTTCATTTTCCATTTCAAATAAACATCTATTAAAAAATGCTTTGGGGAGCGCCTGGGTGGCTCAATCGGTTAAGCAACCGCCTCTTGATTTTGACTCAGGTCATGATCTCTCAGCGTTGTTAGATCTAGCCCCACATCAGGCTCTGCGCTCAGCATGGAGCCTGATTGGGATTCCCCACCCCCTTGCCCCTCCTCACTGTGTGCTCTCTCTCTCTAAAAAAAATAAATAAATAAAAAATGCTTTGTGTCCTTTTGATTACATATTCTATAAAAATTGTTAGATTTTTATTCATGGATTTTCCATTGAATTTGTAAAATATCATTTTGAAGGAAAACATACATTTGGGGATATCTTACTGAAGTTTTTTTAAGTCATAGAAGTTGCTTTCCTTGGAGTGAGGCATTTAATTGAAAAAGTCATTGTTCAGAAATCACTGTGATTCCATATTTTTCTCTTTTCCCAAACACTTTGAGAATTGTTGTTGTCACTTATATTTTTTTAAGATTTTATTTATTTATTTTTAGAGAGAAAGAGTGTATGAACTGGGGGAGGGGCAGAGGGAAAGGGAAAAAGGGAACCTCCTGCAGACCGCACTGAGCAGGGAGCTGAATGTGGGGCTCCATCTCACGACCCTGGGATCATGACCTGAGCCAAAATCAGGAGTCCACCGCTTAACCGACTGAGCCATCCGGTGCCCCTTATTGTCACTTTTAAAAGTAATTATGAAAAAGAGTGTTCAAGTTAGAAATTCACAGCAATCATATTTGTCATTCGGTCTACCACCCAAAACAAGGTATTTAATTTCTTGGCTAACGGAAGACTGTTTTATATTATTAAATTGAATGTGATATATATTTCCTGTCCTTTATCTTTTGAAACTGAAGAAAGGAACAACTGCAGTTTGAAAAGCTTTTAGGATGATGTAATGGAGCAAATGGCCTCTCTGAAGCCTGGGCATTGGTTTGTTTTATTTATGATACAACGTGGGGATATTTTAAAACCAAGATTTGTTGAGCACCCCATTTTATTAATACCGCTGTGTTAAATGTGTAAGTATTGAACTGTCAATGAAATATGAGACCTTTTACCCAGTGACATTTTAAATGAATCTCCTTGTAGGGGAAGCCTGTGGGAACACCTGATGCTGGTGCTTATTTCCGCGTGCTCGCGGAGCACGGAGTTGCTGCCTTGTTCACAGCACCGACTGCAATTAGAGCCATCCGTCAACAGGACCCTGGGGCAGCCTTGGGGAAGCAGTACTCTCTGACAAGGTGAACTTGGGATGCACAGGGCAAAGTACATTAAAAACTGCAATCAGAATGAATAACGGAACATTATATATTTTTTTTGGCACTGCGATACCTCTATGGAAAGAGCCAGAAGATTCTGGATGTTATTAAGAATGACTGTTCTAAACATAGCTTTGAATTAGAATTTTAACCATACTATGAATATTTTTTAATACCATATTGTGTTTATTTCAGTTCAGATCTTAGCAAAATATTTCTCTTTTTTAAACCACCGTGCTCACATTTTCCTTCAAGTAAAATGCTGACTATGGCTTAAAATGCATTTATACATATATAAGAGTATCTGACTGTCTTTTGAAAATAGAATAATAGTGTAAATAGAAGGAAAATATTATTTGATTTTGTATATAGAGATCAAATGTGAAAATTATAGTCCAAGTTAGTGTGGTTGGAAGAGTGGAGGAAATTGTCTTTCTGTTGTTTTGTAATAATAGGCCCTGAATAGTTTAAATATTTTTTACTGGTTTATTGACATCCATTTCAGTTTAATGATATGTATATTCGAAGATAATTATAGCAATTTGTATCTTCAAGGCAGTTTCCAGCATCAGTTCTTTTTGAACTTGTTTGAAATTGGTCCCTGCTCTCATCAACTAAAAAAAGGATTTTGTAGTTTCTTCAAGTCAAAAAATGGCTTTGAATGATTGTTTTGAATTTTTTTAAGTTAAATGCCAAGTGTTAGGAATTTTATGTTGTGAAAACCCAAAGAAGGAGTCAAAATAGGTATCATATACCGATTGCAGGTGGAAGCAAGAAGCTTTCAGTTTGGGCAGTCAGTGGTTTTGTTTTTGGTTCTTGTCCTTCTGTTTTTCTGTTTGATGAGAAATTGATCTGAATTTACATAAAATTTTACTCATAATCTAAAGAATACACTCATTAAAATAAAAGTGTTCATAAAACGAACCTCCCATTACAGTATTTCTACTCACCCTCAGTTTGTCCCTTCATTTACTACATTTCAATTGTATTTTCTCCATTTCAGCCAAAAGAATAGAAAAGTAGATTTTGGTAAGAACATCTTAGGCTATATACAGCCTCCATGGCTTAGACAGTTCTGGGAAATTTTGAAGAAACCGTGATTGTGGTTCTTTGCACCATCTCTTTCCTAACAAATGCATTCTGATTGCAGGGTGTGACGTGTGACCTGCAAGCCAAGGAAGGTCTCTTATTTGCTACATCATCTTTTCCCATTTGTACATGGGTTTTAGACGTTATCCATTACTGTGAAGGCAGGAACCATTTCTAATTTTATTAACGTAGAAAGCATCCAGTAGTACTGAATGCCTATTATATCATCACTTTTTTTTTTTTCAAACTAATACTAATACGGAGTGTAAGATTTTAGTGTAAGAGAAATTGCAGTAAGTTCCCCCTGATAATGCCCTTCTGTCTTTAGGCCCCTAAGTTATTCGTGATGGCGTGCACATATGTTTTTAATAGATATTTAATGACGTAGACTCTTCCGACACCCTCAATTCTTCAAATCACTACCGTTAATAAATGCAAACATTTGCTGATTACCTACTATGCTCCAGGTATAAGCAGTTTAAGTTTCTCTCATTCAGTTATCACAATAAGTAGGAATTGTGATTATCCTCATTTTACAAATGAGTAGTATTAGGACCAGAAAGTTTAAGAAACTCTTTGGAAAGAAACTAACTCAGGCAATCTGACAAGGGCCCACATTCTTCACACAGACATATTCTTCTTATGAGAGATAGTTAAGAAACTCACTTGATCCAGAGATTTTTGTCATTCATGGGATAAAAGCAGCTTTTACCTCTTATATATTTTTAGCTTATTCAAATAATACCTTCACTGAACTTCTGTGATAGATTCTGACTTGTGAACTAAGGGGATGTTGGACCTCAAAAATCCAACTGTTTTTAAAATCTGATTTTAAAAACAAGGAAACCAGAGTCCAAAAAAGTTAAGTCTGGGTTAGAGACAGAATAAAGACCAGGACTCAAGTCTTTTCACACAACTATACCTTTCGTTTTATATTTATGTTCAAGACATTTCATTCTTACTTAGTGAACTGACATTCACCGGGTATTATAATTGCAGGCTCATGATTGATCTGCAGAGCTTGCTTTCTCTCTTCTCTTATAGGACATTTCAAATGATGAAAATGTATTTTTAAGATGTGTTACATATCTCATTAAAGATTGTTTTAAAATAAATTTGGAGATTTGCCAAAGATTTTGCCTCCCAAAGCAAATTTCAGAAGGTATTCTGAAATAGGGAACTAAGCAGGACTATGAATTCCTTTTATCATAGACGATTAGAAGTCAGAAGAACAAATTAGAGGTCATCTAGTGCCAACATCTCATTTCACAATTGAGAAGATGTTGTCACAAAGAGGTGAAGTGACATGCCCAGGACTACAGAGCTACCCTGCAGCAAAGCTGGGATGAAGCAGTACCGTGTGCTATAGTTAAGATTCTCGCTCTGGGGGCGCCTGGGTGGCTCAGATGGTTAAGCGTCTGCCTTCGGCTCAGGTCATGATCCCAGGGTCCTGGGATTGAGTCCCACATCGGGCTCCCTGCTCCTTGGGAGCCTGCTTCTCCCTCTGCCTCTCTCTCTCTCTGTCTCTCATGAATAAATAAATAAAAATCTTTAAAAAAAAAAAAAAAAGATTCTCGCTCTGGAGTTAGACACACTGGGTTCAAGTCTACCATTTACCGGTTGTGTGACCTCAAGAAAGTTACATAGCCCCTCTGTTCTTTTTGCTGTTTTTCTTTTTTTGCTCTCCCTCCTCCTCCCTCTTCCAGAACATAACTATAGTAATAGTGTAAGAACATAATGAAATTAAAAGGCGTATTATCCATGCAAAACACTTGGAACAGTTTAACATAGACTGTCATTGCTCTTATCATTATTATTATTTTGCTTTCTAATATACTGCTCTTCTTTCTCACATCATGGTGATTTATTTTCCCATGATCTGCCAGTTCAATCTTAGTCAAGTTAGAAAAATTCAGTTCTGCTACTTCTATTCAAGGTATCAAAGTCCCTAATACTCAGATGCAGCCCTTCTTTTCCAATTGCATAATAATGAGGGATAATGCAAAAAAAAAAAAAAAAAAAAGCAGAGCACCAGAGATGAGCTCAAAAATAAAGTAAACGTATCTGTGGATTGGAAATAGAATCGATCTGCAAAGTAGTAAGCGGGGCTGAAGCCAGAGGCTTGGCAGGTGTGCAAGCAGGCTTTGGCAGTGGAGTAGAGGCTCAGTATTCCCCTGTTTTGATTGTGGGGTCAGAGTCAGCTCAGTGGGGCATTCCACCTCACACATGACAGGAGACTGATAATAGTGGTGAGAGGGTGTTTTCTGGGACTGGGACTTAGCGCAAGCTTTGGTCTAACGGTCTGAATGAGACAGAGAACAGCCCAGCAACTGGAGACTGAATGAAACCGCCCACTTGCTGTCCTAGAATAGGATCTGTGATGTCCTGAGTATCACTGTGTGTCAGTAACAATTCTGGATCATCACTGCGACATTGCCTCACTGGGGGATAGCTGCATCACCCACAAACCTATTGGATAGAAAGGTGAACATAGGAGAGGGAGCAAGAGATAAAAATAACAGCAAAGAACCTCTTTTCCTTCTTCTTAAGACACTGGTATAAGAGCAGGGATCAACAAACACACTAATGAAGTTGAATAAAGGATCGCATTGCTATGGAAACCTGATTTACAGAGGAGGTAGCTTAACAGATAAGTGGAAGAAGGATAGACCCTTAAATAAATTGGTACTGAAACAACTGGCTATATATATATAGAAAAATTGAATTCCCTACCGTATACTCTACACAAAAATAAATTTCAGCTGGATTCAAGGCCCTAAAATTGTAAAACAAAGAATTAGTACTTTCAGAAAAAAATGGATAAATATTTTAATATATTTTTTAGTAGGGAATGACCATTTAAAGCATAAATCACAAATCACTAAAGAAAATACTGATGAAATTTACTACACTAAAAGGAATAATCGCCCATCAAAAGAATAAACAAACTTAAATGATGAATTATTCACCCAGAGAAGATATTTGCAACATATATAACCATTAAACAATTAGTGTACAGAAGATATAAAGAACTCCTACAAATCAATAAGAAAACACACAATCCAATAGACAAATGGGCAAAGGATATAGACAGTCAGTTCATGGAGAAGACGAGGGCAGTCTAAAACATTGAAAGAACTTTAATGTCACTAATAAACAGAGAAATAACATTTTCCTCCCATTGTACAGGCAAAAAGTTAAAATATCTAACAGTAATACTTGCTTGCAGGTTATAAAGCAGCAGAATGGTTTTTACACTACTATGGAGAGTGTAAAGTGGAAATATCTAGTAATATCAGTTGCTCCATGCACTCAATATGCCCCATGACCAAACCCGTATTAATATGGAGGGATGAGAATGAGAAACTCACAAATG
Organism: Leptonychotes weddellii; assembly: GCF_054177405.1. NCBI lineage: Eukaryota > Metazoa > Chordata > Mammalia > Carnivora > Phocidae > Leptonychotes > Leptonychotes weddellii. The sequence goes on from NC_138373.1 coordinate 125,973,782, forward strand.
CGAACAACAACTTGAAGGTTCTTAACAGAGTTGTTTCAAAACAAAACAAAATATAAGCAATTACATGTATAGTAAAAACATAATGGAAAATAAATTAGGTACTATGGTGTATTAATTCAACAGGATGTTTAGAAGTGGAAATCAACCAGAACTTCAGGTATTAGCATGAATAAATGTCAAAAAGCATAATGCTTTTGAGTATAAAAAGCAAGTGAAAACTGACTGTGTTTCTCTTACATATAGTAAGAAAAATTTGAAAAATTACAAAAACCATATTGTCTTGTTTATGTATATGCAAACAGGCAAAAAAAAAAATAAATGTATGGGAATGAAAACCTCTGAGTAGTGCTGGTTACTTCTGAGGAGGTATGGCTAGTGGGATGGTGAAGAGAAATGAGATTTAAGTAGGGTTTGGAGAGAATTCAGTTGAGTCAATAATATTTTATTTTCTAAGTGACATAAATATGACAATGATAAAAGTAGGAATTATGCATAAAACTGGGCAGTATGGACATAATGAGTCCACTATATTATCATCTACTCTTGTCCTGTTTCTCAGGGAAGTTAAAAATCTCATAATAAAAAACTCTTCCCATTTTGTTTATGTGCTCATTTGACATGAAATCTATGAACCACTTCAGAAAATCAAGAATGTCATACTATGGATGCGTATTCATAAGTGGGAGAAGTGGGCTAGGGTATGTAAGTGTACACGCTTTGCTACTCTCTTCATTTGGTCTAACATGGCTGCCATCACCTAAACAAATAATTTTGCTACTTCAGTGACCACCACTATTAAAATTTAAAAGAATAAGAAAACCTACACACAGAAACAAAATTTGTTCAAAGTTATCAATCCTTCTTTTTCAAAAGCTTTCAGAGATATCCTACATCTGACTCACTGCTCCAAATATGTGGTCCTGAGTCTCACAGTGACAATGACCATACGTTGGCTGTCCTTGGGTATGTGATGGATTGTGGATGAGCAATTCAGATATCCAGCTTTCGTTATTGAATCTTTTTTAAAACTTAGTTGCCAATTATGACCATGGTAGTTGAATCAGAAACATAAATAATTTAAAGCCATTATTGAAGAAGTGAAGTAAAATTTTAATAATTTATACAAGATAGAAAAATATTACATCTCTCACTTACTGTATTTTTATTTATATATATATTTATTTATTTATTTAATATAAAGATTTTATTTATTTATTTGACAGAGAGAGACACAGCGAGAGAGGGAACACCTGGGTGGCTCAGTCGTTGAGCGTCTGCTTTTGGCTCAGGTCGTGATCCCAGGGTCCTGGGATCGAGCCCCGCATCAGGCTCCCTGCTCGGCGGGAAGCCTACTTCTCCCTCTCCCACTCCCCCTGCTTGTGTTCCCTCACTTACTGTATTTTAAAGCTTACTGCTTTTTCGTATTTCATTGGCCATTTGAAGATTCTGTTTTGTGAAATGTTTATCCAAATCTTTGGCACATTTTAATTTTCTTTTTCTTGTTGAGTAGGACTTTTCATATTCTTCTGATCCAAGTTCTTTATTGACTATATGTATTACAAATAATCTTCACCTTCTGATTTCAATTTCTCTTTCCCATTAGTGATGACTTTTGATAAAGAGATATGCCTTTTCATCAGTATTTTTTTCAATTTGTTTCTTGCTTTTTAAAATCCTACATAAGACATTTTGCCTATTCGAAGGTCGGAAGTTATTCCTCCGTGTCATTTTCTAGAGGCTTTATTGTTTTACCTTTCATATAATCTACCTGGTTTGATTTTTGTGTATGCAATGAGGTAAGGGGTCAAAGTCCATTTTTTTCCCTTATATGTATCCAGTTAATCAAGTTTCATTCATTTAAATGGCCATCCTTTCCAACTGCTCTGTATACTACTTTTGTCATAAAAGTGTCCACAAATAATTTTTTTTTCCTTGCTTCAATTCTGTTTCATTGATTGGCATAATTGCCTATATTTGTGCTGCTCTCACATTGTCTTTATCACTATAGATTTATAACACATCTTGATATGCAATAGTAGTAGTAATAGCAGTACATCATTTGTTCTTTGCTTTTTAATCTTGGCCCATTGTATTTCCATACATGTTTTAGTATTAGCCTATCAGTTTACACATGCACATACACACACACACACAAAACTAGAATTTTGAGATTACTTTGAATTTATAGATTGATATGATAAAAACTGACATGTTAATATTGAGACTTCAATTCATAATCATAGTATATCTCTTAATTTATTTAGGTCTTTAATTTATCTCATTAATGTTCTTTTGTTTATTGTGTGAAAGATACATTTTTTTGATTTACTTTAAGAAATTTAATTTTATATCAAAGTATACTTAACATACAGTGTTATATTAGTTTCAGGTTTACAATATAGGTGATTCAACAATTCTATACATTTCTCAGTGTTCATCATGATAAGTGTACTCTTGATCCTCTTTATCTATTTCACCCAGGCCCCCATAAAGTATGGATTCTATTTCATTTGATTCAAACTGCTTCTTAAATTTGTGACTTGATGGCTTTCATTATTTTTAGAAACTTTCATCCATTATCCCTTCAAATATTGCTTCTATCTAATTTTCCCTTCTTAGACATTGATACTTTAATGACACGTTAGAACTTTTTACCATATTATCTATATCTCATAGACTCTATGTTTTTTCTCCTTTATGCTTTTCAGTAGCAGTTTGATTATTCTCTTTTAACTTATATTTTGGATTTTCAATCCTCTGTTCAGTTGTATCTAAATTTTTTTTCAGTTTCTAAGTTTGTATTTTTGTATCTTTAAGTTCAAAGATACTTATTTGATTCTTATAATTTCCAGTTCTTGGCTGATGTTATACAAATATTTCATGGACATATTCAGAATTATTGTAAAGTCTGTGTCTAATTACAAGAATATCTGATTTTCTCTGTGATTTCTTTTTTTTTTTTCGATGTCTCTTTTTCCTTTGCATGTTGGTCATATAGCTTTCTATCTTAATAGACCATCATGTGTTACTTTGATACTCTGGAGTTGTTAAGGTCCCACAGAGTAATTCTTATTTTGGCACATAATTAGCATAAGGGAAAATCACTTTGATCCAGTTAGGGATTTAGCTAACTTGAAGCTAGACTTCAGTATTTGAGAAGGCAGTTCCTTTTCAGTTTATCTCTGTTGGTAGGATATAAATCTTCAGGCATTTCAACTAAAATCCTGAGTGTTTTACACACCACCCCTTTCCACTGTGGGTCTTCTGAGTTCCAGTTTTCCTTTCCCAAGAGATTATGATGGTAGGAATTGCTGTTCATTTTCTAAGCCTCTCAGACAGTTTTTGTTCCGTTTCTTGGTTTTTCAACCACTATTTTCTTTGGCATATATACTAAAGGGAGAAAAGCAGCACGTCAACGTCAGACATCTCTACATTTTTTTCTTTGGGATCTTAATGCTTCCAGGGCTCATTACCCTTGTAGTTCTCTGATACCTTAAAGAGATGTTTCTTTTTTACATTCTGTCTGGCTTTTCTGGTTGTGCTTGAGGGAGGGATTGGTGGACAAAATGCTAGTAGGTCCTTGACAGAGTGACAAATGCATGTGTAATACTAACGCTAGTGTCTTTACATTTTAAAAGTGAATTCTAGTGGGGAGCAAATGGAGGAAAATAGAATGAAGGAAAAATGGAGATAACCTCAGGGACACTGGTGGCAAAAGTAATGATGTTTGGTGAACTAGGAGTTGATGAGGCATCGCTGAAATAATCTATTTTTATTTAACTTCTTTTGGAACAAGTGAAGAGTAATTTTCACTTGTTTGGTAGTTTATGGAGCTTGAAAGAAATACTCATTTTGGTTTTCTTCTCATCCTAATTTATTACCTGAAAATTCATCAGAATTTATCTTTAGCTTTTTATCCATTTCTATGCAGCTTCCTTTTTATTTGGAACTAAAATTAATTTGACAATATTACCTTTTTTTGTTTCTCTTGGCTTCATTTTTAGCTTCATTTGAGTCTTGAATTCTACTCAATTTTTTATGGAATTGGGGAAAGGTATACAGGCTTCATTCCCATAAATCCCCTCCACCGTTTCTTTCCTACTCTAGATATTGTATATTATAGTTTTGTTTAAGTTTTTGTATTATATGTTTGGAAGTAAATTCATCTTCCCATGTGTTACTATCATCAGAACATTATCCATATATTTATTAGTCTATCATAATCTAGGACAGCACTATCCAATAAAACTCAGTTCTGCAATGTGGTAGGTACTAGCCACATGTGACTACTGAACTCTTGACAAGGGGATAATCCTACCATGACATTGATATTTTTACTTTTTTAAAATTTCAACTAATTTAAAATTTAAATAGCCACATATAGCTAGGAGCTACCATATTTTACAGTGCAGATAGAAGACCTATGTAATCAACTTAGATAAATTTATCCTCCAGAATCCAAATTACTGCACAAGAATAGTTAATTTTAATCTTTATAAAAAACTTTTTTAAAAAGATTTTATTTATTTATTTATTTAGAGAACGAGAGTGTGAGCGGGGGAGGGGCAGTGGGAGAGAGAGAGAATCTCAAGCAGACTCCGAGAGCTGAGCGCAGAGCCAGATGCAGGGCTCGATCCCATGACCCTGAGATCATGACCTGAGCCCCTCAGCTGAAATCAAGAGTCAGTCTCTTAACCGACTGAGCCATCCAGGCACCCCTTTATAAAATGTATTTTTAAAGAAAAATTATTTAAAATTTTTTCAATATGGGGCATTTATCTCTTCATATTAATAAAATAATGGCAAGGTCATTAATGAGAAATTTAACTGTTAAGTGATGTTACTATTCTTTTTTTTTTTAAGCCATGAAATGTCTTTTAAAAAATAAGACTATTTATGCTCTTAGATATGAGTTTATCTTTAAATTATCTTATAATTTACCTTTAAATTACAGATTTATACTAATTTTTTTTTCTTTCAGTAATCATCCTGGTTATAAAAATATCACATCAATAGAATGGTTTTCCTTACTATGAGGAATTGGGAGTCAAATAATATTTGATTATGTATTTATTACAAGACTTAACTTTTTCATTAGTCATATTCTGTTCTTAAATCCTTGTATACAGTATGTTAATGTTCATTAATGTTACACATTTGGGAGTCTATAATTGATAAAATAGTAACTTTGGGGCAGTTTAAGGAATTTTAATAAAAAAATAGATTGGTAGTTTCTAGTGTATTTAGAGAAAGGAATTATCTATACTACTTTGACATTTTTCTATATCACCAATGAGCTCACATTTTTTCCTCTGCTTTTAGTAAAGAGTAAGTGATTTTAATGGAAATGAAGGAGATTATCTGACATGCAGAAAAATCAGATATCACTTTTACTATGCATCGTGGAATATTATCTCTTTCTATATTGCTTATTAGTGCCAGCATGGACATTGCTATCATAATAATACAAATGCAATTAAAATCTAAGAAAAATAAGTGATAGATTTGTACTCAAACCATAATAATAAATACTAAGTTTTAAAACATATAATGTGGAAATTTGTCATCAGATAAAAACTCAATGCTAATTAATAGTTTATCATTATAACCAATTTATTAAATTGTAATTTACTTGACTGGGAAAAGAAGCCAAAAAATTAATTGAAACTTGCAAAACTTCTGGTAATATCAAGATATTTATTGTTCTTTGATTAGCCAAAAATTATTTTGTGTTATGTGCTCATATTTTTAGTTGACAATATTTTACACCGTGTTTTCAAAAATATATATAACTGTAGATCTGCAGTTTCATATGTAAACTAAACACATGACCACCTGGACCATCTAAAGTTCTTTGGAATAATCTGTGGTTTGATAGACGATGGAAATGTGATCTCTGATATCTATAAAACTTCCTTGTTCTTTGCCTACGCTGTTGGAATCACCCAAACCTATTTATAAATTTTAATACAAATTATTTACTTGTATAATGTTCGTAATCACCGAAGTTTTCTAATATATTAGGAATCTAACTGTTTAAAGAAGATATAATTAAAATAAATTAACATTTTTCAGCCATAAGATTATCAATAATATGGCTTTTATATTTAAAATTTTGTCTTGTTGGGGTGCCGGGGTGGCTCAGTCGGTTAAGCGTCTGCTTTCGGCTCAGGTTATGATCTCAGGGTCCTGGGATCAAGCCCCACGTTGGGCTTTCTGCTCAGCAGGGAGTCTGCTTCTTCCTTTGCCCTTCCCCCCTGCTTGTGATCTCTCTCTCTCTCTCTCACTCTCAAATAAATGGATAAATCTTTAAAAAAATTTTTTTGTCTTATTTTTACATAGCATCTAAAATCACAGATGTATTGACTTCATTTTAAACTTTAAAACTTTACACTAAGCTTTATGTTTTAATCTAGTTTTAATAATTTAATGTATTAATATTTGTTTCATTGTGATATATCAGTTTTGTCAGATGAGGTCATATTTGGTAACCACATTTTAATCTTTTTTAATTTTAATTTTTGTTTTAAAGATTTTATTTATTTATTTATTTGACAGAGAGACAGAGATAGTAAGAGCAGGAACACAAGCAGGGGGAGTGGGAGAGGGAGAAGCAGGCTTCCCGCTGAGCAAGGAACCTGATGCAGGGCTCAATCCCAGGACCCTGGGATCATGACCTGAGCCGAAGGCAGACGCCCAACAACTGAGCCACCCAGGCGTCCCTTAATTTTAATTTTTTAAAAAGATTTATTTATTTATTTTAGAGAGAGAGAGAGAGCCCATGAATGGGGGGAGGGGCAGAGGGAAAGGGAAAGAGTCCCAAGCAGACTCTGTGCTAAGCCAAGGGGGCTCAAGCCAACGACCCTGAGATCATGACCTGAGCCAAAATCAAGATTCGGACACTTAACTGGATGAGCCACCCAGGCGCCCCCCATTTTAATCTGAAGCAAGTTATAAATGAATACACATTTGATTACCTAAATTTTATCTCAAATTGCAACTATACATATATTTTTGTCAAAAAAAATCTGATGCATTCTTTTCTAGTCTCTCTTATTTTTCTCTTTTGGTTTTTCCATTTTCATCCTTTTTCTCTGTTTCCCTTGAGTGCTCTTAAAGATTTAAATATTACCCTAGAAGCCTTGCATACTTTGAGAGGTGACTCACCAAAATGATTGAGCCACATTTTTAAAATCATTTCTTAACAAAGACTAGTAAAGGGTTCTTTTCTGAAGTTTGAAATTATATTTCTCTGCCTTCACATTATTTTTCCTGGTATTTTCCTCCATCATGGTCATTCCTACTTCGCTGCCGGATTTCTCCTGCCTACTCTAGATTCCCCAGACAGAACTTTTGGCATGATTTGCCATTCCTTATTTTTGTACTACACCCAGTTTGTGTTATCTCTACTCGGCCTCCTAGGCTATTAATTGAGTCTATGAAAGCCAAGTGGCTGCTTTTCAGTTCTTTCACTTTTACATTATTCATTAAAAATTTCCTAAAATAGTCAGAACTTTTCTCTCTTCAAGTCACTGTTCCATTGTCTATTTCCACACTCTAACAAAACAACATGCTTCCTCCTTTAGTTAGAAGAATGAGTCAAGCTGACATAAGTTTTGTCAACTCCCCACCTGTGTACTTCATCTTTCTAAGCCTCTAGAAATAAGTATCTAAAAATCTCAGGTATTTTTATTGGTGTTCGGGTCATGAAGATGAATGCTCTTAAGGAGCTCATGGTCCACTGTTTAAAATGGACAAGAAACAAATAAGTATAGAATGAGATGTATGTTTATAGCAGAGGATGGAGATGTATACTATAAGGGTAGGAATGTCTGAATCTCCATGAATTTTCATGAGATGATAAGAGAATGGTAAGAACTCTTCTGTGGCTATATTACATTGTTTAGGATAAGTAGGCAGGTTTTTATTTATTTGTTTTTTACTTTGATGACAATGAATTAACTCTTCAAACATGCATTCCTTTTTTGACAGACAGACCATGGAGACATTGGGAATGGAAGAAAACAATCATTCTCTCAATGAACCACCAATAGTGTCAATCCAATTCCATTTGTCTGTTTCATCCTTTCTGTTCTATGGCATGGTGCTCCATGTCAAATATTCATCTCTTAGTAACCTTATATTCCTTTTGATAAGAGTCTTTTGACCTAGAAGGCCGCAGTTGTATTTACTTTTAAATAACCTATTTTTCCTCTGTATGTCCTTGGACTTGGGTAAATATGTGCTTGAAATCAGAGTAATCTTTACCAAAGAAATTCACCAAAATCACAAGAACATCATATTTATGAGCTTATTTGTTGCTTTAGCTGATACTCAAGGTTATATTTTTGTATATAGACTTAAGTAGAATATAGCAATCAAATGGGAGCTAAAATTAGCAGAGATAATGTCACGGAGGAAAAGGTTTTTCATCTTTGATCATTAGATGAATATGACAGATGTATTACAAAGATCAACTCAGTTGCTCTTCTCAAAACTCAGAAGCTGTAGTTGTGAATTCTTTTGAGGCACCTCTCTTCAGTGCTGTGATGTGCACTTGGTTACCTTTGGGTCAACACAAATAACATTTCTCACCATTCTGTAGTATGATATTATGATAATATAGCTGTTTTCCTTTGACAGAATTAACGTGGTCAGATTCTAGAATGTTTGACAGAATGAGTCTGACATTATTTATATTTATTTTCAAGGAATAATTTGAATTCCCTCTCCCTCTTATATTCAGGTTCAAAACATTATTTGTGGCTGGAGAACGATGTGATGTGGAGACCCTGGAATGGTCCAAAAAGGTCTTCAGAGTACCTGTCTTAGACCACTGGTGGCAAACTGGTGAGCATTTCCAAGAATGTACATAAATATTACAGAAGTGGTCAAAAACACTGCAAGGACTGGAGGAAATTCTGAACTATGACCACCAGGCACAAACTCAGGACTTAGGTCATTCTGGTTTCAGTAGAAATAAGCTATTCTTTGGTATTCCTTCTCCCCCCCAAGACTTATTTATTTATTTATTTATTTATTTATTTATTTATTTATTTATGAGACAGAGAGAGAGAGAGAGAGAGCATGAGCAGGGGGAGGGAGAGGCAGAGGGAGAAGCAGACTCCCCACTCAGCAGGGAGCCTGACGGGAGACTGGATCCCAGGACCTCTGTGATCATGACCCAAGCCAAAGGCAGACACTTAACCGACTGAGCCACCCAGGCGCCCCTGGTATTCCTTTTGTTAAAAATATCTCTGCAAGGTCATGATCCTGGAGTCCCGGGATCGAGTCCCGCATCGGGCTCTCTGCTCGGCAGGGAGTCTGCTTCTCCCTCTGACCTTCCCCCTCTCATGCTCTCTCTCTCTCTCTCATAAAAAAAAAAAATATCTCTGCAAATGACATTGATGACGCCATCCTCTCGGTCCCTAGTGTAAAGTACTGAAGACCTCTTCTGCTTCTCCTCCTCTTTGCTTTGCGTATATCCAGTAAGTCACTAAATCTCAGATATTCCTTGGAAGTATCTGTTGGATTCGAACCACCTCAGTACTCCCACTGCCTTTGAGCTGTGGCAGCTGCATTGTTATCTGCCCTGATTTAGATTCTCCTTATCAGCCACCTCTGTTCTCCCTGCTCTCCTGTACACCCTGCACACTGGTCCCAGAGCACCTTTTTTAAAGCACTGTTTCTCTACTAAGATTTTCTGTGGTTCTCTGGCTCCCTTCTTATGTTCCATAAAATCAAATCTCTTCTACCTAGCATGGAAGACAAAGAAGTGTATCTTTTTCCAAAACATTTATCATTATATACATAACTTATTTATTTACTTATTTTGTTTATTCTCTATTTTCCTCCCACTAAGTGATCCTTGGGAAATAATTCTCATATTAAGTGGAAATTAAATAAAATTTGGTACAAATTAAAAAAACAAACAAACAAACCTCTGCTGCTTCTTTTGAGGCACAGTTGTGTACATTTGTGAAAGTCAGTAGATTATCTGGAACCTGTTTTCCCTGTCACGAAGTGTAGAGATTTTGTTCGGTTTTCCATTTGACCCACTGAAAGTAACTGAGAGCTATGAGAACCTTGTGGCTTTCCTCTGTACATATTTTAGTTCAATTCCACTTGGTTCAACCTTCTTAATGTTTTCAGAATTTTCATCTTCTGAGTAACTGGGGCAGAGTATCAAATTTGAATAAAAAAATAATAAAGTTTCTTTGCAAAAAATAAGCCTGATTTTAAAAATAATTAAAGTCTTAGAAGATCAAGTGAGTGACTAAAACTGAAGTTCAGTGTTCAGTATTTTAGAATTCTTTGATGCTGATAAATTATCCTTTTGACATTATCTTTTTGCATATTGTCCTTCGGAAAAACACGTTTTCCATACCTATTGTAACATAAAATATAAAATGAGTGATCAGAGTGGAATACAGTTTCCTTTAAATAAAAGTCAAATCAGAAAGAGTTTCTATTCTCTCTAGTTTTATTTGCCAAGGGAGAAATTTCTTATCTAAATTCAGATTTGTAATTATTTAGGAAATAAAAAAGATAAGACAATTCAGAGAAGGAGCAGTGCCATATGTAGACATACATAAAAACAAGTGAAGAATTATTGCCTCTTAAAAGAAAAGTATTTATAGAATTGCTGCATCCTCTATTCACCAGGAAAGTTCTAACAGTTATTCTCTTAGGCAGGGAGAGAAAAATATCTTGTCACTTTTAAGATGGTTTTCTTTTCCTGGTCGAAGTGAGGGGTTGTTTCCCACACAGTGACCTTATACAAGCGTTTGCAGAAGAGTTTTGTTTTTCCCCCATTAAAGGTCACTATGCCACAGCCTACTGAAGGGAAAACAGCGCATTAATAAATAAAATCATGATTCTCTTCCTTTTTCTTAATATTGTTGTACATAATGGCCTGTGCAGATGTATGTAGTTTGTGCATCCAGGCTTACAAAAAAGCTTACTGACACCTGAGAAACAAGCATCTGAGGTCCCTGGCGGGTACTGAGTTTCATGTGAATTTGCAGTTTTTCTTTAATGTATTGTTCAGAGCAAATTAATGGCCACATTATGCCAGTGTGCTGTCACTTTAATCAGGTTTGAATGGCTGCTCAATACTGTGGAAAACAGTAGATTTCTACTAGTCACGACTGATTCTTTCTACCCCCCATCTGATTTTATAGAATTTGATATTGTGTCCAATTAATGTACACAAATACCTACACATAGAGAGGTAGGCAGTAGCCGGCTAGAGAGGTCGTTTTCTACTTTATAAAAGAAATTCATCCTAGGTGATGCAGATGTCAGGTAATAACAAATCTACTTAGAATTTTTATTCAGTTGTCTAGAGGAAATCATTATTTTCGAAGATGTAGGTTGTGGTAACTGCAAAGTGATACTGACGTTTAATATTTGCAGCCATTCACCTTTCTTAAGGTGATATCACATTAATGTTGAATCACCCCGGGGTCGGGAGGGAGGGAAAGGCAGGTACTTTGTGGGTTATTATTAACTCTTAGGAAAAAGAAAGGAAAGTTCAGTATTTCTGGCACAGTCATGAATTTCCTAATGTTTTACATACCAAATGGATGGGGGTGCATTTCCACAAGATGTATGCCAGTAAAAACCTGGTAACATTTGAAGGAATGTTAAACGTTGGCCAAAGGAATACTTCTCATTTCAAATGTCAGGTTTTCTACAAGATCTCTCTCTTTTTTTTTTATTTAGATAATATATTTTATTTGATGACTTATAACCAAATGTAAGCATCATGATCATTTCAACATGTAATCAACATTAAACAATATTAATAAGCTGTTTTATATTCTTTATTATTGTACTAAGTCTTCAAAATCTGGTGTGATTTGCACTTATAGTACATCTCGATTCAGTCTAGGTACATTTCTTTCTTTCTTTTTTTTAATGTTATGTTA
>NC_138373.1:125985814-126126569 GCF_054177405.1 Leptonychotes weddellii
ATTTCACCCCCTTCATTCTTCCCTTCCTGCTAACAAGATCTCTTCTTTTTATTGACTTAGAAATTGATTTTTTTATATAATTGTACACTTTTATGAGTCTTCCCTACAATGAATAATTTATGAATTTGTTCTCTGATTACATTAATATATGTGCACAAATGAGCTGTTTCAAAATGGTGATGTATGATTTGGAATTAATTAGGGATATGTTAAGTAACTAAAATGTATGAATAAAAATTGATAAATTCCTATAACTTGAGTTATAAGAAGGTACTCTGCATGTAGTCAATCCATTTCATTACCGTGTTGTTTTCATTACATAAGTGAAATTTGTACTAGTGACTGCAGATATCTAGTGACTAACGTTCTCTTTCGGCCCCTTAATAGCAACACTCTTTAATATCTGATATGTAATATCTAAGATTCTAAATTGAGAAGTAATCTGTGGAAAATTTGAGAACCGACCAACTCCTTGTAGGAGCATTTCAATAAAGACCACCATTCAACATGACTAAAATATTAAGTGCTTGTTTTGGGTTGTCATAGTGCAAACATTAAGTGCTTTCATAAAGAAAATTCATCTTGCTAAATTTAGACGGGGGGTTGTATCCATTTGGTTCTTAAATCTGGATAAAAGACAAATTGTTGTCATTTACTCAGATGTTTTATCTTCCCAGCAACTTATCTATAAAATGACTGAAAACATCTGGATTATAGACTGAATTTTTCATTTTCTTTTATACATAGAGAAACAGAGGTGCTACAATCATAATTTAAAAATGGGAAATTAAGGGAATAGATAATTGCCCCATTAAGATATGGTAATTCATGTGCAGAAAAAAACCAAACAAACAGCCAGAACTTCATTATCCTCAGGTGTACAATCACCAGGAAAACACTGTACTGTTATTAATCATTTTTAGCTTTTCCAGAAATCAGATACAGAGCACCTTTTAGAAAGAGAGAGCTGTCTGCACAGTACATGGCGTCCTTTGCAGGAAGGTTTTTTGTTTTTTTGTTTTTTCTGATTGAAGATAACTATAAAGGAATGGTTTTCCTTATGAGTGAAGGACCAAGTACAAACAAACACACACACAAACAAAAAGCTTCCTTCAATTTCAGAGACTAATTACTGAAACCCAAAACATAGTAGACCTTATTCTTTTTTTTTTTAAGATTTTTTTTTTTAATTTATTTGACAGAGAGATAGCACAAGTAGGCAGAGTGGCAGGCAGAGGGAGAGGGAGAAGCAGGCTCTCCGCTGAGCAGGGAGCCCGATGCGGGGCTCGATCCCAGGAGCCTGGGATCATGACCCGAGCCGAAGGCAGATGCTTAACCGACTGAGCCACCCAGGCGCCCCGACCTTATTTTTTGAGGTTTTCTACCTTTCCTTTCCTCTCCTGTCCTTTCCTTGCTATTTACTGAGAAGCTATGATACTGGTTTAGAAATGATTGCAACAAAACAGCTTGGCGTCCCACTTTTTAATGTTATTTAGGTAGAAACACTATTTCTTCACATGCCATCAGTCAGTTAATTAAAGACAACGACTGTGAGGTTAGAATACTCGAGTTCCACGAAGGCTTTTATAAAAGACAACTTGGTAAAGGGTTGAGATGAAAGGAATCCATGATTCTTCCCATCTGCTGCCAGAATATTACCTGTGTGGCTCCCCTCAGAAGATACAGAGCTGACACTGAAAGTGTTTCAAGTACCTTCTGCCCAAGTAGAGAGGAAGTAGTAGAAATGACATAAGAGCTGCCAGTTGGAGCAGCAACGGGGTGATTTTGTTGTTTGTCTATTTGTTTTGTTTCTATCACTTTAATGGGGGAGTAAGATTCTTCATAGAATTTCAAAAGCCCTAAGGAGGGATTTCAATGAGAAAACAGTAGTCACTTAAACGATTGAGACATTGGTGACAACTTAAGTTCCTGATGCCTTGAGCCATCTTTGCTGAGTTCTTATGTCTTAGAGTAATCACAGTATTTCTGTCTCTGATTGAACTGCTACAGTTTTAATTGCAATTGCCAGTTCCGAAGTCACTATATTCTATTTATAGCCAAAATCCTCCTCCTTTGAGGAGTCTGATAATTCTGGAGTTTATTAAAGTGGTTCCAATTCCTCCAGGAAACTTCACTCATGCCAGTTCTTAAATCAAAATCATCGATCCTAAAAGTACACAGAGCCGGGGTGCCTGGGTGGCTCAGTCGCTTAGGCGTCTGCCTTCGGCTCGGGTCATGATCCCGGGGTCCTGGGATTGAGCCCCACATCGGAGTCCCTGCTCGGCGGGGAGCCTGCTTCTCCCTCTCCCTCTGCCTGCCGCTCCCCCTGCTTGTGTTCTCTCTCTATCTCTCTGTCAAATAAATAAATTAAAAAAATCTTAAAAAAAAAGTACACAGAACCCTAATACCATATTATTAAAATGTGTCAAGGCTACTTGACATGATAATCCTTATTTTTGCACTATTTGGTAGGATGTACTTTCTAAGAACAGACAATTTGGACAACAGCTTTAACCACAAAAACTGGTTAGGCTGACCCAATTCAGTCCATATCCTTGGGTTTATCTGGACAAGATCCTGGGCTATATATTTTCTTTACAAAAATCAAATCCACAAAATTGAATAATTAGTTACAGTTTAAGAACAATTACCCTGAGCAGGGATCTCTTTGGGAAATGGTACAGCTTCAAATATAGTACCATCTCATTCCTCCTAGCTAGGCTAATTGTGAAACACATGGCCAACATTTGAGGATTTGATATGGAGGGTATCAAAGTTCAAGCCTCTTGTTTCTCCAGATCATCCTCTTCCTTTATTACCCCTGCTTTCTCAGACATTCTACTCTTGTGCATATGTTGGTACACTTTTTGCCGAGGGATTCTAATCTGTCAGTCTATAGTCCTAAATTTAGTCCACAGTAGGGAATTTTCTTCATCTTTGGAATTCAACATTGGAAGCTTTATGATTGTTATTTCTGCCTTTTTAAAAAATATTTTGAAACTATGTGCGAAATATGTGACTTTCTTATAACTTGAATGTACTTTGCCCCATGCAAAATCCTGTATATTTTGCTGCAAAATGCTTTTCTAGGACTAACGCATAAGAAGCTCTATATGGGTAACATGACAGTGAGGAAAGCATCTTCTTGGTGACTTACCTTGAAGATTCTATCTTTAATTATTTACAAGCTCTTCCCTGTAGCTTGGGAGCCAATAGTCACTAGCCAGCGCTCCCCGGCTGCAGATCTCAGAGTGAAATACACCTATGTACAACCAAATGATGCCTTCCTGTGTTTGCTTCCTAACTCTTCGTTACTCCTGGCTTTTGGGTTTTACTTACTGTCTGAGTCCGAGTGGTATAGCTTCGTTAAAGCACAGGCCTGTATTTTCAAAGACAGTGCATTGCACTAAACTCTCGAAATGCACACTGTAGAATTCAGAATGCTGGGTTGAAGTGGGCTGCACTGGCAAAGGCTTCGCCCCATGACCCGTGCTGTCCAGGGTAGACCCCATGCCACTTTCAAATAGTAGGATGCAGGGTCTTTAGTGATGTGAATGAATCACTACTGTCTGCTGCCTTTTTGCTTTTTTCAATGCAGTGGTCAAAAATAAACTCACCTCTTTTTTCTCATTCATGGGGAAGACGTTTTACATAGTTTAGCATGAGAAGTTATGATTGGGGAAAGAACAGTTTTATGGATGCAGTGGCGTCTCAGCAATGTTCAGCTAGCAATGCTGACAGTATCCATCTGCTGAGAAAAAAGTCCTGACGTCATCTTTGTTGCCTGGCAACGGCATTTTTTTTTTTTCTCATTTAGAGCAATCTTCATTAGTTTAAGGTGGGTAATTTTTACTGATCATTTGAGAAGCAGGGGCTTAGAGGTAAGCTACGTGAATTTGATTTGTGGAAGGAATAATCTCTTGTCAAATGTAAGGCAGGCTTGATGAGGCTTTTCTTTTTGAAAGTGAGTATCTGTTTACAAACTGTTAATCCATCTGAAACTGAATCTCCCAAGTCAAATAGCATCTATTGAATCAGACATTGTCCTCTTTACAGCATGATAATGTAGAAAGAACATCAAGTTGTTTTTTTTTCCAACTATGATTACATGAAGTAGTTTGGATATGTATAACTGCTTTTTAGAATATTTATTTGTGCTCATTATTGTATTAGTGATAATGTTTTCACAGAAGACTGAACACTGGGAAATCAATTAATAATATAAAGTTGGTTTAAGGTCTTTGAAATTTCATCTATTCTAATCCTCCTACCTTTGGCAAGAATCACATTTAATCCACTCTTGAAAGGTGAAAGTCTGTTATGTTTTTGCAGATCTTTATAAGAAAAAAAGAGTTCCTAAACCCTCCATTGATAAAACTCACTGTCTGGAAATTTCTCTTTCCTGCATGTAAACCCCTATACTGTGGGTCCATTGACCCCCCCAAATAGTTCCCAATTCCTCTTTTGCTGTCAGTTCTGGTTTCAAAAACCACAGATGACTATTCTCCTTGGAAAAGCAATGTAGGTAGTGGAAAGTGTTGTGGAATCCTAACAGGATGGCCTTTAAATCCTGGTTCAGCCACTGACCCTATAGCCATGGGCAAGTCCTTGATCTTCTGCTTGCACTTTATCTCGTGGGCTTGGAGAAAGCTTTCAATGAAGTGAAATATGTCAAACAATGCAGCTGACTTCCCGGCCAATCGTAACACTCAATAAAGATTTTCCTTTTCCTTTCCTTTCTATGAATCACCCTTCACGAATATAAAGACCATCTTTAGCCTCCTGGCCTGTGGGTAATGCAGACTCAAGAAAACTTGGAACATAAGAGCTCAATTTATACATGAGAAAAAGTAATCATAGTTTAATTTCTCGGAGTCAGCCAGCTAGTTAAGATTAGAATTGGAACTCTCCTTGCTCTGGGTTGTCCAGAGTCCTCCCATCTTATGTCTTATCTTATGCCTTCATTAATTCAACATTTCTTATCTAACTCAACTGCAGGTTATTTATGAGTTTTCCCACTGTTAGAGGCAGGAAGGACGCCATAAGGCGGAAGGATAAGACCACAGCTCAAATTAATGGTCTGCTTCCAGCACAAAAAGTTAGGTTGCTTTGAATTAAGTGTTTTAAACAATAATCGTACCATCTCGTGAACACAAAGATTGAACTGATTTTCTTTCACCAGTGTACATCTCACTGTTCTGCTTTCTTTCTGCTACTACCATTCAAGTTATTTATAGTGCACTGTATAGATTCAGAGGTGGAGAGAATGGTTTCTTTACAAATTGCTTTTATGCCCATCATGATGCTGTGATTAATATGACTCAGCAGTACCAGGCTGCTGAACTGACTGATTTCTAGGACTTCAGCTCTCTGCATGGGCCACCAACTTCTAAATCTATATTGCTTAAATGTAGTGTTTCTAGAACCACAGTGTGTACAGAATAGCAGATTTTCAGATGCGGCAGGAGCTCTTATCGACAGAGTTGGGCTCTGTGAACCTGCCACTGTGTTCTTCTTAACCTGCACTCACATCTACTCTTCTTTCCACGTTGCCTTTCATGTCTGAGCCAAAATCCTGGGGTGGTCCTGGACCTCTCCCTCTTACTCTTTCTCCTCCTCCACTTCTGCTCACTCACCCTCATCAGACCACCAGCATCTAACTGACTTCTTGCTCTGGATTGGGATCCTCAGCTTAGTGCTCCAGTTTGCAACTGAAGAGATTCTTCTACCATGCAATTCTGAGCAAATCACTTCTGCTAAAACCCCCCGTGTCTCTCCTTGTTCCTGGAATGATATCTACATTTCTTACCATGGCACAGAAGACACTTCATGACCTGCCTTTGCTCATCTCTCTCACTTTGTCTCTTGTTCTGTTCTCTCTTAGCCACCCAATTCCCCTGAGCTTTGCTATTGCTGAATAACTTGCTGTCAGTCCCTTGATGGTCTACCTTCTCAACCTTTGCACGTGCTGCTATTTCTGTTTGGCATGTCTTTCCACCCTTAACACTGCCTTCTCATTAAAAGAAATGCCTTTCAGAGAATTCCATAAATATGTATTGAAGGACTGACCTTTGAATATCATTCTTGGGATAAGAAAATGTTGGAACAGAATTATAATGGTAACATACAGCTTCTTCTCTTCTGAATCCTCTATTTTCCCACTCCCTGATTCATTTTAGGATTGCATTATTCTGTGATTTGCTATTTATTTTTTAAGAACCCTGATCTCAATAATGGGAACTGGAGCCTAAACCCATGCAAGAAATATGTATTTACTAGTCAGCAAACATTTCTCGAGCACAAAATGTCAGGGACTAGACTGTGTTTGGTCCTGCTCATTCAAATGATTCTCAAGCACGCAGGAAGAACCTAATTTCAACAACTGGTTAGGAGACAGTTTTCAGATAATTATATGCACTTTTTTTTTTTGAGAATTACACTAGTTCTTTTTTGAAAGATTTTATAATATTTTTAGTGGGGAGTGTTCCAAGTGTCTATTGCTGTGCAAAACAAACAAACAAACTTCAAAACCTAGCAGCTTAAAACAACATCCATGTATCATGGTTTCATGGGTGTGTGTTATGGGCAATGATCAGCAGGGGTTTTATGCTCCATGTACTGGTTTTTTTGTTTGTTTGTTTGTTTCCATGTATTGTTGATTGAGACAACTCAGACAGTAAATAATGGTGAATGGACTGGTCTGGTGGGTCCAAGATAACTTCACTCTCATGCACTGGAATGGCTGGAAGGCTGGAGTCAGTCAGGACTGTTGATGTGAATGCCTGCAAGTGGCATTTTTAGTGTGGAAGATTCAGAATAATAGGCCATTTTACATGGTGGCTCAGAGGTTCCAGAGATAGTGATCTAAAACTCTTCAGGCCTTTGCCTGGAAACAAAGAATCACCTCCACTCTTTTCTCTTAGTCAGAGTCATAAAAAAGTGGCCCAGATTCCAATAGAGAGGACATAGGTCACACCTTTCAGGAACATGAGGCTCAAATAAATTGCAGCCATCCTTAATCTCCACCGTGGGTAAATTTCAAAGTTGTGGATGTAGCCTTCTGAATTCTTCAACATAATTTCCCCTTCGCTCGCCATTCATAAATAACTTCTGTCAATATTTTCATGTGTATCTTACCAAGATACATATTTTTGTTCAATGCATAGTATTTACAAAAAAGAATCATATTATGCATTCTGTTTTACAGATTTTCTAAATATTTTGTGAGAATTATTTCCTATCAGACATTTTTCTATGTTGTTTGAATAGCTATGCATTAATTCTTAATAGAGAATAATCTCTATTTTTGGACAATCTTCTAAACATTAATATAAACAATATTGTGAT
The DNA here is from genome assembly GCF_054177405.1 of Leptonychotes weddellii. Taxonomy (NCBI): domain Eukaryota; kingdom Metazoa; phylum Chordata; class Mammalia; order Carnivora; family Phocidae; genus Leptonychotes; species Leptonychotes weddellii. The sequence goes on from NC_138373.1 coordinate 125,993,162, forward strand.
AAATATCCTTGATGCTTAATATTTGTGAACTCCTACAAATACTCCTTTATATATATATATCCCTTAAAGTGGTACAACTGGGTTAAAGAGTATGTACATTTTTAAGGACTTTTGTAATTGCCAGATTGCCTTTGAGAAATGTTGTGTTGATCTATACACACACTAACACTTACGTAACAAAAATGATTGTCTTTGGCTTATGTGGGCAATCCGTCTCCCTTGCACCCTAGTCTTTCTGCTAGTCTAGTGAATTCTCATGTTCCTCATGTTCAGGAAGCCACAGAAATCTCAATATGAAACAACTATTCTAATACAGCATCTATCTGTCCATGAATTTTCTCATACGCATCTCTCTCAAAACCCCAACTAAAATAAACCTGATTGCAGACAATGGATGTTGTACAAATATTTACATAAATTTTATGTGCATTGTTGTGCTTCATTAACCTTTTGTTCAAAAGCCCTCATTAGCTTGCAGGATCACTCAGACTGAAAGCTTAAGGTCTTACAAGGACTTCAAAGTAGTTTTAAATGATCTGTCTCCTCGCTACCTATCTGAGCTTATTTCCTGTTAATACTTTCCTCATTTATTCTGCTTCAGTAACACCAGCTGCCTAACTATTCCTGAAATACTCTAGGAATAAGCTTACCTAAGGACCTTTGCAGCTGTGGTTCCTTTCTCATGGGTTCTTTGTCCTTAGATGTCACGTGACAGCTGTCCTCACTTGTTTCAGGTCTTTACTTAAATGTTGCCTTCCCAGAGAGGCCTTTCTGGCCCCCCAGTCAAAAATTGCAATTTTTCCCCATCACATCTCATTCCCTGTCTATGCTTTTTAAAATTTTTCTTAGTGCTCATCACTCTTTAACATGCCATATGGTTTATTTATGTTTTTTATTGTTTGTCTCTCCAACTAGAATGTGAGCTCCTTGACCATAGGAATTGTGGTCACTTTTGTTTACTATTCTATCCCCAGTTCTAATGAGAGCACCTATCCTGTAATAGCTGCTCAATAAATATTTGCTAATAAGAGATATGTCCCACCAGTACCTCCATTTGTGAATATGAGAGACTGGACTCACTCATTGTTGCAAGGATTTTTCTTCCTCTGAGACACAGTCTGGGTGATTTCTCTTCAGCCCTATGTATTCTCCCTAAGAACCTCACAACTGGTACACTTGTCTATTTCATTCTTCTCCTGTCTGTAAGAACTATGCAAACCAGTGCAAGTGGTTTAAATTTTCTGGGTTAGTCGTTAGTAGTTTTCATTTGTAAAAAGAATATTCCCTTTTCTCCCTATCTCCCTATGTAGTTGGATTAAATGCAATAATATAAACAAAAAGCACTTAGCATAGTACACAGCATAATTCATATTTGAAAAAAATGTATATTCATTTTCATTCCTTTTCTTCCTTTAGAGTTAGCAGTTTTAAGGAAAATTCCTTTAGGTAACAGTTCACTAATGCAATGAGGTAGAGAGGCAGTAAAGTGAAGCGTCTGCATTCGCCATTAATGCAGTTATGAATATAAATGTACCAAAATAACGCATTCTTCACAAGCTTCAGTTCCCTGCCATCTTCTTCCTGGGTGTCTCTTTCTAAGATTAGGTATCTTTGGAAAGATTTCTCCAAATGAAGCATCCAATTCTGTTCTTCAGAGAGAATGTTCTAGTTTGCAGCTATTTCCCGGTCACAGGGTGACATCCGGATTTCCCATCTCCCTAGATAACTGCTAGCCGGTTAATTATAGCTTGGGCAGTGTGAAGCAGATGATTTTAGAATATATTTGCAGTGGGGCTTTGGGAATCCTTAGAAGTTTGGTTAAGGCCGGCAGTATGCCTGATGGCTTGTCCCAGACAGAAACCTATTCTGCACATGGACCAGCCTGAGAGCCGGGGTGGTTGTGATCTGTGTGCGTGAACGTGTGAGCACACGGATGTGTGAGCACACGGGCGTGCGCTTGCCGTGCAGGTGGATCAGTACATTCTTTGGGTCTCAGGATGTTCAGAGATATAAAGAGAGAAAACCAAAGTTCTCATCCCACTTTTATCCTAACTATGGCTCCCTGTGTGGAGCCAAGGAACTGTCATTTCGCCTGAATGTATCTTTTACATGTCACTACCAACAGTTCTTCTTCCAAACCCCCAAATGAATATCCAGCTAAAGTCAGCGAGATACCCCAATGACTTATATTGCCTACTTGTCTACTAGTGGATAATCCTTTTTATTGCCATTAAAATTCAGTCAAAGTAATCATGTAGAAGAATGTGCTGTTCATATGTCTTACAATCATTAATTATAACAAAACAGCTGAGGGTTCAAGATGGTAACTATGTAATCACTATACAAAGATGCAGGCGGTACAAACTGACCACATCACTAACTCATTCCTATGTCTTCGTTTAAGACGAGGTTTTATTCTCGCTTCCTCTTCCCATATCTCCTTTCTCCCAATGTTAGAGGAAGAAGAACAGAGTGTCCGCATCTTTCCTAAGAATCCACAGGGACATGAGATGCAGCAGAGTGCAGTCAGAGCTTTGTTGTGGTGGTTTTGTGTTTGTTTCTCTTTCAGACAGCAGGTCCTGAAGCCATCTTCAGGAAGGTTTGTTTGTAGGTTCTAGAGCCATCTGTTGACACGTTGCTGAGAGGCTTTATGGTGTTAAGAAATGTAGAGAGTTTGAACTTGAAATGATTGCAGTGCCTCTGGTGAGAAACTAAACCTGATGAGACACACTTTGAACATGGAAGATGTGCTTTAGCAGTTGCTTCCCCCGCCCAGGGTGTGAGGGGGAACAGAAGCGTCATAAGGCGGACATCTCCCTGTGTCCTGTGTCCTAGTAGCTTCTGTGACTGTAGTCACCTTGCTCTGTCAGCACACCTTCCTTTAAGCTCCTCACTCAAACTCAACAGGGGGTTGCTTCCTGGTACCACACTGCTCTTGTCTCTGTCAGTTTGGAGGACAGCTGAGTCATTACTGAGACATTTTTTAAAAGGCAAAGGGAAAAATGTTGCTAACCTTTCCAAATATGGGGGTTTCCTTCCCTGCTTTGCTTGTGCTGTAGGGAGAGAAGACAGGGGGATTGCGTGACTGATGGAATGCCATTTTGTATAATACCTGTCCATTTTTTGTCATGGTATGAACACATTTGAAACATTTGTCATGGTATGAAGCCATTTGAAAGTTCTTTGTTAAACATCCGAAATGTCTGCTCTGGTGACTTGCTGCTTCTCCTCAGCGGTGACCATATGGCTTAGCATCTTAAGCACTGGACTGTGACTTAGGAACTGTGTTTTAATGTTCCAGAGTCCATCCTCCGTTATTGATGCCAGGTGAGCCACCATCCATAAAATGTGAATCATAAACCAAACTACTCTGGAAAGTAAAGAACAGTAATAAATTCTTCCCACCATTCTAAAGTGATATAAATGTATGATAAGTTATGATAGAAGCCATAGTAGAAAGAATACATTCTGAGTCCTTAGGAAGATAGATTTTTTTTAAATATTTTGGATTACTTTGGATCCAGTGGTTTGGCAGTTAATCCCTTGGGTATATGTACTGTATGTTTGTGTGTATAATATTAAGCTACTAGTTCCAAAACTTTTCACAGTCAGTACCTCTTACCCTGCTCCTCCACACATGCAAATCTCATATTTAAAAGATTCTGCTAACCCCAAACTTGTGTTCACCCATAATAACAAATGCATTTGTCCATAAAAATAATCACTTTCAGCACGTACAGCTATCATATAATAGCTGCTATTGTTCTGACTATTAACAATTTGAGACAGAGAAAATGATTTTATCATGTTTGCTCATCCATGCAGGTTAATTGTGGCAAAGTCTCTGGTCTTGATGAAATAATCAGCATGGCATAAATGTCCTTCTTTCCTTCCTTCCTTCTTCCCTTCCTGCCTGCCTGCTTGCCCTGTCTGCCTGCCTTCTAGGAGCCTAGGGACAACAGATTGAGAGCAATTTGATAGAGCATTGTTAAGTTCAGCTGTAAATGCAAGCTCTCTAGGCAGCTGTAGTTCTTTCAAAATTAGAGTTGATATTGTTCATATATTCCCCAAAATCTTTGGGTTGCTTATTCCAGAGATTAAGCCATAAATAACAGAAATATCTTGCACGTAGCTATTATTTACCATGATAAAAATCTTTAGGTGAATTAAGAGAGAGCATCTTTTCTAAAGATCTTTGAGTTTTTATCATGTGTTGTAAAATTCTCACAGCCACATAATTCTATATTTTTCATGCCTGTTGATTCATAACCAAGAACATTAGAGACACCTCTCTTTTCTTTAAAAGAAGCGTTACTCTATACATTATTCTCAATTTGTGTCCTTAGATTTTAAGACTGTTGGATCTGGTATCGATTACTGGATCTTTTTTTCATTTTTAAAGAATACATTTCCACTCCTCATCTATTCGTCGTGCAGTTAAAGTCTATGACAAACTTGGGGGTAGGGGGCAGGGCATACATCGAAGAAACATCATGATTTCGAGTTTAAGTATTAAATGATAAATAATATTTATTTCTCCAGAGACTGGATCCCCAATTACAGCATCATGCATTGGATTAGGTAATTCTAAAACACCTCCTCCAGGACAAGCAGGAAAAAGTGTTCCAGGATACAATGGTGAGAAATGACCCTGATTATTTGGAATATGTAAGGTTAATAAATTTGGTATTTATCCATGTCTAATGCCAATCAAACTGCACAGTAGGTGCTTAAAAGTATTTGACTGAATGAATACTTCGTACTATAAATAAATGCCTTAATTTTGTTATTAGTCAATTGGATCAAAAATAAGATTGTCGACTTCCAAGGACATGTTCTAAATGGCTGTCATAACCAGGAAAATAGTATTTATAGGGTACATTAAGGATATGGCTGTGAAATTAATATGTATGGAATCCTTGCTAGGTGCAGAGTACTTTGCATACATCATTTCATTTAATGATGAATTATATTTAATTCAGAGGTATCATTACCATTCTAAAGATGAGTTAACTGGTGCCCGGAGAGATTGAATCACTTTCTTGAGGTAATACGGCTGATTAGCGCCTAGAGACAACGTTTTATTTTGTTTGTTTCTTTGTGTGTTTTTGCTACGAAAGTTGCAGTGTTTCCCATTATATATATGCCACCGTTTAATTTAGGAGTGATGATAAGGCTTCTGAACCTTGTTGGCTGAAGATAAGTATAAAAAGTAAAGATTCAAAATAAATAAAGATTCTAAATAGAAAAATCACTTCATCCATGCTGGTGGTATGTGATGATGGGATATAATATATTTTAAGTATTTGCTCTAGATTGTTGGTAGCGGCTATAATAGTTCAGTAATTTTCCATGGGCTCCACTTGCTAGTTGCATAACATACAAGTCACCTAGCTTTTCAGAAATTCGATTTCCTTATTTCTAAATGGGAATAATAATTCCACATGCTTCATAGGGTCATGATGTAACACAATGAAGCATTAACAGAAGCACTTGCCAGTAACCAGACTGAACTAAGTCTTAGCTTGTCGTGTGGTGCTATTTCAGGGAATATGAAGAACAGAAGTTATTTTATATGCATAAGGTCACACAATTTAGCTTAATAGATTTATGAGGAAAACCCATCTTTGGGAGACAGAAAACGGTTCCTACATATAGTTTCTATTTGCATGTAAATTATAAAATATAGAGAATATATAAAATATATATCCTCTGCCTCTCTGACATAAAAATACTGTCTTTTCTTTCTAGGACAATGATTAGTTAAGGAAACGTGGATCATTTGACTTAGCCTAGCAGATGTATTTGTAAAAAGAAACTTTAGATTTTTTTTTTTTTAGGGCAGAAATAGATATTCTGTGAAGTCAGTGACTTTTCCAAGCATGGGGAGGTGAACCCAGCTCTAGTGAAATCCTCACTTTGAACGGTTCTGTCATCCTTGCTCCTTTTATTGGAAAAATTGCTTTGTGTTGAGCCATTTTTAGGGGCTGATGTTTGTGGGAGATGTTAAATACATTTCCCTTTCAGCATTTTCATATTGAGCTATAAGAAAGAGTTAAGCTTTGATGCCTCATGAAATTTCAACACAGAAATTTCTCGTTGTCCGAAAGCCCTTGGCTGACAGACAGTATATAGGTTAAACGTTAGAACTAAAGTATCTATAACCAAGGAAGTAGTGACTTTATGACTCATGATTTTTATGTTTTGTGGTTAGTCAGAGATTCAGAAACATAATGTAGTATTCAGTAGTATAATAAAAAAGCGGTATCCACTTGGGAAAGGAAAGAAAACCATTTTTGTGTGTGTGAAAAATACTCAATGTGATGTAACAGTTTCACATTGATTGAGTACCTTACACAAGCTTGTCACTTTTTTCTTCAGGTGATTCTTATAACAACACTGAGAAAAGAATCGCTCCCACTTTTTATCTGGAGAAATTGAGGGCGTAATACTTGTACAGGGGAGCAGAGTAAATTGGCCACTGTACTGAGATTTGGGGAAGCAAACATTAGTGAGGCAAGACCTCCAATCTTAATGACCTTCTAGTCTTGTGAGAGGAATATTTATACCACTACTAATTGTCAGAATAGAACTTTAAAACAAAGTGCTCTGGGAACACAAAGAAAGGAACGATTAATTTTTTCTGGGGACAGTGTCCTTCTTTTCTCATAGCCTCGCTCAGTAGAACAACCTGGATGGATGAAGCCACATAAAGGATCAATGAGAGCTTAAAACATGACGATATATCCTCATTTCCAGCTTGCACTAGGGGTTACTGAATGTGGATTCAAGCTTCGACCTCCTAAAATCTTTCAGGATTTTAACAGTGTATTTTAACAGAAATCACTGGGATAATATTTGGGAATTAAATGGATCTTGAAGGCTCAGAAGTGGATATTAAGCTTTAAATCAGAAGAAGGGGTTTCCCAGGCTTAAATACCTTATTTTTATTGCTTGAAATATTTTTTGGTATATTTTAGAACTTGATTTGTTTCCTTTAATTTTTGAAAAGCTGCATATATTTTTAATGTTTTTGGTAGACTAGAAGGCAATGTTGAAGTGGCTATAAACATGGGTTATGAAATTAACAGCATGTTTGAAATGCAATGTCTTTACTTAAGGGGGGTTCTCAGGGAAAATTCATGATCTTGTTAAGAATCAAAGCATGTGCTCTTTTAATTTTTTGTGAGACATGTTAGCATAGTTATATGTTCACGGTCTCATAGAAATTTAAAGATGCCTGTGAAGCTACAATTTTGGGGGTTGGATATAGGAAACATGGAAAAGTTTAAGCTTTAAGGGTATGCATTTTTATTCAAATTTATATTATTTGTTTGTTTATATTTTACTTTGCAGTTATGATTTTGGATGACAACATGCAAAAACTGAAGGCTCGATGTTTAGGAAATATTGTGGTAAAGTAAGAAAGATTTGCAATGCTACTATTTAAGAGAGCAAGAATTGGTATATAATATTAAGAAAAAAATGGAGTGGTTGTGATGATAGTCCTAGGGAGGGGGTTACAAAATAAGCTCGTGCATTGTTTGAGGATACACAGTGCCAACTCTTGTCATTAAACATGGAGGCCCCATTAAGGAGGGCATGTGATCTGATGAGCACTGGATGTTATGCAACTAATGAATCACTGAACACTACATCAAAAACTAATGATGTACTATATGTTGGCTAATTGAATTTAAATTTTAAAAATAAATAAATATGGAAGCCCCCTAAAGTAGAACAAATTTAGATATGATTTTTTTTAAAGATAAATCTTCCATTTTAAATAATTTTTTGATGATACAAGTAATGTGTAGGTGATCAATTTAACTTAAATGCCAGAAATATAAGGAAGTCTGTAAAGATTCTATACTCCCACCCTTTAGCAATACAACATTAATTTTATAGTATATAGGACTTTTTCCTTTTGGCAAGCATTTTAGATTTCTGAAACAATTCAGCTTACTCTGTATTGCTGTTTTTCCTTAAACTTGTCTCACAAGCATTGTTCACTTTAACTCTGCCTCTAAAAATTTTTATCCCATCCTAGAACTCTTAGTCTTTTTCGAATATTTATGATTATAAATAATGCTGTATTGAACATCTTTCTTTGTGTTGTCTTTTCTTCTTTTCTGATAATCACTATAGTGTTGCATAATTTCTGAAAGTGTAATTACTAGGTCAAATAGTAGCATAATATAAAATCCCTGACTCAGCAAGTACAATTCCTTGCTAACGTTTTTCAACCTTGTTCATTTGTAAGCAAAAGTGTCAAAATTTGAAGGGAAATATTAAAATTTGCTTTGATTAAATCCATACTTTAAAATTGTTATGCTAGTGGAAGCTGAAATGGAAGTTGATTAAGTTGGGGGGAAAACAGGATGTGACATTTTAATAATTGATACAGGTTACTTTAGTGCCTCTGATTAGCATGACATTGATATGATATGGTTTAGTAGTAGAATTTGGCAGAAGGAGCTGCTATAAATAAAGAACATTGTATGTCAGGCCTGAAAAAAGCTTTGTTTTCCCATTTATTTAAAAGAATTCTTGGAAAAAAATTTTAAAAATAAAAGAATTCTTGGGGCTCCTGGGTAGCTCAGTCGGTTGAGCATCTGACTCTTGGTCTCAGCTCAGGTCTTGATCTCAGGCTTGTGAGTTCAAGCCCCTCATTGGGCTCCAAGCTGGGTGTGGAGCTTCCTTAAAAAATAAAATAAAATGAAATAATAAAAGAAAATAATTCTTATGACTTGGCATCCTGTCTCAGGTCAGAGACCTAACCTGAGGTACGAAATTGTCTCAGGTTAGGTCTCTGAACTGCAGGATACCAGACACATACCCTCACCAGTCCCTAAACCTAACCCGAACCCAAACCTGAACCCTAGATCTGAGGGAAAAAAAAAAAAGGAAAATGTGGTATATTTATACAATGGACTATACTCAGCAATAAAAAAGTACGAGATCTTGGCACTTACAACAACAGGGATGGAGCTAGAAAAAATTATCTCAGGTTAATAAAACATAGAAAATTCTGTGAAAATTAAATGAAAAACAGTAACTTAAAAAAGAATGTATTTCTTCAGGTCAAAATACTTTAACCTTACAAAAAGCTAACAGAGCAGATACACTTTATGATACAATTCTCAGATTCTCATGCTATCCCTAAACATATAAGCACTATATTGCTTTTTTCAAGTTTAAATTTTAAGACATCTTGTTGGCAAGATGGAAAAATTAAATACTGAATATACCATTTATATTCATATTATTCTGAGCCAGAATGCATGTTAACATAGAGCTGGTTGAAATCTGACCTCTTGGGGGAAAATGGTAGGGATGGGGGGATGTCGTTCTAAGAAATTAGTAATCTGAACAAGATTGTTAGTGGTTGTTTAGCTTACTTAGGGAAGCACATGGTTTTTGAGAGCCTTTAAAAGCACTCTAGCAGCATACATTTTTTATATAACCTCCTAACTATAAGTGAGTCTATCTATTTCATAAAGCAACTCATGTACGATCCTAGGGGTAGTGTTTGATCTAGCAGTTTTATACCCTTCATGTGTTCTATCATTCTAATTATTGGTGGCTTTGCCCTACTTCCATTAAAAAATAATAAAATATAGCAACAGCCCACATAAACTATATTTTTTCTTGAAGCCATTGATGTGACTTCTAGTACTTAAGAGTAACATAACTATTGCCTTAAAGCATTTTATTTAAATTGTCACCAATTCAGAATTATTTTCTTCCCTCTGCATTCCTGAACAGGGAATTTTATTGTAATGATCTGGGATTCTGAAATTTCTATGTGAATTATTTGAAGATATAATATGTTATGACATGCAGTGGAGTCTGATTCTTTCCTTGAGTTAATAGTGAAACTAGATGTTTGAAAATGTTATATATATTATATATTCAAAAGGTAAAGTAGAAAAAACAGGAAAAAAATGTTCCCACTAAGATCTCTTCTTTAAAAAAAAATAGTTCTTGAAACCTTATTTTAGGATCTCGTTTTTATCTGGGAGAGCAAGGATTTCCTTTTGAAACCCACTTCTCCAGTGGCCTTTCCACCCTAACCCATCAACGTCAAAATTATTTGTGCATCTCAGTGGCAGTATGCGAAGGATGTTTTCACATTTAACATCTATCGATGTTCTTTGTACCTTGAGGGGATACATCATTCATCCAGAATGTGAAATGGTCAATGAATGCTTTTTAAGAGCTCATAATAAATATGTTTAATTGAATTAAGGGGAAGAAAAAAGCACAGCTTTTTGAGATAAGATTATTCTGGTTTTAAAAAAAAATAGTATGTAATTTGAGAGATAATAATTTTTTTCCCCGCAGACCACATTCTAAAAAGGGTCTGTGATCTGAAAGCAGGCTTCTTTCCAGAGATTGGCCACATGGGTCCCCCCAAAAAACCTCGGTGGACTGTAAAAGGGATTATATCAGATATACAAAATATCTGAGACTCTAAATTTTAAGAAATTTGAAAAATTCTTAAAATTCAAATTTGAAAAAACTTACAACAAAAGTTAATACATATTTAATTAAATATCTTTGAAATTTAACATCGTAACAACTTCATGGTCAATTTAGTCTTTTTTTTTTAAGATTTTATTATTTATTTGACAGAGAGAGACACAGCGAGAGAGGGAACACAAGCAGGGGGAGTGGGAGAGGGAGAAGCAGGCTTCCTGCTGAGCAGGGAGCCTGATGTGGGGCTCGATCCCAGGACCCCGGGAGCATGACCTGAGCCGAAGGCAGACGCTTAACGACTGAGCCACCCAGGCGCCCCGTCAATTTAGTCTTCATAAATTTTTCAGTTCATTTGCAAACAACATTTAGGTCTTATTTTCTCATTCTGCACAGTTTCTGAATATATACAGTGACTGCTGAGAAATAAGAGCCAATCGTAAACTAAATGTGTGGCTTCTTGCCAAATAATTTTAAAAGCAAAATTATAACTTTTCTTCCAGAAAAATTCTAGTTTCTATGGTGTATTGTTATGTTTTATTATTTGTGCACATATATGGGGTAAGGCCACTGGTAATAAGAATAATTAGGGCCCATGGAGGACTTGAAACTGAGATGGCATCAAAAGCCACCCCTGAGAGTGACCCCTGGCCAGAGATAGATGTCCACTCTCAATTATTCATATCCATGCTTTTCTTTATTATCTTGTATGGTAACTAAGTAGGAGCAGTTTGAAAGAGCAGTATTCCCTAATGTTATTTATGTTCACTAATCGTACTTGGAGTATAATTACAAGAATATGGGGAAAGTCTGCATGGAATATTTGAAATGTATGGGGTTTAAACTATATTAAAGTAAGTCAATAAAAAAATGACTCATTGTTTTAATCCCAAATTTGTTTGCTTTTGTAAGTACTGCTATAGCTGCTTCTTTCCCTATAAAATCTGTTATGAATAGGATAAATAATAACATTGGAAACCATCTTTCTCTGACAGTTTCTTTAAAATCTGAAGCTATAATCATATTTCCACCGTTTTCGAGATATTAAATGTAATGATTCATTTTATCATATTAAGACGATTCACCTAAAATGAGAAATAGTGGTATGTGGAAATGTTGAACAGAAAACTCTAGCTCTGCTTCATTTTTTCCACTTCTTTGTTAATGCTTTTTAGAAATCACTGTTTTGCTCTCCTGGGGATCCCTTCACTGGAACGGAGACATTTAAGTGATTCCTAAACTACCATAGACCCTAAGATGTAATAAACATGAATCCTACAGCTTTTGTAGATTCTCTGCATTCATAGGATTTGCCTTTCTAGTAGAAGAGAAACTACGCATCTTTGTGGATGTTAGCAAAATCCTTTGATTTTGAAACCTACTCCAGGCAGTTAATTTAGTGGGAAAGTTATAGTGTCTGAATTGCTATGAATGCAGAATGTTCATGAATTGTGGGAGGTGTCCTGCAATTGCATCCAGAGCTCTAAAGTGCAGAAGTAAAACAGCCAGTAATTTCCAAGCAACACAGAGCAGGGCATGAAAGAACATTTTAACTGCAATTGCCTTCCTCAGTACCATACTGCTCACTGTTATTAAAGCCATAGGTCTCTGGCTACTGTCACAAGTAGGCAATAGTTGATCAAAATCAACTTGTACTGACTAATAAATCTTTCCACTGTATTCAGTTCTTTAAAAAAATAAGTCCTCTTTTATGGGCCTGCATTTTTCTTGGACCAGATCCAGTTGTTGTTACTGGGAGTGGGGCTTGTCTGATTCTTGCTGTGTGCCGGGGGGTGGAGGTGGAGGGGTGGGGGGGTTGGGATGCCCTGCAGGCAGTGGCAGGGTAGGAGGGAGCTATAGGGCAGGGTCCTGGTGGCTTCTACTCTGGTGCCTGCCAATTTCTCAGCCTCCAGATATTGAACTCCTGTCCCCTAAAGGTGTTTGTTCACATCTTTATAGCTTCGCGGGAGTGATTTAGTCACTTTGCTGCTGTTTTGGGAAAGGGTCAGGACAGCTTTCTTTTCTTCATTGTATCCTTTGAGTAAAACTAAGGATGACACATAATTGTAATCATGTTCCTTTCTAACTATCATACGCAGATTTTAGTATGATCTTTTATTAGCCTTACGACATCACTGGGAGGTGGACAGTGGGACAGATGTTATCCTCATTTTAGGCATGGGTATCTAAACATCTTTCGTAGTGACACAGCTAGAGATCACATTTATAACCTAGTCTCTTGTCTGTCCAGAGAGAAAGAAATTATGGCCTAATCAGTCTCTTTGTGGGGAGACAAAAAGTAGCCTTATATGAACAATCTCAAGTAAAGCCTACAGACTCCATAGGAAATGCTGGGAGGGCAAAGTTGGGATCTAATCCCACAGTTCTCTAGGGAACAGGAGTTATAGCTTCAATTTACTTCTGTTACCATGGGGATTCCTAATGGAACAGTAAATACAGACCATCCTGTATCTGGGAATGGAGACATAGAAGAATTTCACATTCCAGAGTGATCCGGAATGTCCTCTTCTACAGTGATGAGCATTCCCTTCTTTTCTTATCTGTTTAAGGATTTCTCAGCACTCCCATGCTTCCCCATCAGCGGGGTCGCGTGCGCGCACACACACACACACACACACACACACACACACACACACACACACGGGATCACTTCTGTTATTTCTCTTTCCCCTTAAGATTAGTCTCTGAGGAAAGACATTCTCCGAGGGTAACTCTTCATTCACAGTTGGACAGGTTGTAACAGAACTTCCCTTTCACTCTGCTTGAAAGAGTTGGGGAAGGTATCACAGAATGGTAACATTTTATCTTGGATTTGAAGGAGGAGTACAGACGCTAACCAGCCTATGTCTCAGTATTTTCAAGTCTTCCCCTCCTTCTGCCAGTCTAATGTATCTTCATGTTATTATAACTACAGAAAACAGTTTTCTTTTTCTGTAACAGCTCTGTGAGGTAGACAGTAGGATAGATATTATCCCTGGGGCATCCATTTTACCAGAAGGAATAGGATAATTATTAGGATATTCAACAAGAAAAATGTTAATTTGGAATTCTGTTAAAAAAAAAAAATCTGCTCCAGCTTATATACACCTAACTTCTCTCTGGAGCTTATTGCTGCTCCTGTTTTATTTCATACTCCCAATTCTGGAAGCCTCTCTTCCTGCTTTTCTTTAGGACCATTATATGGCATCTTTCAAGGTTCCTTTTTTAGACTCTCTAATATTGAAATTGCAACATCTGAATTTTTAAAATGTATCAGACTTTATTAGTGAAGAACAGATAGCATTCCCTCATGTTATCCTACTAAGTACTAATTGCAATCTCCTATCTTGCTCTCCAGCCCGTTCCTCAATTAGATTTGGGGATATTGAAGTAGTTTTCTGGGACATCTCAAAAATGATCAGGAGGCACAGATGCCATTTCCAGCAGATCCACCCCTTGGCTTTTAGTTGTGGGCTTAGTTTCAGGGATAAAACTTTCCCTTCCAAGAGCTCCCGCCGGTACAGAGTCTAAGGACCTGCTATAAAACTTGCCTGACACACATCTTTATGTTATTTCATTAACTTAATGGAATAGACATCATTCATGACAATCTTTCTCCTTATCTATATTATAAAAATACTAAGTTTCTTATAGTACCATTATGCCAGGATCTTCATGTGTCTGAGACCGGAATTTAAATCTTTGTATCATTAATGTCTAACACAGTGACTGAGGAATAGCAAGCATCCAACAAATATTGATTGAATGAAGAAAATAAATACATGAGTTAATGCACACATGCATGTATGCATACATGAATGAATGAATAAAAACATAATTCCTCTGGTATTTTCTTCTCTAACTTTCATATCTTCATTGCCCCCTCACTGGCTGCTTCTATTCACATCGTCCCCATCTTAAATCAGCCTGCTTCTCTTCCTTAAATCAATGACATATCTTTTCTTCCAGTCATCCACAAACTTTTAAAAAGTGTAGTCTAACTTCCTGCCTCCACTTACTTACTTCCTGTTTACTTTTTTTTTTTTTAAAGATTTTATTTATTTATTTGAGAGAGTGAGAATGAGAGAGAGCACATGAGAGGGGGGAGGGTCAGAGGGAGAAGCAGACTCCCCGCCGAGTAGGGAGCCCGATGCGGGACTCGATCCTGGGACTCCAGGATCATGACCTGAGCCGAAGGCAGTTGCTTAACCAACTGAGCCACCCAGGCGCCCTTTCCTGTTTACTTTTTAATCACTCCTGTTACTGTCTGCTCCACACCACTGAAATGGCAATCCTGAGAATACTCAAAGTATCTTAATCACTAAGTTCCCTGACCTCTATTGAATCACTTTCAAACAAAATCTGTGCTTTTATGACCTTGTTGAACACTCAGTCATTATTAAAATTCTACTGGAGTGGCTCCTAAGATACTATTTTTTCCTAGTTCTCAAACATTTGATTTTCTTTTGTTTTTGTTCACTGATCTTATTTCTTTGGTCCTTAAAGAAAAATAGCATTTGGCCTTGAATTTTTCCTTCCATTTCATGCACTGTCCCTGGATCATATCCTTGGCATGTTATTCTTAATTCTCAGGGTCTATAGGTCTATACAAATTTATGCAGACCCTTCTCATAGGAGTGAGAAATTGTATAAAAATCCCTACTGTCCCTGTTCTTCAAAAAATTTAAGCAGGTGTTTAAAATATTGTGCAACAGCTGAAAAAGCCCATGTCCTTAAAGTTCGTTAATTTTTTCCCCCCTGGAGGATGGCTACCTATTCTTTAACTCTCTAAGCTTTAATTAATTATAAGAATATAATCTATCTGTTACTAATTGTTGTACCATAGTTCTCTCAGGAAGTAAGAGAAAACCCAAATTATCAGGGCATCTTCTTTTTAAGGACAGAGGTTGCAGATGTAACCAACTTCTGGGAGGTATAAAATGTTCCTTTTCTCTCTAGTAACACCCTTACCAGAAAATGCTGCACTCTCCATCCCATGTACACACACTGACTGAATCAGGTACATACTAGGCCACCGGGAAACTCAGATTGCATGCAGTACCCAAAGTACTAATTCATTTGGATTATTAGTGCAAATACTTAGGTGTATCTACTGCTGAGGGGATCAAAATTTGTATAAAATGAAAGAGAAGCTTACTGAACAGTAGGTCCTTCTATATGCATAGTTTTTAATATGGGCAATGTAAGTGTTTCAGGATTTGGATGGGCATTTCTGTATACTAGCAATCAAATGGAGCTAAGAAAAAGTTGCTTTCATTAGACGTGGCGTCCACGTTCTAATTTGCCTCAGACCCCAGCACTCTCTGATGTCCCCAAAGTTGCCTGAGTGTCAGTTGCCATTTATTATTGTAGTTACTTTTTGTTTTTCTTAGAGTATGGTTTAAAAATACCACCATGAAAAACAGAAAGGATTATATATCAGGATATATTTGGGGGGAGAAAACAACTGAAAATTACTTATTTAATATGTGAACAGAATCCATCTCCACTGAGATTATGGTCGAGGTCTTTTATTTTACATATAGTCGGCTTCACTCATTAATGTTACCACTTCTGGCCCGGATTGGCTTTTGATTTACCATCTACCATCCCTTCTTGGTGTCCTCTTCACCTCTTTATCCTCAGCATCCTGAAAAGGATGCTGAACTGAATGTGTTTTGGGGGCTGCCATATTCCTATTTTATTTCCATGTTTAATTACCAATGATTTACACTTGTTTGTAAAATATTAACAATAAAAACAAACTGATAAAGTGAAATTATATACATAGTGACTGAGGATTGACCTAGCAAAGTCAGTTACAAGGACCCAAAGGGATCATCTGCCTCAGCCTACTGACTTCGTGCAGGTTTAGTGATGAACAGCAATAGTAACAACAGCAGAATCTCTGTTGTTCTCTTTACAAATTGCTTTCATATGCATTCTATGCAATTACATGAGGTCCAGAAATGCAGATGTTGCATTTTTTCCTCCATCATAAAATAGTACAAAATGAAGACCTACCGGGAGGCTGGGGATGGTGGAGCTGGGCTGCTGATCCCACCTGTAACAGCACTTTCTGCCTGACAGAACGTCAGACTACAGTTCAGAGCCTTGGAGGCCTAATGTCGGGGTGGAAGATGCGGGACGTTGCCTCATGTGGGCAGTAGCCATGTCTACTTTGTTTTCAGTTTTCTCAGAATCAGTACTGTGAAGTCACTGCTTCACTTCGTATTTTTTATTACGTGAGCCTGGAGAGGGAAGGTTTTTGAAAATCCGTAAGTTTTACAGTATCGGAATTTCCAAACTGTAAAACATCTGAAAATGTTCTTGTGTCCAGAAAACAATTGTTCCTTTACCTGTATCAAGACAGACAGATAAAGATAAAGCCCTTGCCATGTGTATAACACCTGTTCGATACTATGGAGGCAAGCAAGAAATGTAAGAGCAAATTAGTTGGAAAGAAGGGTATATCCTATCTTACATTTTATATTCTCAAGTATCTCCATGTGTTCATCAGATGAGAAATCACATAGATTGGGATGGTCACGAAAAGGAAGAATACAAGAGGGCGTAGTGAGAGGGAATTCCCTGATGCAGATTGATTGTGAAGATAAAAGATTGTTCCTGGAATGTTGACTTGGAGCATTTCGTCACACAGAGATGGGCAGAGGTGGCAGTTGGGACCTTGGAACTTCAAAAAAAAAAAAAAATTATCTGCCTATGGTAGAAGGATATTTGTCCTAAAAAGTAATTCAGTGATGCATTTGTGGTTCCTTTTTGCAGATGTTATGCTTCTTATTGAAACAGTGATTGCTGCTAATATCTATTTGAATGAGAGCTATATATGCCTTTTGTGCCCTTTCTAGAAACTACAGTCATCCCTCGAAGATGCTGCCGTGTCATGGTCAGCTACTTCAGCCTCAATTAGACATGATCTGTCCAGTAGATTTAGGGGTTATATTTCAATGTGGGATTTGACTTGCAATTATCCATCACACTAGAAAATTATTCTAATCAGTCTATCTTTATTACCACTTTGATTGTAATTCTAACTGCTCTGTTTTTATATAAGGTTGCCATTACCCCCTGGGGCTTTTTCAGGACTCTGGAAGAATCAGGAAGCATTCAAGCATTTATACTTTGAAAAATTTCCTGTAAGAACTTTATTATACTTTCTTTAAACCTTCCAAAGTACTTCTTTATAGTTCTTGCCTATTAAATTGAGCACTCAGTCCTGGAATCATAGATAACAATACAACTTTTAAAGTTTATCTGGACTAAGTTCTAGATCTCAGAAATAAGAATGCCCACACCACAATGATCGAAATAAGTCATTTTTATATTTATTTTTCAGTCTCTGGACATAGACATTTCTGTTTCTCTTAGCACATTTTCCTGAATTTTAGCAGCCCTCAATATCAGGAAAGTTTTTATTAAATTAAAGACTTTTGGGGGGGCTATCTCTGTTCTTTCCTGCATGGATCCCTCTGCAGACTGAGAGCACCTGATCAGAATTGTACCCTGTCACTGGGACCCCTTAATCTCCTCTACAGCTGGCTATGTGAGCAAAGTTCATTTGGATTGCCCACAGTTGTATTTTTCCATTCCCTTACCTATTTTTGACATTTGTTCCTGAATGTTCTCTTGGCTTTTTTTTTTTTTAAAGATTTTATTTATTTATTTGACAGAGAGAGACACAGTGAGAGCAGGATCACAAGCAGGGGGAGAGGGAGAGGGAGAAGCAGGCTTCCCACCGAGCAGGGAGCCCGATGCGGGGCTCGATCCCAGGACCCTGGGATCATGACCTGAGCCGAAGGCAGACGCTTAACGACTGAGCCACCCAGGCGCCCCTCTCTTGGCTTTTTATTTTAAATTCCCATTTTAAAATACAGATACATGCTAGACATGATGTTCCTGTAGCACAAACTCCAGTCACCTGGATGACAAAAACTGTTTTTGTCTTGTCATTTCCCTGTTTCTCCACATCACCAAGATGTGTTTTGTGTTCATAACAGCACTTTACTGATAATACACATCAGGTCCCACCATCATATTGCTGCTGTCCTTTGACTTCTATTTCTTTCCGGGAGATTCTTGGTTCTCATCATGCAGTAGGTGAAAAAAAAAAAAAAAAAAAGATCAGAATTTCATTTAAAAACAAAAACAAGTTTCAGTGTTTAACATTTTATCTTTATTATTTGTGAGTGAAGGACAGGTAATCTAATCAAGCAGACAAATGACAAGATTTAAAATAGCTTCCTTTAGAAAGAGATCTTGGAGTTAAATGACCTCAGTAGCTGAGATTAAACAGGCCCCCGATGGATGGAGTGTGGCCAGGAAGATTTGTCAGTAGAGTTGACGCCGGGTCAGCCCAATCTATCCGCCCCATGGGCCACCGTTAAATCATCAGAGTACTGATATGATTAATTACACCTGACAATGGCAAATAAGGTGTGCCTGTGGTTTTAACATGATCACCTTTAACAGTGAAAGCTCCTTCAGAGTCTCAGTTTATGGTTAAACTATGTGGAGTGACTCTATATATATATTCTTGCCTTGTTACCCTGACTTCAAACTTCTCATCTAAGGGCTTAATCACAGCACAGAAGGGCTGAGTAACTTGCCTGTAGTTTAGAAGTGATGGAGCTGAAAATGGAACTCATAATGGCCGGTTCCACGGTCCATGCTCTTTAACTGTACTCTAGGTTTTCTCTCAAGTAGAAATTGCAGTAAGAGCTGCCAATTACTGAGGGCTTATGATGGGCCAGGGTCTGCCCTCTTTAGATACACTATCTCGTTTATGCTTCACAGAAGCCTTATAGGGTATAATCCACTACCCTGTTTAACAGATGAGCACACTGAGTCTCAGAAAGAATAAGAAGCACAAATAGTGACTCATCTGGATTGTTCCTAGAGCCCATGCTTATTAACATAAGTATCAAGATAACTGAAAAGCATTAGAAGTAGTATTTCTTTCAACTTATTCTTCTTGATTCTTCATTTCTATTGTGATTTCTGGACCAGTGAAGATGTGCTGCTACTTTGAGTTGATTAAAAATTAAATTTCACCCCTATTATTATATTTCATGGAAGCTAGAGTCTAATCCAGATTCATGTTAATAAACTAGCGTTCTATTTTGTAATTATTTATAGAGAGCTTTAAAGCTTTCAAAAATTAATATAATTAAAGGAGAAATCTATCGAAGAATTACTTTGCAATACCAAAGTATATTGGAAATATTGAACTATTACTTCTCCATTAAAAAAAAAATTGAGTTCATAAACTTCACAACTCTCAAACATTTAACTTGAATATATATAAGAATGCTTAAATTTAGTCCTGGCTATTAGTGGAGCAAAGAGATTCTAGTAAGTTATCAAAATCAAAAGGAGTTTAATTCCATAGCCTAGTAATGAAAAAAGTCAAATGTATGCAGTAAATCCATTTCTATCAGATTTTATATTATACCAAACTTACATGATTGCATTACCTAGCAATCAATACATGCTAATTAGACATTATCGGTTCTTATTTTCAGGGATACTATGACACCATGGATGCTGGTTACATGGATGAAGAAGGCTATTTATATGTTATGTCTCGAGTTGATGACGTGATAAATGTTGCAGGTCACAGGATTTCTGCAGGTGCTATCGAAGAGGTATTGATGAATATGGATTTTCTGTTCCCGGTAGTATTTAGAGACAGAGCTGAACTGAAGTCAATAATTGAGGTTAAGTCAGTGTACCTGGAAAATTACCATACCCTTCATTTGATGTAGAGGCTAGGTTACTCTCGTATCTCTCTCACCTCACTTCCTCTTGTGTAAATCCTCCTATTCTCCTCACTCCCTGATCTCTGTCTGGGTGGTAGGGAGGAATTTTAAGAAGCTACACATATGTGTTATTTATAGGAGAGCTTATATACTTTTGTTTTTTGATCCTTGCTACTTGGTTGCCTCTAGCTTCTTGATTTTCTCTTGCTTAATAACCTGGTTTGCATATCGTCTTTAACTGGTGTGAGATTTAAACATTTTATTGTACTCTTAAATCCTGAGAATTTTCTTCCAATGTAAATACATTGTCACAAAGTCCCCAGAAGAGGTTTCTTTGATAATGTTTTTAATTTGTATACTTACATAGAGTAAAACCCATTTTATTGTTGTACAGAACTATGAGTTTTTATACTTGTATAGATTCTTGGTACCATCACCACAGATAGGATACAGAAAAATGTCAACACTGCCAAAGATTTCTCCCATAACATTGACCTTTGTATTCTGACCCTCCCCATCCCTGGTGACTTCTGATTTTTCTGTTTCTGTTTTTGCTTTTCTAGAATGTCATATAAATGGACTGATACAGTTATGTAACATTTTGAGACTGGGTTATTTCATTTAGGGAAATACATTCGAGATCCATCCAAGTTTTTGTGTGTATCATAATTTGTCCGTTTATATTGCTATGTAGTATTCCACTTGTGGATGTACTAACCAGTTTCTATATCCATTCATTCACTGAAGGATATTTGGATTGTTTCTAGTTTGAAACAACTTTAAATAATTCTGTTATATACATTCATGTACAGGTTTTGGGGCAAAATTTGTTTTTATTTTTCCAGGATAAATACCTATAGTGAGTTGGCTGGGTTATATGGTAAGTGTATGTTTAAGTTTATAAGAAACTGTCAAACTGTTTTCTCGGTGGCTGCACAATTTTACATTCTCACCAGCAGTGTTTGAGGGTTTCTGTTTCTTCCCATCTTCATCAACACTTGGTGTTATCATTATTCTTTATTTAAACCATGCTATTAGATGTGTAATGGTATCGCATTACTTTTAATTTACTTTTCCATAATGACTTAATGATGTTGGGCATCTTTTGACATGCTTATGTCTCATCCACGTATCTTCTTTTGTAAAATACCTGTTGAAATATTCTGCCCATTCTTTGAAAATTGGGTTGTTTTCTTATTCTTCAGTTTTGAGAGTCCTTTATCTGATACATAATTTGCAAATATTGTCTTCCAGTCTGTGACTAGTCTTTTTACTCTCTTAAAAGTGTCCTTAACAGAGCAGAAGTATTTTTCATAATGATGAAATCAAATTCACTAATTTTTTTCTTTGACAGATCATAATTTGGGTGTTATATCTTAGAACTCTTTCCTAACCCAAGGTCATAAATATTTCTCCTTTGTTTTGACCTAAGAATTTTATAGTTTCATGCTTTACATTTGCTTTATTGTTTTACATTTTATATCAGTTTATATTTACATTTTGAGTTCTCATGTGTGTGTATGGTGCAAGATGTAGGTTGAGGATTATTATTATTTTTTAATATAGATGTCGATGGTTCCAAGAATCAATTATTGCAAAGACTGCATTTCTCCTTTGCATTTCCTTTGCACCTTTGTCCAAACCAGCTGACAGTATCTGAGTGGATCTATTTCTAGAGTATCTCTTCTGTTTCATTATTCTACATGTTTATCTTTTTACCAATACTATTCTGTCTTGATACTATAGCTTCATGGAATGCCTTAAAGTTGAATAGTATCCACATTTGCTCTTCTTTTTCAGAATTGTTTTGGATGTTCTAGTTTCTTAACTTTTCCATATATATTTCAAATGAACCTTTTGTAGTTACAATGGATTTTTATTGGGACTGATTAAATCTATAGATTCTTTTGGGAAAAATTGATATCTGATCCATACTGAATCTTCTAATCCAATAATTTTATATGTGCCTCCATTTCTTTAGGTCTTTTTTGATATGTTTCATCAACATTTTACACTTTTTAGTATACAGATTTGTACTTAAGTATTTAATTTTTAAGCTATTGTAAATACAATCTTAAGTTTTAGTTTCTAAATTTTCATTGCTAGTGGATAGAAATACTATTGACTTCTTTGAACTGGTGATGCATTTTTTTATAGATTCTTGAGATTTCCTATATAAAAAATCATGTTGTCTGTGAATAGAGATAGTTTTATTGCTTTCTTTTCAGTCTAAATGCCTTTTATTCCTTTTTCTTGCCTTCTTGAACTGGCTTAAACTTGCAGTATGATATGGAATAACAGTGGTGAGAACCGACACCCTTGTCTTGTTTCTGATCTTAGGGTAAAAACATTCAGTACCTTACCATTAAGAATGTTGTTTTCTGTAGGTGTTTCTGTAGATAAACTTTATCAAGTTAAGATGTTCAATCTGTTCCTAATTTGATGAGATATTTTAAAAAATCTTGAATGAATGCTGAATTTTGCCAAATGCTTTTTATACTTTTATTGATATGATCATGTGTTTTTTTAAGCCTTTTAATACATGAATTGCATTAATTAATTTTCAAATGTTCAGCCTTGCATCACTGGGATAAACTTTACTTGGTTGCAACGTATTGATTTTTTTTTTAAAGATTTTATTTATTTATTTGACAGAGAGACACACAGCGAGAGAGGGAACACAAGCAGCGGGAGTGAGAGAGGGAGAAGCAGGCTTCCCGCAGAGCAGGGAGCCCGATGCGGGACTCGATCCCAGGACCCCGGGATCATGACCTGAGCTGAAGGCAGACGCTTAACAACTGAGCCACCCAGGCGCCCCTGGGTGATTTTTTTTAAACATCTATAGTAATTTTCTTTGTTCTGAAGTTAGTTATGTGTGGTAATCACATAACCATTCCATTTTTTTTTTTTTGAATAGCATTTGAATCATTTATTTTTTGCCATCCTTTCATTTGGATCATTATGGATCCATACAGATCCATCATCTAGATTATTATGCTTCCTATGGACTTCTTGTAGATAGCATACAGTTGGGTCTTATTTTTATTTTTATCCAATCTGACAATCTTTATCTTTTAACTGATGTTTTTAGATCATTTACATTTAAACAAATTATTCATATATTTATGCCTATCAGTTTATTAGTTTTCTTTTTGCCTGTTCTTCATTCCACTCCTATACCCCATCTCCTATCTTTTAAGTCATTTCATTCTTTTTTTGTAGCTTCTGTTTCTTTACTGAAAACTTCTGTGTTTCCTTTTATTCCAAGAATGTTTGCCCATTCTTCTTGCGCCATGGCTATTGTTGAGTTTTTAAGACTCATCTTTTGTTAATTTTATACTGAATGTGCAAATGAGGTGTTATGGGTCAAAGACAGATTTCTTGATAATTAGTGTGTCATTGCCCTCTTAGGTTCTAGCCTTCGGTCGCACATAAGTGCCAGACACTTCATAGATGAGAGATGAGGAAGATAATTTTTGTCGGCTTATGAAGAGCAAGGAGACATTCATCTTCCACCCCTCATCAGAAGGTCTCCTTCCAAACATAAGGGCCTTATTCCAAATTCCAACTCTTTGATATGTAAATAAAATCTCTCCAGGAGCCAGATAGCCCTGTGTGTCTCAACTCTTAAAATTTAGAAATGTTTCCAAGTTCTGAGGCTTCATCTTTTTTTTGACATGTAAATACCTAGGAAGCTACTGAGCCAGTCTCCCCAGCACACTGTGAGTTTAACCTAGGGATCTAGTCTAGTCCAGACTTTAATAATTTTGCCTTCCCAGGGAAATTAGAAAAGTTTTATTATCCTTTCAGATCAGAGCCATTAACCTGACAAACAGCAATAGATCAAATTCTCATGGTATTTGAAAATTCTCAGGAGGCTAGAGGTTTTTATAGGAGCAATGAGGAATCCAGGAAAGTTTTATCCTTCTGCCACCATTATAATAGCTGCATTAAAATTTTTGTCTGATCATTCTAATATTTGGGTCATCTTCGCATTGGCATCTATTGATTGATGGTCTTTTTTCTTAAGAGATGTTTAGGTTTTCCTGATTCCTTTTATGTCCAGTAACTTTAGATTTTTATCCTAGATATTTTGAGTATTACATTATGAGATTCTGGATCCTGTTTAAATCATCTGGATTTGTGTTCTTGTGATTACTTATTTTAGTTAAGAACAGACCACCTGTCCTTACTCACTTTTTGTGGACTGTGGTTCCAATGTCAATTTGATTTTCAGTCTTTGCAGTGCTATTTTGGTCCATCTCACTTGTGTCTCTCCTAGAGGCCAATCTGAAACTTGAGTTAAGTGTTCAGAATCTACACTGTGCTGAATCTGGTTGGATTCATGCATGCACGAATCTGGGGTAGGCTCAGGACTTCATACACAGATTTAAAATATCCCTTTCTCTCCAGCTCCTTCCTCTCCATAATCTACTCTTCACTTTCTGATTTCCAAGGATCCCCATTGCTGTTCTTTTGGGTAAAAAGTTGGGGCTTTGTGTTCCCTGTCTTCTTATCAGGGGTCAATACTGCATGTTGTACGTGCACAGCATCCCTGGGCAGAGGATGAGACTGTCTCTTTGGTAGCACTTGCTTAGTGTAGAGCAGAGCAAATTAGGGATCTACTCAGGGACTGGATAGCTGCTCTTGGGGGGGAGGGGGCAGCGGCGCATATGGCTCTGAATCTTTCTAGGCTCCCTTAGAGTGTGTGCATGTGTTTGGGGCGGGGGTCCCTCAGGGTTTCATCCCACAGGCTGTACACCAGTAGTGGAGAAGGGGAAGGACCCAGCTCTTTTGCTGGCATTCACTTGGAGCAGGGTGCTGAGAGTCAATATGGTTGCTACAGCTCTGTAGGAAGGAAGAAGGGCACTGCGTCTTTGTTGGTGTTCACCTGGAGCAGGGAGGTAAAATGAAAAGGATTATTTCCCAGATCCTCTGTCCTTTCCCTGGGCCTCTATAAAGGCAGACATTTCTTAGGGCTTTTCTGTCTGCACTTATTGGCAGTTGCACCTTTTGGTCTACTCTAGCACCCAGGCCAGAATTTATAGGAGGCAAAACAAACAAAGAAACAAACCATAATGACAGCAAAACCCAAAACCTCCAAAGAAACAAACAAAAAAGAGGGTTGTGTCTCAAGTTCTTATAATTTTAATAGAGTCATCCGATCTGGTTTTTTAGCCAGAGTTTTTCATTGCAATTAGTAAAAGTGATAAGATGGAACATATTTATTCCATCTTTTCCAGAACCAAACCCAGAATAACTTTTAAATGGAATAGAGCAAACTGAAGTTTAAATGAAAGACAATGTTTAAAAATAATTCAGTGGGATCAGAGTGTGCAGAATCAAAGTTTAGTTCTCCTTCCTATAATTTGAAGATGGTCACCTTCTTTGAAAGTCATACTTACCTTCAGCGAAAACAAAATAGCTTAACGCTTCTTGTCATGTCGGCTTTGTGTGTGTGACAATGTAATAGTATTTGAGTAAAAGGAAAGAACTTCTTTATATAATATTTTAGAATAAGTGGCTTTGTGTGCTATCATAATATTATCTTATTTTTAACCTACTGTGAATTTTGTGATAACCTGAAATTGAAATTTACGCTTCATGTATTTTGGTGTGTTGGCAAAAGGTGGTTCTGGTTGCATGAACTTTTAATTTCTTGCCTGTAGAGATTACCTCTAATATTCACCTGCATTTCTGGCAGAGACAGCTAATCAAAATATGGAGATTACATATGCAAGGCTTTTATAATCAGTCAAAGTTCTTGGTTCTCTCTTTTATTTTTAAAACAAAGAGAGAAGTATCAACCTATTTAAATATATGCTTTAATATGTTTCTACTGACATCCTTTTCACTGTATGTAATCAGAGAATGAGGCAGGCAGAAGGTAGGCAGTAAAATGACAAAATTGAAAAAAAAAAAAAGCATGCTAGAATCAATAGTTTCCAACAGGAATTTTGTCACTAGGTCTTGGAGTACTTACAGCACGTAATAGGACACCTGTCAGCCTTAAAGCCTTCTTGAAGTGAACGTCTCCCTTTATATGAATTAAATGATTAACTCTATCATATATTTATGTCTAATAAGGAAGTTAATACCTCAATTCATATCAGGTTTGTCTTCTTTATGTTGGCATTTGTTAGAGAGTTTTGAACTAACATTCTTTACTGGATTTTTCTCACCTCCTAGCAAAATTGCTTAACATTGATAATTAATGTGTATGTTTTTACATACATATTTTTATTGGTTTTATTGATGACATAACCAACATTTATTAAAGGGCCAAACCTTACTTTATTTGTAAATGCTTTCCAGGACTCTCACTAGGATTCTCAATTGTCAATTCTGAATGTTGGATTCCACTTTGAGTTTTTGAAGTAGGATTTGAGGGTCTTAATTCACGGGACTCTCATTTGTAATAATTAAAAATAGACTGAATGTTGTTTTTATATAGTGTGAAAATCTGTGTCTTTCCAGTTTCTTAAAGTAAAATATGACAAGTGCATTACCTTACATAAGACTAAATCAAATTCTATTAAAATTACTACATTAGGGGCGCCTGGGTGGCTCAGTTGGTTGGGCGACTGCCTCCGGCTCAGGTCATGATCCTGGAGTCCCGGGATCGAGTCCCGCATCAGGCTCCCTGCTCGGTGGGGAGCCTGCTTCTCCCTCTGACCCGCTTCCCTCTCGTGCTCTCTGTCTCTCATTCTCTCTCTCAAATAAATAAATAAAATCTTTAAAAAAAAAAAAAATAAAATAAAATAAAATAAAATTACTACATTAAACACATTTCAGGAAACTGTATGTTCTTTTCTGTTCTCATCATAAGAAAACAGTTCTAGAATAGCTTTTATAAATTTAAGAGCATCTTATCCTTGCAGATCTCAACACATGTAAGGGCCTTCTGTAACTATTAAGTAATAATCATATCTATTTGAAAAGTTGATTAATGTTTGAGAGCCTGGCATCTAGCCAGACACTTGGGATACTTCAGTGGAAGTTCAAAGTGTCCTTAAAAAAACTGGGTCTGAAATCTGCTAATTCAGGCCTTATGAGCCCAAATTACTAGGAGCTAATGTGGTCCTTCTTGCTTGGTTCTCTTTCACTGTTGTGGTCAGGCTTTCATGCAAAGACACCTCCAGGGAACAAATTAGGCTCCCTGGTTTCATTCTTTCACTTGTAGTTTAAGTTTCATTTTGTTAAATAATCCTACTAGTATCCTTGGGAACTGTTAAAATATGGCACTTAAATCCTAGAGCAGTGTTCATTGCAGTTTGCCCTTTGGCAGGTTATTCGAACCAAAGTTTCACTGTTTGTTTTCCAGGTTAGCTATTTTGTTTGCTATTTTTAGGAGTGATTTCTTCAGGATTGAATATATTTCCATAAAGTGTGTATTCAGCAAAGATGCCATGTAATTTCACTTCTACCCAGCATTAAATGACTACTGGTTTTAAATAATTGTAAAATTGCTGAATATTTTCTTGAGTACAAATATGAATATGATGATAATGTGGAATCTAACAGTTTCCTAGATGACTCCAATATCAGAGGGAATGAAGAAGCATTCTTCTTCCCACTGCAGAGGCAATCTCCTACCAAAGACTGGATCCTGCATCTTATGAAGGTGCTTGATTTAAACTAATACTTCTAAAATTAAAATACTTAAAAACATAATTGAAAAATCTGTGTAATTCAACCCACTAAAGTCATAGAATCTTTCAAATCCATTAAAATATACACAAAAATGAGAGTACCCCCTTCAAGCTCTATTACAAAGCTGTAATCATCAAGACAGTGTGGTACTGGCACAAAAACAGACACATAGATCAACGGAACAGAACAGAGAACCCAGAAATTGACCTTCAACCCTACGATCAACTAATCTTCGACAAAGCAAGAAAGAATATCCAGTGGAAAAAAGACAGTCTCTTCAACAAATGGTGTTGGGAAAATTGGATAGCCACATGCAGAAGAACGAAACTGGACCATTTTCTTATACCATATACAAAAATAGACTCAAAATGGATGAAAGACCTAAATGTGAGACAGGAATCCATCAAAATCCTAGAGGAGAACCCAGGCAGTAACCTCTGTGACCTTGGTTGCAGCAACTTTTTGCTAGACACGTCTCCAAAGGGAAGGGAAACAAAGGCAAAAATGAACACTGGGACTTCATCAAGATAAAAAACTTCTACATGGCAAATGAAACAGTTGACAAACCCAAAAGACAACCAACAGAATGGGAGAACATATTTGCAAATGTCTATTCAGATAAAAGGCTAGTATCCAAAATCTATAAAGAACTTATCAAACTAAATACCAAAGAACTAAAAATCCAATCAAGAAATGGGCAGAAGACATGAACAGACATTTCTCCAAAGAAGACAAATGGCCAACAGACACTTGAAAGAGTGTTCAACATCACTCGGCATCAGGGAAATACAAGTCAAAACCACAATGAGATACTACCTCACACCAGTCAGAATGACTAAAATTAACAAATCAGGAAATAACTAATGTTGGCTAGGATGCAGAGAAAGGGGAACCCTCCTACACTGTTGGTGGTAATGCAAGCTGGTTGTAGCCACTCTGGAATACAGTATGGGGGAGTCCTCAAAAAGTTGAAAATAGAGCTACCCTATGACCTAGCAATTGCACTACTAGATATCTACCCCAAGAATACAAATGTAGTGATCTGAAGGGGCACCTACACCCCAATGTTTATAGCATCAATGTCAACAATAGACGAATTATGGAAAGAGCCCAGATGTCCATCAACAGATGAATGGATAAAGATGTGGTGTATATATATATATATATATATATGCACACACACAGTGGAATACTACTCAACCATCAGAAAAATGAAATCTTGCCATTTGCAACGATGTGGATGGAACTAGAGGATAAATAAAATAAGTCAGTCAGAGAAAAACAATTATCATATGATCTCTCTCATATGTGGAATTTAAGAAACAAAAGCATAGGATCATAGGGGAAGGGAGGGAAAAATAAAACAAGGTGAAATCAGAGAGGGAGGCAAACCATAATCATAAACTCTTAATCATAGGAAACAAAGTAAGGGTTGCTGGAGTGGAGGGGGCTTGAGGGATGGGGTAACTGGGTGATGGACATTAAGGAGGGAAGGGGTTTAGTGAGCACTGGATGTTATAGAAGACTGTTGAATCACTGAACTCTACCTCTGAAACTAATAATACACTATATGTTAATTAATTGAATTTAAATTAAAAAAATTTTTAAAAGACAGTGGAAAATGCTATCAAATTTGAGTGGGAAAGGATTTTAAATAGTAACTCTACATATAGTTAATCTATCAATCAAATTTGACAAAATAAATACATTTTCAAGATATAAGGACAAAGAAGATTTACAGATCATCCCTATCCACTATGAATAAATGATGCTTGGAATATTACAAAATAAGAAAAAAATGCGAGAGAAATAATACCATAAGACAAGAAGCATCCCAGTATCACAAGAAAGGATTGTGTACTGCATACTGCCAGCCTGGGAAAAGACCAAAATTCAAGATTTGATGTATAGTTTCTCCTGAACACATATCGCTTTCACACCATCCTAAAGGCAAAAAGTCGTAAGTTGGAACCATTGCACACTTTTGGTGAGACAATTATCTCTCAAGTTGTATCATTTTTTCAGTTCTTAACTGTCAGTTAATCACGGATGCTTTATGGATTGTACCTGGAGGACATATACGAAAGTGGCTTTTGATATTTTTACCCCCATAGGACATTTGTTTGGCTTCTGTCCCTTAAATGTTGCCAAGACATACTTTGATGCTTTCCTTTTTAATGACTCAGTTGTTGAAATCATAATTTGGCATGTAAATATTACTTGTGGAGCCAACATAGAAAGCTGTCTCCCTCCCTTTATGGCATCATTTTAATGCTGATTAATATTTTATCCACTATAATAATGAACTTCATTTACAGATGACATAAAATTCTGATAAATGATTATGTTGTTCACAGATTTTTAAGAGTTTGTCCACAAACTAGACAAAAAATCTGAAACTTTGATATTGTAGAGAACTGTGTTATATATTACTTTTGAGTTTAAAATACTCAGCCCATATGGAAAAGCAGTCAGCGTTTTCCCAACCACTTCTAAACATACTAACACTGAGGATGGAAACATGGCGAAATTAAAACAATAAGGTGAAGAAGGGCAAACTACAAGATTTGGTGTTTGCTTTAGTTAAAATTATACCAGTTAGGTGACAAAATACCTGGATGATCGATTTTTTTTAATAGTAATTTAAACAGATACATTGGCATTTTTTTTTTAAAGATTTATTTATTTATTTGAGAGAGAGAGAATGAGAGAGAGAGAATACATGAGAGGGGGGAGGGTTAGAGGGAGAAGCAGGCTCCTCGCCAAGCAGGGACCCCCGATGCGGGACTCGATCCCGGGACTCCAGGATCATGACCTGAGCCGAAGGCAGTCGCCCAACCAACTGAGCCACCCAGGCGCCCAGATACATTGGCATTTTAAAAACTAGGAGAGGCTTATGGTACCAGTGAAAACTTTAATAATTTTTTTTTTTTTTTTTGACAATCAAAACTCTGGTTAGGCAGGTAAAATTTTTTCTGTACTCCTTAAGGGAATCCTAAATCGGAATCAGAGCAATGGGCCTACCAAGTTTATATCCTTTCTGCTATAGACAAAATATTCTCTTCCAAAGACTGTGACTGACTCTACTAATTACCAGTACAAATCTCTGGCAATAAATATTTGTCTCTAAGCATATGGACCTGAACTATAAATAAAATCTTAATAAATGGGAAAGCTGTTGAAAGCACTTTGAGAGTTCAGATTGAAGCACTGGGAGAAGATGGTGGTGTATGGCCTGTATCGTTGGTGTTTTGCAGAAGCTTTTTAGTGAGGCCCAATTAATGGAAGATGAGGTGCATATCTCGATCTCAGCAATGAAGTTAATAAAATGTACAGCACAAAAGTCATTTAACACATACTATCCTCAGCAGTATAAGAGTCAAAAACTATGTGGATGGCAACTCTTACACCTCAGTCCTTCAACGTGGATGGTAACAAGAGGATAGAGGAGGTGTTGATTTCTCTGTTTCACTAGGGGCTGTGTGAGGTGGTGCACAGGCTACTAGTTCACAGAGTCTTCCAGGACCTCAGAGAAGAGACAGCTCATTTTCAACTTGGCATAATTAAAAGAAAGAAGAATTCACGGAAACTTTGGGACTTGAAAGTGGCGTGTCCTAGATTCTGTGGGTTTTTCTCCTATCTCTCCGGTTGTGCCTTTTTAGTCTAGTTTGGCAGTTCCTCCTTTTTCATGTAGCCGTTAGATGGTGGCGTTCCTTAAAGCTCTCACTCTTCTCACTGCTTTCTCCCTAACTGATCTAATCAATGTCTATAGCTTTCATTACCATCTCTGCATTTAGTGACATTCAAATGTGCATCTCCAGATTAAGACTCCCATCAGATTCAACTCCTCCACTCAGATATCTCCAACGTGCTTCTGTGGAACATCTCCAAGATTTGATACATGATCATTCCTTCCAAGCCTAACCTTCACTAGTATTTTCTGGCTTAGAAAATGGCACCACTATCCAATCAGCTGTTCAAGCCAAAAAGCACAGAATCATCCTTAGCTTCTCTACCTTCTTCTTGCCCCATATCCAATTTATCATAAAATTGTGTTCATTTTACCTCTAAAGAAACTCTAGAATCTTCATACCCACTGTCATAGCCTTGGTCTACTATGGTAGCCTCATGGGCGATTTCAACAAACTGTAATACTCACCTTTAACAATCCTGTATTTGTTCTCTACAACGAACCCAAAGTAAATTTGTTTTTCAAAATACACTCTGAAGTAAAAGAAGCCAATGAAAAGACTACATACTATATGATTCCAGCATTCTGAAAAAGGACTTTGGAGACTCTGAGAAGATCAATGTTTGCCAACGGCTAGCAGGAAGTAAGAATAAATAAGCAGAGCACAGGAGATTTTTTAGGGCAGGGAAACTATTCTGTGAAATGCAATATAATGGTGGACACACGTCATAAAACCCACAGAATGTATAACACCAAGCGTGAACTCTAACGTCAACTATGGCCTAAGGTGAGAATGACGTGTTGATGTTGGTTCATCAATTCTAACAAATATACCACTCTGGTGAGGGATTTTGAGAGTGGGGGAGGCTGCGCATATATGGAAGCAGCACATATATGACAAATCTCTGTGCTTTCCACTCAATTTCGCTGTGAATCTAAAACTACTCTAAAAAATAAAGTCTATTAAAAAAATCTTGTCTCTCCTCCTCAACTCCCGAAAATGCTTTATTGCCTTTCCAGTGTTACTAAAATAAATTGGAAGTCCTTAGCACAGACCCTCTCTACCTCTACACCTTCATCTCTTCTTGCTCCTTTCTCAGTCTTGCTCTCTGCTTTCCCTCCACATTAATCTCTTTCAGGTTTGAATGGTTTGTGCCTAGTCCTTCCTCAGGGCTTTGCCCCGCCTCTCCATCTTGCCTAATCAGCATCTACTCATCCTGTAAACCTGAACTCATTGTCATTTCCTGAAGGCTTCTCTGAGACCGGTATTTATCCTCCTGCTTTTGCCATATATTTCCTATAAAAACCCAAGTTTTTTTGGCTACTTCTGCTATGGCTTTCATATAAAAACCAGGCTAGCTCTCCAGAACCCTTATCACTTTTATATTTAAACATTCATAATAATAAGTACTCGTGATTGTTTATTAATATTGCCCTCATCCATTAGACTGTAAGCACCCTGAGATGGTGCTCCACCTGTTTTTGCTCACCACTGGGCCTAGTGCAGTGGTCAGAACAGAGAAGGATTTAGTAACTGTTTGTTGAAAGAATGAGAAGTGCCAAATGAGCTGTTGGTATATTGCCCACTGTTTTCTCTAGCTATTAGAGATTTGCAGTCACTGAAAGACCCATCACTCTCTCAGAAGAGGATATTTTGAACAATCATTTAAAAGTACCATCACGGTAGAAATGCTTTTTTAACCCTAAGCTTCTGTATTTCATGTGGTTACTCTATGGGTTCTTGTGATTCCAGATAGATAGCTGCTTTGTTCTTTAAGATATTTAGAGCTCAGGGTAAGCAGTATGAAAATGATTCCTTGACAGGGGTGATTATCCGATGTCAGAGCTTCATGCCATGCCCAGCCTTTTCTTTCAAGTCGGAAAATCCTCTCTGGATGGGTGGTCACTCAACAAAAGAAATGCTCTGTTCATTGCTCAGTAACAGATACAGAAATAAAATCGCCATTTAGTCATGGGGCTGCCTTGGATTTCTCTGGAGAGTCTGCTTATGGTAGCCAGCACTGAAGCCAGATCACCATGAGGTCATCTGCTTTCGGATGCCCACTGCAGTTTGTTCCCATGTAGTGACTGCTGCGTATTTGCCCCGACCCCATTAATGAGCAAGTGAGACAAAGAAGCAGTTCCCTCACTTTCCAGGTAAGCAAAGCAATTTGTCTTAATTACAGTTAGCCTTTACTGAGTGGCTACCATGGGGGTCCTAACAGTTCTCTCACCCCAGTTTTAATGATAGGAATTGTGAATCAGCAGTGATTTCCACACAGGCAGCTAGCTATAGGTTTTAGGTTTTCAGTTCTCTGACATGTACTTTTTTCCCAATTGAAATACATACATACATACATACATACGTGTGTGTGCATATATATTCTTATATATGCATACATATATTTTCTAAATGGATGCTTTTCCTTCTTACAGTCAGTCCTTTCCCATGGTACTGTGGCCGACTGTGCTGTTGTCGGCAAGGAAGATCCTTTGAAAGGTCACGTGCCCTTAGCGCTCTGTGTGTTGAGAAAAGGTGAGAAATCTTTGTCCTTCCTGAGTGTTTGAGCCCTGAATGATTAACGAAGGTTAATTCAGTTCTTATCATCTGGACTTTCTCCCTAGATATAAATACAACAGAGGAACAAGTTTTGGAAGAGATTATAAACCATGTGAGACAGAGCATTGGCCCTGTGGCTGCTTTTCGAAATGCAGTGTTTGTCAAACAGTTACCCAAAACGAGGTCTGGCAAAATTCCCCGGTCGGCTCTGTCTGCCCTTGTCAATGGCAAGCCCTATAAGGTAAATTATCAAAAATGTTATATGCCAGGTTCTGAAATATTTCTCCCCCACTTCTTTGGCATTAACATTTTTTTAATGTTAAGGGGGAAGCTGCATAGCCACTCTCTAGGAATGAGGGTTGTGGAAACACAGATTAATTAACACCATATGCTTCGAGTACCAGTGTGTGGAAGTACTTTTACTATTAGTAAATACGTCAGTTAAATTCCAACAACTTGTGGGAACGCAATCTTACTGAATTAAAGATACAACTTCCTTCATTGTAGTCATTAATGTCTATTACTGAATGAGAAAGCAAACAATTGAGGCTGGTTATACATGCTTAAGCAGTTCTAACTGGTGCATATGCTAATTATGTCTCCTGTTCTGAGTGAAAATTATTTTGGCAAACATTAGGCTAATTCAAGTATATATATTCTTCGAATTTTGGTGCACTTTATATGTGCATAGATATACATGTCTTTAATCCTCAAGATCTAATAGAAAGTGAGGCAACAGTAAATAGTAGTTGTAAATACTAAAATATATATATATATATATATTTCTAGAGAGGCACATAGAAAGGCTCATTAGAGGGATTCTAGAGAAATTCCACTTAGGACCTATAGTTTTGCTAACTGAACAGTTTATTACTCTGGAAGACTATATATACATTTTAAAATATTAAATTTGGAGTCCCCTTTTTTGAACATTTCTATATGCCTTTATAAGAAAATGGAGAATGCAGTATTGCAGGTAATTGTTTAATTATAGGGAGAGGGAAAGGGGTTCAAGGAAGAGCATTCACCTGACTCGTATTTTCTTTCCAGATAACACCTACAATTGAAGACCCCAGCATTTTTGGGCACATAGAAGAAGTGCTGAAGCAGTCATCATGACTTTTTTCCCTATTTTGAGTCAGTTTGAATCCATTTTCTAACTGGAGTCAGATTTTTGGAATTATTTCCCATAAATAAATATTTAAATAGAAATTACTTGCAAACTGAAATACGAATTGTAAAGCTTGGTCTAAAAAACAATACTTGAAGCCTAGTGAAAGACCTGTGCCTTCTGTTTGATTAGATCCAAAGAGCATCTTTTTCAGTTGCCTATAACATGGCTCCTTAAAGGTTGTCTAGCACTTTAAGAAAAATATATCTAATGTATGATTTTTAAAAACTGAACCCCCCAAATATTTTAATTGAAAGAGACACATTAATATAGCGCTACTTCCTGAAATGAGGAATCTCTAGCTTTGACCCAAAACCTAAAACTCAAGTTGAAGTCCGAAAATAATTATCATTTTTCTTACAGAAATTCTGAGTATTTTCTAATATTCTTGAGATGTCCCCATGCCCCGTTATTTTAAATGAAATTGATAACACGGGAGGTTTTAGGTAATCATCTAGACAGATGATTTTCTAGATAGGAGGATCTGTCTCGTCATACATTTCCTGAGGGAAGGTTGGATACCAGAGTACAGCTCTGCCTTCAGGCCATTTTTAGTGAAGGAAAATCACATGCCTGACAGATGCTAGAGGTCATTTAATCCGATCTCTTTGTCATGGAGATGAGAGCTGTTTGGAGTTCCTCCTCCTGTCTCAGGTTCTTAAACTGTACACTTAATGATTCCAGCTTCCTATCAAAACAAGCAAATGACACAGAAATGGGGTAAACTGACAAGGAAAGTTCTTAAGGAAGAAATGTAAAAGTTTTTACATTATGCTAAAGACCAGGAATTTTTAAGAAACCCCAAATCCAGATTTTTATGTGAAATCTCTAATTCTTAAATAATAATTCACTAAAAAAAAATATTGTGACCTCCAAACACATTTTTCCATTTAAACTTATAGAAAAGTATTGAGAAATTAAGAAAAGTAATTGAAAATGAGTCTTTGTTACTAAGCTTATGATAATGTGCCAGTTAGCCAGAGTAACTTGATAGAGTTAAATATGTGATTTACTTAGGATTACTTAGGATTCTACCTGATATCAGTTATCAAAGAATACATTTAAAGTAAAAAAATATACCATGCTCATTGAGTCTTTGATGGTGCTCAAAGTATTTCCCAATCTTTCAGTCCATCAGGAACATTATTTTTAAGAGTAGCTGTCCTAACGTAATAGTCTGGGCGCGAAATATACTTGAGAGATAACACGTAAGAGCTTATTTACTTGTTTCATAAAAATTACTTACAACCAGTGTAAGACATTCTGAAAATGATAGCTTTTTTTTTGGACCATAGGCTGTATAAATAAATGGCTTCTCAAAGGAAAGTCCTGTTTGCTTAAATTGGCTTCTTGGTTGTTTATACCTGAAAAAATATAGTCAGCTAACTGTTCTCTTTAGTTTTTTTAGTAGCCTGAATTAAACCAACTAGATAGATATTCAACTTATAATTTGAAGCTGTCGGGTTCCTTAAAAAGTGTCTTTTCTCTTGGGTACATTTTACTCATAATCACAACTGTAATCTTAACAAATAATAATATTTTCAATGTTTAAAATGTATTACCTTATTTTTTCATATAAGATTCAGTTAATTTGAAATGGCACATTCTTTAGCTCAATGCATATCATCGTTCATTTGCAAGGTGTAAACAAACGCATGTGTGAAAGGTACATCTGTGGGATCTCTTGCACATTTGTCCTGCAATCAATTCTGAAGGGGCACATTAGCAATCAGGCTTGAGTTATTTTCCAGTTGAGTGGGATTGGAAAACGGTGCATGAGGCTGGAGAAGAAATACTGTTACTTTCATTGATGAAAAGTAGGGCAAGAAAGATACACTTGAGTTGTCGATTGCCTAAAATTTGGGAGGAAAAAGAAAAGGAATTTTCTATTTCATACTTACCATAAAGCACTTTCACTAGATTGTACCTAAAATATTCTGGATTAAATACATCTTTAAAATAACAATATAATGTTACTAAAAATACAGTCATATTTAAATGTGCTGAAATAAAGTCTGCATGGCCTTCTTTTGATATTTCCATGTAAATTTTTACTGTAAGACATTGGAAAAATTTAAAGATGTTCTTTTAAAATCTATGGAAAAGTGTTTTCCAATTGAGTTATTTTGTTCAAGACAATACATTAAATATATAAAAATTAGACCTGCTTTACATTTCAAGAGCACTTTTATTTATATAAAATTGTATTTGAGAACAGGCTCTCATCATTACAAATGTGAAAATTCATAAAGTTAATAGATGGCCAGAAGGAAAACTACTGAGATTCTGAGCTTAAAAATCCAAATTAAATGGAGTTTAGAATCTGGCAGAAATTATATTATACGTTGAAGAGTATTTTATACTTTTTTTGAGGGAACAGGTAGATCTTTTTATCGCTCTACATTAGAGTCTATTATAAACGATTACTATTTCTTACCAGATGATCTCTAAAGGGGAGAAACTGATTATGTGATTAAGTCATGTATTGAGAGTAGATACAAATCATTTGTTATTATAATATCATAGTTTCTATATTACATTTCATTTCCTTAAGTCAAGATCCCCATGATCAGATGAGCTTAGAAAGCTCTTTCCCATTGTTTCTGCTCAGGCAACATTTCTAGAAAATTTAAAATCACCTTCATAAGCAAGTTTAGGGCTCCCTCTTGTGGCAGACTCACTATTGAAGATAAATATTAGATTGAGAGTCGCTAAAAGGACAATTTGCATTATGGTTCAAGTAAATTGTTAAACATTAGGTGACTAGAAAACAAAGATTAAACAGAGAACTGGAAGTATTTTTTTTTTTATTGACAATGGAAAGGGTTTCTGTTACCATTATCTTTCGACTGAATCTGTTAAACAAAAACAGACATCAAAACAAATGTAATGTACGTGCAAACATAGCAAATTAAATACAAAAAGGAAATTACTAATGACAGGTCTTGCGCTTCATAAGATCAAGCAGCAGAAAATCAGCAGTTAGATAAATGGTATTATTAAATAGGTTTTTACTTTGAAATCTCCCATATAAACAAAGAATAAACAACAGTAACACCACCAAATAAAGCCACAGGGAAGAGATTACTCTTCTATACTTTTATACACTATATATGTTAATCATTCTGTCTTTCATTTATTTCCTCTGATAAGACTGACTTCAGGGAAGTCGCAACAAGGCCATCTTGGCTAGAAGCTTATAACATTATACATGAGTCTGACTAATGCCCTGTTACATTGACAAAAGGGAAAGGTTTCTGGGTTTTGTTTTGTTTTTTTTTCAGTGGAAATGAGCCTCAGACTCCGCAGTGGTTGACATTCACTGAACAGTGCTGGCTGGCGGTTCAAGATATCTGATGAACATGTGGTTCTTAGTAGTTTTTTTTTTCTTTTTTGACTTGGTCCACAGGTAACAAGAGAAGATAATGTTCATTCCTTATAAATTTTTTTAAAGAATTGCTTTTGACTCTTGTAAACAGTTTAGCTCTGTTTTGTATTGAAAAGGAGATCAAGCCATCACAGTGCTATTTCTAAAGATTTAGGACATCCCTGATTGCCTTTAAAGGACTATTTTTGGCTCCAGTTCCAGGTTAAATCATTCCTTTTTACATGATCAGAGGCAGGTTTTCAGCTTTAAGTATTGACAGACTTGAAGGAGAAACATATCGATTTGACTGTTACAATTCAAAAACTGTAAAAATGGTGGGATGGTAAAATACAAACAGTACTTGGGATTGTCAAATGTTTGCACTCGAGACTCCATGAACCATATATTTTATTTTTTTAAAAATCATATTTATATCCATTTACAGAAGACACATTTAAAAAGAAATACATACACAGTAATACATAAATGCGTAGTATATTACAATAAAACATGAAAAAACAAGTGGCTCCATTTCATAAAAGCATCTGTTGTACAGAATGTAGGATGTGGATGATGCTTATTATTCAAATGACTTAAGCATTTTCTTACAATTGTAGTAAACTAATCAAACTTAATATCTGACTCCCCCCAGATCACATTTTCAGCTTAATAAGTCATTACTTGGGGTTGTGTCCTTAGAATTCAGTCTTCACAAAGGTTTTCACTGTTCATCTTCTGAGATGGTAGTGCACTTTAGGTAGAGTAGACGGAAAAGACATCTAAAATATTTAATGCACAGCGTTAGTCTACCCACAGCTCCCAGCCTGGACAATCCCCCTCTGCCACTGTTGGTGATCTCCGTGCAGCCTGCCTACGTCTGCCCTGGGAGCCCGTGCCCAGAATGTCAGCTAGGATCTGACCGAGAGCTGTAGGTAATTAACATTTGCTCTTCTCCGATTTTGTGCAGGCCAACTTAATAAGTAACAAGATTTGCTCAAGTTTGTGGAAAGCATGGCGGTAAATAGAAACAAAGGTATTCACAGAAAATGTGAGCAATCCTTTTGAAAAATTTAGAGCTTGTTCATCAGTAAATTTGGTTGAGTTGACCTTTTCCATGGAAGAGAGTCATATTTGAGTTCATACCTTTTAGAGCTCTTAAAAAGACACCTTTGTTTAACTGTGACGAAAACATAATGGTAATAAATGACATATTTTAAGGGATCTGGATCAGTGATGTGGCATCACTGATTGTTTCCAGTGATAATATACTTAGGAAAAGCTCACAGTTTCTCTTCCCGACACAAATGAAACAATAAATGATATGTTCTGAATTCTTCTAATAACAAAAGTGCTAATAGAAATTGGTTGTCCTAGATTAGGTTATTGTAAATAAATATGTTTATCCCATTTAATGGTAAAAACTGGGAAATGTGAACTAGAGTGCCATGCACAAAATACAGACTGCAAATAGTTAAAGAGTAATTCTATCCATCAGTCAGGAACTAAGAAGCAAGCACTACTCAACATATTAAATAGTCATTTGTAAATTAGTGAAGTATTCAGTTCCTGGGGAAATTATCATGTAGAAGCTATTACAAACAGTATTTTGGAAAGCCTCTTATTTAGCCAAATCATTATATACTTTAGATCATGCCTAATTAGATGCCAAATTGTATACCATAATTAAATTTTTAATGTTAGGTTTTACATTCTGAAATTAAATCTCTTATCAGAAAGCTTTTTGTTTTATCAGCAGCCTCAAATACTGACCCAAATAAGGCAGCTACTAGCTCTCATATTAGGCCCCAAAGACCAACAATAAATTGCATGGAGCTTTTAGTTCAAGGCAATGAATAAACAGCACAAGATGAGCTGTTCCTCTGCCTATAACTGCTTCCTCTCCCCATCCCTGTGCACATATTGGGTTCTAAATATTGCTCTAAAAATTATTTTTCCAAAATATTAATTTATTATAAATGGTGAATATTTTGGTAAAACTCAGTTTTAGGTTAAAAAAGTTTCATGAGCACTTGACATTTATAATCCAGGAAACTACAGTCTTACCACCAAATGTTTTTCAGTCAAACTCCATTTTTATATGGACTTGAAAGTAGATTTCATCAGCTAAGTATTTCTCTAAATACAAATGCCTGCATCTTATGATGATATAATCAAGGTTTTAGTCCTATTTGCCATTCTTATAATTTCACTTTGTTCCTATGCTGTAAGCCCCAGCTACTTAAAACTCATATTTGTTTTCAACAAATATAAATCACAGCGATGAAAAACAACATGCGAAAAGTTCAAAATTGTCAGTTACCCTTTTGTTTTTAATAATAAACAACCTCTAAGTCATTTTCCTGTCTCTGCTATTTGACTCTGTGTACCAACTAGAATCAATCTCTGCTTACTTCAGCTTCCCCTACATAAAATATTCACTTAGAAGTGTGTCATTCTGAAGGTGCCAAACTGTCCTCAGTAAAATGCTATGTGCATCCATATAAAATGCTGCTCAAAAGCAGGTGACGGTGGCTGGGGCTGTGACCTGCTGATGTTTAATGAGACAGTGCCAGGCCGCCAACAGTGGGATCTTACATCAGTCAAAGCAGGCAGATGGTGATCGGAAAGACCAGATTCAGAGCTACGATACTAAGACTTGTCTTCTACCCTCTAGCGATCCAAGAGGGTGATCTCCCTTCTGGACCGCTAGGCCATCCCAAAGAGTATCGTGTATATTTCCTACTCTATGTAGGTTCCACTTTGGGGTGGTTTGTCTTTTGTCAGCCGAGGAAAGCTACTCACAGCAAGTCAGTGCTGCCTCCTTTGTGTGGCTTGTCAACATGAGTATGTGCGAACAGTGGAGTTCTCTAACCTCTGCAGTCTTGATGAAGCAACTGCAAACGGAGAAAAGTGCTTTAGAGGAACTGGGATGATGGAGTACAGAATCTCAGATGAGAAAGATGATCCCCTGCGTAAAGGGATCCTGAACATATTAGTAGATCTTCTTTCTTTCAGACATAGGCCACTCACATCCCTTCCCACTAGACCAAGTTACTAATGAAAATTTATTCCAGTGTGATTCAACTGTGCTTTCGGGTTGTTGTATAGTCCTCCTTAGATGAAGACTGTAACAAAAGCAGCTCCCCACGGTGCTTCTGTTTTTGAAGCGAAGATTGCTCCTAGAGAATTCAGGATAGTGGATTTTTTTTCCCCTCCAAGTATTAAAGAGCTTCTTCACTAATTTTAATCACATTAGATTCCTCATGAATTTTGTTAGCATGTTCCATAATATCTACACGTGAGAAGACATGTAGATCAGAGATCACGGTTTATATTGGAACTAATTTTAAGGGCCATGAGAGCTATAACCTTGAACAGCAATAATGACTCTGGGCAATTGTCTTAATAAAGAGAGAGGGAATCTATTTTTTTTTAATGCCCCCCAAATAGAAATAACTTTGTGACTACTATTTCAAAGTGGTCTCTCCTTCAGAATGGC
Organism: Leptonychotes weddellii; assembly: GCF_054177405.1. Classification (NCBI taxonomy): domain Eukaryota; kingdom Metazoa; phylum Chordata; class Mammalia; order Carnivora; family Phocidae; genus Leptonychotes; species Leptonychotes weddellii. Next base: position 126,035,361 of record NC_138373.1, read on the forward strand.
TGTTTTCCTTTGTGAAGTATGTAACACAAGTCTAATGTCCACAGAAGGAAATAATACTAATTGGGAAATTACTGTTGGCTTTGTGTTTGTTTAATTCTCTTCTCATAGTTGTGCTTGTTTATTTAAGGCCTTCTGCCTTGGTCAGAGGTGAAAAGATCTGATAAGTCTGGGTTTCTAAGACAAAATATAAAACACAATATTCAAACACGTAGGGTGACCACAGAGTTAATTTCCATCCACTAAGGACCATTAGTCCAAATCCAACCTCTAACTAAACAAATTCTTTACTTTGAGAATAGAAGAGTAAAGAAACACAAATCATGCAGATGAGTATTGTTCTTCCTAGATGTGGACATTAGCCAAAAATTGTCCTTTTTAGGATTTTCTAAATTCTTTTTAAAAATGTGAACGAGGTGCCATGGGTTCATGCATTAGCCGTTTACAAGAGTTTGGTTTTTGATGAAAGCAAAGTAAACTTCAAGCAGAGCAAACCAACTTAAGAGTTCCAGAAAGCTATGCAAGGTCAGAGAATGATACTAGCATTTGCTAAACTGGTATTTTTACTTTATAAGCAGAAATGCAAAACTACTATACCATCCGTTGTCATTTTCCTCGATTGCCCAGATGTTGTGGTTAACCTGAATCCAGCCGGTAATGTTTCTGAGGACCCAGGCATCATGCTGATTCCATGTACCTCACGGGGGGGAAACTGTCTTCTCCATGTTGACCCACGCCTGAAATTCTTGTCATCACTCTGCCAATATAGAATTATAATTTGATGTGATGATAACAAGTAAACTAGTCCAGGTACTTAAAAATGTGTGCTTAGAAACATGTAATATTAATGATTAATATTCAGTCTGTAAAGCATACATATGGAATATTGTGCTTTATTTTGAGATTTCTATGATTCCAAAATGATAACACAGGAGATTTGCAACAGAAATGTTTTTATAAAAATGTTCCTGTGACTTCAAATCTAAGGTTTGCTCTCTATAAAAGTAAACAGTTTTGAAAATCTAAAATAAAACCCCAAAAGTTTCTCTGAAAAGAATATTAGCTGTTCTTTGTTATACTGTAAGCCAACGCATTTTACTGTATGAGATGACATACTTAGTTTAAAAAGTGTTAGGCAAACTGCGTTTGACTCACAGACTTGAAGAACTACTTCTTGAATTTTACTTTTATGTAAAAAAGAGAAAGGGAAAAGCTATATTTGATATAGCCTGGATCATATGAAACACTACAGCTTATAGTCTATGTAAGAAACTCTAAATTTGTCATTCATCAGATTTCAGCTGATACTGAATTAACTTGTAGTTTACTGAAAAACCTGCGCAGCCTGGAAACCATCCTTTTAATAAATCCATGTGCTCCTTAGATGCCACTAAAAGCATACTATAATTCTGGTTGCTGTTTTACAAGTGTAATTCTATATCATAATGATATACTCTCTTTCCTCTCTGTGCATACACAAAGTATCTCCTCGGATACAATGAACTTTCTCTAAATTCGTGAGGAATGCTATGTAACCGAGTGTCGAACTAGTAGTAGTCTTTATTAAACACAAATTATTCTTTGTGTCAAATTCTAAGAATATATTAATCATTCCACATAGATCTTATCTTCTCATACCATTAAGTTTCTTATCGAGGCAATGGCTGAGCATTCCCTGAAGTTACAGCTCAGTATGTGGGGTTGACCCTACCAGCTCAGGTGATTTCACTTTGGCTCAAATTATCACTGTTATAAAGGAGTAAAATTATAAGGTACTCTTCATCATAGATTGCTAATTGAATTGACATTCAGAGTCATTTTGGAAAAGAAGAAGATTTATGAAATTATATATATATATATTACATATATATAGTTTATATATATATATATATAGTTCTACTAGAGTTCTTATTATCCAAATCTAAATTTTGTTTAGATTAGGTAGCCATTTTACACTTTAAGAGATGTCTGCTATTCCTTTCTCAGCTGCCAGGTTCTGCATGGTCCTACGCCTCCAAATGTTTATAAATAAAGAAAAGGAACAGAATTTCACAGTTGTGGCCTCTCTGATTTCTGGAATTTTGAAAGAGCTGCTGGATAAAGATAAATATTCTTCAGTTCTACTAAACACTGCATTACATTGTAGGGATATACAACTCCTATGATGCATGATTTAAGGACTGAAAAATAAGCAAGTTGTAGATTTAAATAATGATTCCTTTTGCTCTTTTAATACAGTGTTACTGCAGAAAGTTAATAGGACCTACAAGCGACAACATCAGAGGAAAAAGTTTCCATGAGGTGAGGTTAAAAGATACCCTCTTAACTGAAGTCAAAGTCTATAGAAGCACATGAGCACTTCTCAAATTCTTTTAGTGGAATCTGAATGTAATCAGCCCCAGAAACAAGTACACTCTGGTTCTGGGTAAGTTGTTTAGCTATTTTTGTTCACACTAAAAATAAATAAATAAATAAAAACAAAAAAAAAACAGGACAAAAGAGTTTGAGTAATAAATTCATGTGCCATGTTTTTAACAATAAGAAAAAGATGCAGTGTATTTTAAAGGCAGATAGTCACATTCCATTTAGACCTTTCTGCTTATTTTTTACTCTCAGAAAGCAACACTAACTCATATAGGCTTGTGTCTCTACCTGGCTCCTTTGGGTCAAGCCACATTTTAAAACATAGCAATAGGACAGATCTTTAATAATTTTTATTAAAATTCCTTTTGTAACTTTTAAGCAAGGAGAATAATTATGTTCAAAAGGATGTAGGTGTATGTAGACTATCTTTCTGATTCAACAATTAAGAATAAGGACAAAAGATTATCAAACAACTTATAAAATGAAAATCAGTTAAGTATTAACTGGGTTTTAAAAATATTAATCATTATCCTGATTGGACAGGAGTATGAATTTATAGGAAGTTAGCTCAGGTCAAGACTGTAGAGCTTATCTGTCTATAACCTCCTCTGCAAAAGAAAGCCTGGGTTTTATAAATCCAAGATCATCTGTCCTGCCTGTTTGAATGTGGAATAATTGCCTCATTTTAGGATTTGCTGGGCTCATTCACAAAATTTTTTTTTTTTTAAATTCTATCTATTTGAGAGAGAGAGAGAGTGAGAGAGAGAGCGCAAGAGGGGGTAGGGTTAGAGGGAGAAGCAGACTCCCCGCCGAGCAGGGAGCCCGATGTGGGACTCGATCCCGGGACTCCAGGATCATGACCTGAGCCGAAGGCAGTCGCTTAACCAACTGAGCCACCCAGGCACCCCACAAAATTATTTTAATCATCTTTTCTCTATAGCCAAGAAACACCTGCATTTTGCAACACAGAATTATGCATCTCTGCATTTTCAACTTCATACTCAGGTTTTCTTCTTACTTCTTCCAGAAAGGCCCTGTAAAAAACTCAGAAGGACTGTTAAAGTCCACTGCATTTATCAATGCACAGTTTGCCAATGCCCCTTGTATTCCTTTATCTCAGGAGGCTACTTACATGTTTATTATTTTCTAAGTAATTTAAACATGCATATATGATGCTTGGGATTCTTACATTCCATGTGGCTTTCAACTCTTGTGACTGTCAAAATGTTTTTCATGTTTTTAAGGAAAACTCAATATTGCTATCTAAAATAATGAAAAGCTCCCCCTTTACTGAAAGCAAGTTTTCTCTTCATTTTAATATCCCAAAATTTCCTGTGAAGATATACTGATATTTAAGAAATAAGTACAGTCCTTATTAAAAAGCTGAATTTATCAGGATTAGTGTTATCATTGCTTTTTTTTAAATGTCACTCAACATAATTTTTCAGTCACAGCTCATAAAAGAGCCTGTTCCAGAATTACTTCTTTGTGTTCCTAATGGCTGATATGATAATGTTTATGAATTCATAAAGTTTTTTCTAAAACCAAATGAGTCATAACACTTAATATCTAAGAACAATACTGGGGAAAATTCTAGATTCTATCCTGGAAACATGCATCTGATTGATTTTTGAGCACTATTCCTTGAAAGCCGTTTTACTTGTACTCTCTGAGATCCCTTGTGAATGATACAGAAGGACTTACTTCATCCAGTCGCCGTTCAGTTCCCAGAGCCAGGAGGTTATTGTATTCCCTTTCAAGAATCTGCCTTGCCTGTTGACATCAAAGTATAGTTATCATCAAAGTCACATTTTATTTTAAAAAACATAGAGATTACATTCATTTGAGAAAACATTACAAATCCTATTTTATTTATGGGAGCTTAAGTTTTTAGTCCTCCATGTCTGCAAGCCATTGCAAGTTTTAGTTATAAATATAAAGCAGGGCAATTTTCTTTAGTCTGTGGACAATGGAGAGATAGCCTCGCATACATGTCTGAGGTCAAGGGGCACTGACCTCACTTTGTTACTTTAATCCAACTGAATATTTTATATAAACTTCACAATATATATAAACAAAATAAAGTTGACTGCCAAATTTTCATCACATGTATACGTGATATTTATCATGTCAATGCGTGATATTCATCACATCTATTCTCAAACTTGTTCAATGATCATTATTTGGGGGAAACTTGAGATAATTAGGATTCCTATATCTTATCTCTGGATATCTGATTTCTTAGGCCTGTGAAAGAAAGCTTGCAGGCTTTCTTTTAAGTTTTTAAGGAACTCTGATGATTTCAAATAATTATCCAGGCTGGGGAATCACTGGCATCCTCATTGCTAAGTGTCTGTCTAATTCAGACATGTAAATAGAAATGAACGCCTCTCAGAGAGGCAGAGACTGAAAGCCATCTGCCAGGGATATTGTTTTGAGAAATCTGGCATTCAGGTGGAAGGTTGGACTATAGAACCTCTAAATGCCTTTTCCTGCTTAATTTTATGATTTTGTTCTGGCTAGAAATCCAGTGGCTTGAAATTAAAGCCCCAATGACACATTTCAAAGGTTGAGCTGAGCTAATAACTCTCATTAGGAATCATGAATGCACAGCCAACTTTTACTTTTTCCCTAAAAGTTTAGTTTATCGTTATATAGATTAGGACACAGTACAACTACAGCATCAAGGGGCTTGCCTGGGTGTTCTGTGTTGGAATCTGTAGTAATAAAGCTAAGCTGCTGTAGTCAAAGTTCTCATCCAGGGCTATAAGTGAGCCATGCACACCACTTTCAAGAATATTATTTGCATATTCTCGAAGTCCAATAGCTTGTATCCAGCGAATAACTCGATCATTGCTCCACACCAACACATCTAGGAAAAGAGGTGCATCATTTTAGGCTGCAGTATTTTGCATGATAAACAAACCTACTGGCTGAAATGAGCCACAGGTGTCTGGCCAAGTCAGCATTTATGCTGATTTCTTTATCCACTCACTGATGCACCTGGCCCCCTTGTGTTGCATGTATTTACCGTTCTCATAACTCACCTATGCTACTTTTAGCCTAGAAAAAAAAGTTGTCATTTGAAGAGTGTTTGTTATCACTGAAAAGCACTTCCATCACACAGAACACGATGTCTCAAAGTGTTTCCTGTTTTCATTCTAGAGCTCTAGGGGTCTGTCTGAAGTTCAATGATTTTATCACCAGATGGGGACATTTCTCCTTTGTGTCTTGATACACAGCTCTTCAGTAAAGATGGCAAAATGAGAAGCTAATATGGTTCTTCATCATTGTTTTTTTTTTTTTTTTTACCACTAGTTAAATATTGAATATAGACTAGAGAGACTTTTTTTTAACCGGAAGCAATAAATCCAAGAACAGAACAGTAAGATAGAACAGCGATTCCATAGTTTGCTACTTACCCCACTACTTTGTCAATTCATTATTTTTCAATCACACACTAATGCAAAAATCAAGCACTCAGTCAAGTCACAAGTGGGGGGCAGAGAGTATTTATATATTGTTTAAGTTTTTCAAAAGCATTACTCATTTTTCCTAATGCATTCATTTATAATCACGTTAGGTTTGTGCATACCATTAAAGCAAGAGAGTGATACCTCTGCCCCACATGGGCCCGTTATGTCATGTTCTCAGTCACTGTCCTCGCATCAACAGTAAACAATATTCTAACTATTCTTAGCACAGATTAGTTTTGTTTCTGAGGTTTGATTTTTTAGCTTTTTATAAATGAAACTGTACAATGCGTACTTTTGTGTCTGTGTCTTTCACTCAATATGGGATTCATCTGTGCTATGGAAAATAGAAGTCTTGTTTATTTTCATCATTACTTAGCACCCCATTGTATGATTATGCCACAATTGATCCATTCTACTGTTGATGGACATTTGGCTAGATTCCACTGTGGGTTATTAAGCATAGTGCTGCTTTGAATATCCATATATATGCTAAATAAATTCCACTCTCACAATTTAAACCCCCAATGGTAATGTATAAAAATCTGTATCTTTACCAATACTTTGTATTTTTCATATGTTTTGTTTCATTTGCTTGTTTTTAGCCATTATGGAAAATTTGTTGTTGTTATGGATTGAGTTGTGTCCTCCCAATATTCATATGTTGAAGTCCTAATCCCCCACTACCTCAGAGTGTTACCTTACTTAGAGAGAAGTTCTTTATTGAAGTAATCTAGTTAAAATCAGGTTATTAGAGTGGGCCCCAAACCAATATGATGATTTCCTTCTGAAAAGGGGAAAGTTGGAAATAAGATATGCACACAAGGAAAACAATATGAAGATCAAGGCAGAGATCAGGGTGATGTGTTTAAAAGTCAAGAAACATCAAGATTGACAGAAAACCACCAGAAAGTAGGGGAGAGGCATGGAACTGATTCTTCCTCACAGCCCTTACAAGGAACCAACCCTGCTGACACCTTCATCCAGCCCCCAGAACTGTGAGACAATACATTTCTGTTATCTTCCAGAAAAAGTATAAAGAATACTTGGGGAAATACAGTAGCTTTTTTATTGAAACTTTAAAATAGCCTTTATTTTTAAAGAGTATTTTTAAGTTCACAGCAAAATTGAGCAGAAAGTACAGTGTTCCCATATAGCCCCTGCCTCCCTAGATACACAGCCTTCCTGACTATAAAATCCCTCACCAGAGTGCTATATTTGTTACATTAGACAAACCTGCATTGACACAAATCCCCAGTTAACATTAGGGTTCACTCTTGGTGGTGTACACTCTACAGGTTTGGACAAATGTATAATGAAATGTATTCATCATTATAGCATCATACAGAATAGTTTCACTGCCCTAAAAATCCCCTGTACAACATTTATTTATCCCTCCCTCTCCAATTCAGTAGGCAACCACTGATCAATTTTTCCTGTGTCCAGAATTTTACCTCTTCCAGAATGCCATATAGTTGGAATCATATGGTATGATTCTTACAGTATAATCATACAGTACTTTTCTTTCAGTTAGCAGTATGCATTTACGGTCCCTCCATGTCTTTTCATGGTTTGGTAGTTCATTTCTTTTTAGCCATATTGAATTTTTATATACAGACCCTGATAAATTCACATATTAATTTGAATTATATGGCATATCATTAGATTACTTGGATTTTCTATATGTCTTTTCCAATCCTTATTTTTTTTTTTTAGTTAATGAGGAACATGTGAAGAAAGACTCATAATGCCCACTTCCCACAGTCATTACTGTTTCCTGTTCCAGCCAAAGCAGAATTAATTTCTTTAGGGAGAAGGATGTTTATTGTCTCCCTCACACTTATGGGTCTTTCTTTCCCCATGTCTTCAACAAGGCAAAAGACTTTCTTAATGATCTTTACTACATACAGAAATTTTTTACTCTACAGAGAAATTCTTTACTAGATAGAGAAATTTTATAATGTATACACACACACACACACACACACACACACACACACATTCATTCACTGGGTCTCCCTGGGTCATTCCTAAAGGGTATATTTTCCTTTGAGTTTTCATTAGCTTGTTCTATTGAGGTGTTAAATCTTAGAAAATGGAATATAAGTTGGTTAGTATTATATTTTGGTTAAATTAATCAACTGCTGTTGATAACAACAGATCGATTCGAACTACCAGTTGCACTGAACTTGCACTTCAAAAGTTGGGCAGGTATGTATGGCTGACAGCAGCTGTTCTCCAATTGCTTTCACTAAGTGCAATATTTTTAAAAAGTAATGCTACAACAGTTTCCTCAAAAAATAACAAAACCGTCCAGTTTTCTTTGCATGAAGTGGATCTGTAAGTAGGAAGTGCTTGTTCTTTTCTAGAGATGGGGTTATATTTTGACATTTGTATTTACCGTATTTCTGCAAATATAGACAAGACATTTGCATTTACCATATTTCCGCAAATATACCTTCATTAAAATTCCATTGCCACACCTGTAGCTCAGAGTACTCAAATTTATAAAATTATAAATAGAAAATAATCCATTTATTTATAGGGTGAAGGTAAATAAAGCACTAATCTAAACTTTATTCCTTCTGAACAGCAATATACTTTTTTTTTTCATTTTGTAAATCAGATCTCTTTCTATAAATCTGTTTTCAAGAAAAGTTTATGCCCTGACTTTAAAGCTTTTGTAAGGATCTTCTTGACCTCAACAATAAATGGCTAGACATCAGTGTTGACTGTTTCCTAGCAACAAATTAAATGTTAGTACATTCTTGATATTCACATGGTCCCCTCATTTCAGAAAGTTATTTATTAAGGTCAAGGTTAATTAACACTTCAGATAATAACAGAGACCCTTCGTCAGCGTCAAGAGTTATTCCTGCAAATGTCATTGGATCAGCTACAGGAAACAGGGGCTTTTTATGATCTCACTCACAGCCACCTATCATGGAGCGGTCTGTGTACAATCATAGTAAATCACAGCAGTTTTCCTCAGGGCTATGTTCTAACCAGTAGCTGCCAAATACTAATATAATATTTGGTGTAGGGCCAAATTGGTAATTTCTCCCTCTCTTTTACATCTGCCTATATATGAAGCATTCCATGTGGTGAGACCAAGCATAATAAAATCTAATTGGAAAAAATACTTCAGAAAGAAAACTAGAAAGTGGTATCCCATGGGTAAAATCTATTTGTGTGCTAAAACATCTTTTGTTAGGTCAAGCATAGACTTCTTTCTAAGGTCTTTCTTTGATCAATTCGTTCCCAAATTTCAACTCAACTGAATGACAATGTACTGAAAACAACTTGCAATTTCCTGGGGCCCCAAAATAAAGTGAAATCAAACAACTCAACTTTGATAATGGAAAAACACTTTCTTGCTCCTAAGTAATGAGTCAAATGAACTGTTACAAGAAATCCATTGTGTGTTTATCTACTCTCCAATGAACCATATATAGAAAAATATATTAACCAATCACCTTCACGTGCATTCAAGCCCATTCTACTAGAACTAATGCGCTGTTCCCCAAACTGCCAAAGATAAAAGTAACTTCTGACATTGTTTATCACAAATGAAAATGATAGAAGTCTAAGATAATCCTTAAGAATAAAACAGCGTTAAACTTGAATAGGAAGGAAAGGGTAATGTAACATGCAGCACATACTATTTTCATATTTAAAGTGAGCCCCCCCAAAAAGTGAGCCCCAAAAGAAGTGAAGATGAAAACAGAGACTCATGCCTAACTGTGAACAATTAATGTAAAAAAACCTATTGAATTTGATGAAATGCTCCCATATATCAACTCCTGGGAAAGAGTAAATGGAAACATTGCTTGTATCCAAAATCTTCCGCAAAAAATTTGGTGATATTTCCCTTAATGAGAAATTTTTTCCTTTAAAAAAATATAAATGGACATAAGTGGACTGATGATTTTTACTGAAGAAGACCCATAAATACTTATACCCAACAATTAAATTTTCTTTCAACAATAGTAATAAAAGTAAAGTGATGTCTAATAAATATAAGATCTCACATGTTCTTTTAAACAATTCTTTCCCCTGTATATTAAGGTAGTTCTCAACATTTAGAGCATTAATTATTAAATACAATACTTTTCTAATCTGTAATAGGGAGTGTCTTTTCTTATTCAAATCAAACCTTTTTATACACACAATAGTTGCAGCAATTAGCAATGCTTCTAAATAATTTCTTTGACTTAACAATTATAGCTGAAATTATTAATGGATTAGTCTCATTTATAGAGGGGAAATCTCTGTGTAACTTCTATATAAAATCCCTATATAATTTCTGTAACTAGAGTACAAAATAAAATTTCTAAGCACTGAAATAAAATTCAAATGATATAAACCAAAGATGAACTGCTATAAATAAATTATATACCATGTTTCTCTGTTGAATATGAGAATGTTCTATTAAAAAGTTTGACGAAAATGTCTACCTGAAGGTATCTTTAGGACAAACAGAATGTATAATTAATAGGTTCAGAGGAATAAATCTTTTTTTTTTTTTTAAAGATTTTATTTATTTATTTGAGACAGAGAGAATGAGAGACAGAGAGCATGAGAGGGAGGAGGGTCAGAGGGAGAAGCAGACTCCCTGCCGAGCAGGGAGCCCGATGCGGGACTCGATCCCGGGACTCCGGGATCATGACCTGAGCCGAAGGCAGTTGCTTAACCAACTGAGCTACCCAGGCGTCCCAGAGGAATAAATCTTAATTTATTCATTTGTTCATTATCATTTGTTCATGATTCATTTGTTCATAAGGGGTCAATGCAATTTTTTTAAAAAATCAAGAATATGTCCTAGATGGGATATTCACCTTATAAAGTGATGATATCTTTTTTATGTTTATATTTAATGTTTCATAAAAGCAATAAAAAAGAAATAATGATGACACAATTCTAAATAGTGGCATAAATAGTTATGCTACTTAGAGACCTTGTAACATATAGAGCATTTGGGGTTCATAAAAGTGAAAACTAAAAACCCCAGAAAAAAAAGGTATTTGATATGAAAGAAAGACATACTACCTTTTATTTCATGTTGGCTTGCTTCCCGTCTTCTTTCTAGTTCTTTTCTGTCATAATTCAACCTCTTTAAGCACATAATTCCATATTGTAAACTTGTTCTGTTATTTTTTTTTAAAAAAAGAAGAAAACACATTGAATTTACTCAGCAGATAATAAATGTTCTTTGATTAAGCATAGTCAACACTATGCACTACTTCTTAGGGCAACAGAATAATAAATTACATTTGTAATTAAATCCTTTAGTACTGGTGGGAACCAAACTACAGTTATTTGAAGCACACCATGTTTCTAAAGAGTAAAAATATTAATTTCAAAATAAGAAAACCACAGTCTTGAAAATAACTATGGATTATGTTGTTCATCCATATGTCTTTGTCTTCCATCAAGCTATTTTGGCATTATTTGCAGACAAATGAACATTTTACTCATTTGGAAAGAATTTAAAGCCACTATTGTGATGAAAGGAAGGAATTTATAAAAAATGTATACTTTCTTCTTAAGCTGATGAGAAAGAAATACAAACACATGAATAAGTTAAAGTAAGACAGAGAACCACATACCAAAATGAATAGCCACCACCTTTCAGTGATACAGAGTACGTGAAAGAAATGAGTCAGCAGATAATGAAATTCTGTGTGGAAAGGATATTGTGGGAGAGCAGAAAACTGATCAGATCCTTAAAGGTCAGGTAGCAGAGAAAGGGTTATTAAAGAAAATGGAGCACCATGAACACAGGGTTGCCAATAAAATTTTAAGTGTGTGGTGATAGTGAGACATACTGTACAGAGTTGGAAATCCATGCCAGGAAGTAAGGAGGAATATGATTACATATGGAGAATGGAGTAACATTAAGGAAAGCCTCATTCAGCATAAGCGTGGAATACATCTAGGTGACAGAGAATTATTTGGATGGTTTTCACAGCAAAAAGAATTGATCATAAATGGTTTCTTGGTTTTGGTGTAAGAAGACTAACTCGGCAGGAAAACCGGAGATGGAGAGAATAGGTAAATCTAAGGATAGGGAAGTCAATTAAGGGGTCAATGCTGTGAAAATAAAGGGCACAAAAAGGACAACTGCCATGATCATAAAAAGAAAATCCAGACAGTAGAGATGTTCAGAGAGAAGAAAGAAGAAGACATGGTGATATTAGATATAAAAGATGTGAAAGAGTACAATAGGAAAAAATAATTTCTAGGCTTCAAGAGTAAAGAGCATTGTTATTAGTGATTTCTTATTTAGAAATACACAGAAATTTAGACATAGACACTGGGCAGGTTATACCCAAGCATTGGATGCATTTCTAAGCCTTGCATTTTAATAAGGACAATGCTGAGTTACAATACTTCAGAATCAGAAGAAATGGGAAAAAAGTCAAAGTGTTATGGGCTGAATTATGTTCCCTCAAATTCAAATGCTCAAGCCCTAACCCTCAGTATTTCAGAATATGACTATATTTGAAGATAGGGTTTTTAAAAAGGTAATTTAAAATGTAGCCCTTAAGGTGGGTACTATTCCAGTCTCACTGGTAGGTGTCCTCATAAGAGGAAATTTGGGGGCGCCTGGAGGGCTCAGTCAGAGAAGCGTGTGACTCTTGATCTTAGGGTTGTGAGTTTGAGCCCCACGTTCGGTGTAGAGATTTCTTAAAATAAATAAATAATAAAAAAAGAAGAGGAAATTTGGACATGCAGAGAAACCGGGGAAGTGCACACACATAGGAAAGATCATGTAAGGACACAAAAGAAGTCAGCCATCTGCAAGCCAAGAAGAAACCAATCATGCTGACACCTTGATCTTGAACTTCTAGATTCCAGAATTGTGAGCAAATCAATTTGTTATTTAAGCCACCCAGTCTGTGGTATTTTGTTATGGCAGCCCCCAGCAAACTAATGTAGTGGAAAAACAGATAATACTGATGTAATAATAGTCATAGACATTAGGTAGCTCGAGGTTAAACCAATGGCTCTTGGCTCATTTCTGCCAAGTTTTTATACGTAATATAAAATTGTACTGCAAGGAGGTTATATATTATTATTATTTTTTTAAAGATTTTATTTATTTACTTGAGAGAGAGAATGAGAGACAGAGAGCACGAGAGGGGAGAGGATCAGAGGGAGAAGCAGACTCCCTGCCGAGCAGGGAGCCCGATGCGGGACTCAATCCCGGGACTCCAGGATCATGACCTGAGCCGAAGGCAGTCGCTTAACCGACTGAGCCACCCAGGCGCCCAGGAGGTCAATGTCTATCAGATGGAAAACTGGGCCATAAAACGACAGTGGGATGCACTATACAGTCAGTACTACCTGCTTTAAGTCAGAACTAAGTAGAGCATAAAGATGAAGTTTGTGTATTTCCCTGAACCAAGAGAACCCTGTTTCAGTAATTTTTATTTAAAAAAAAAAAAAATCATTGTAATAATCATTTTTACTATAATGTAGAACAACTAAAAATCTAGTGAAGAATGGGAAACAGGCACAAATATATCATCAAAGATTCTAGTATTCGAAAATCTAATACAACCATGTAAAATTTGAGTTCAGTGAACAGGAACTCATTGCCTAATAATGTGTATACAATAGGGTAATTGGGAGTCATACAAAGCTGTTCTTTCTATTGAACAGAAGTCATTCACCCTACTATCTACACTTATCTGAACTAGAAAAGTACATGTTCAACAGAGCAAATACTATTCTTCCATCATGTAATAATATCAAAACATAGGAAAACGTCTAAAGTCTACTTTTATCCAAGCTAAATGTCTTTAATTTATTCAACTTTTCAGGGTGCCTGGGTGTCTCAGTCAGTTGGGCATCTGACTCTTGGTTTCAGCCATGGTCTCAGGGTCATGGTCTTGGGGTCATGGTCTCAGGGTCATGGGATTGAGCCCCGCATCCAGCTCCATGCTGGGAGTCAAGCCTGCTTAAGATTCTCTCTCCCTCTCTCCCTCTACCCCTCCCCCTAGCTTGCTCGGGTGCTCACTTGCTCGCTCTGTCTCCCTCTCTCTCAAAATAAAAAAATAAATTAAAGAAATTTTTAAAAATTAATTCAACTTTTCCACCAGGCTCTTACCACTTTATCAATAACAATTTAATACCCATAAATTACGAGTTTCTTATTTTCATCTCACCATATAGTAGGACTTTATTGAGTCTGAAAATAAACACAATCTAAATATGCCCTGTAAGCCATTAACCAAAACTGAGATTTTTGTGCCAAGTATAAATCATACCTTTTTCACCTGATCTACTTTTAAATCATGGATTCCCATCCAACATTTTAATGGTTTTTAAAAACTACATCATATTTATCTATACTAAAATTAATCCAACAGTGTCAACAACTGCATTAAGATTCAAAACATCTCCATAAGTTTAATTGAAGAGCTCCAATTATTATCTCTTTATCCTAACTTTATGTCATCAACATATTTGACTTTTTATACCATTTTCATTTCAGTCACTAATTAAATGTTGGACAGGGTGTGAACAAATAGGGTTTTGCAAGCCAAAATCATCTACATTTATATTTATTAATTTATCATCATATAAACTATATATGAAACCATAAAACAAACTCAACTATAGAGAACAAACTGAGGGTTGATAGAGAGAGTTGGGTGGGGGATGGGTTAAATGGGTGATGGGTATTAAGGAGGGCACTTTTTGTGATGAACACTAGGTGTTGTATGCAAGTGATGAACCATAAATTCTCCTGAAACTAATATTATGCTATATGTTAACTAACTGGAATTTAAACAAAAACCTGAGGGGCACCTGGGTGGCTCAGTCAATTAAGCGTCTACTTTCGGCTCAGGTCACGATCCCATGGTCCTGTGATTGAGCCCCTCATTGGGCTCCCTGCTCAACAGGGAGTCGCTTCTCCCACTCTGCTCCTCCTCCCTGCTCGGTGTGCTCTCTCTCTCTCAAATAAATAAATAAATAAATAAATAAATAAATAAATAAATCTTTAAAAAATAAATAAATAAAAACTTGAAGTGAACAAAAAAGAATCATACTCCAACTGACAATTTCTCATATAACCTCCAAAGATACCAGCATGACATTTATGACATGGTATTATAACAAGTTTCTTCACCCTAGATGGTAAACAACTTGAAAAAAGAGGTTTCATTTTATTCATGTGTCCTTATGGCTGTCTCACAATCCATTCGGTATTTTTTTCTGAAAATTCATGCACAAATAAAAATATTAAAATATTTATATGAAAACAAAAAAAACACATTTTCTTCAGAGAAAAATTCCTTCTCAAATTTTTTCTAAGCTTCCCTGGTAGTCTACTGGTTAGGATTCAGTGCTCTGTCAAATTTTTTCTAGTATATACCTAAATTATATAATTTATAACCATATATATATATTTATAGAGTTGAAACTGACTTAATTTTATTCTTAATAAATAATTTCCTAATATAAAAACATACACAGGGCACCTGGGTGGCTCAGTTGGTTAAGCGACTGCCTTCGGCTCAGGTCATGATCCTGGAGTCCCTGGATCGAGTCCCGCATCAGGCTCCCTGCTCGGCAGGGAGTCTGCTTTGCCCTCTGACCCTATCCCCTCTCATGTGTTCTCTCTCATTCTCTCTCTCAAATAAATAAATAAAATCTTTAAAAAATAAATAAATAAATAAATAAATAAAAATAAAAACATACACAGATACAAATCACAAACATGGAATTTCCCAAAGATACAGAAAAAAAAAAAAAAGATTTACACTGCAGGAGAATTGTGTACATGTGTGGTTCCATAAACTTTGAGCTCATAATATGTACAAAGCTCTACATTAGATAGTCCCTGCAATTTGCTGCATGAAAATATTTGCCAAGTATATGCACACAGATGTTTTCAACAGCATAATTCTCTATCTCCTAGACATCTTTTTGTTCTAGTAATATATACATTATTTATTGTTTCATTTTAATTATTATTTGAAAAAAACCTACCGATGGAAACTATCCACCATTTTTAAGTGGACACGGAGATCTTTTTTTGTTAGGTGATCTAACATTCTTGCATCTACCAAGCATTCCATAAAATAACTTCTGTATTGAGGTAACCCCAGGCTGGGAAGCCATTCATTTCCAATCCACTCGTGGTTCATATCTCCATAAGCCAGAGTCTGTAGAAAAACCGGACACTAGAATTGTTTTATAGCAGTCAAGTTTCTTAGCCAATAAGATGAGATGGTAATAGGAGGATATTGCATATTATGATAACTGACATTTGATTACTATGATATATGGGAAAAAAGCAGAAGTAATATCTAGCCTTTAAGTATTTGATTTAATTTGATAAACTGGAACTCTGGGTTCATGTATCATGGTACCTGCTTATAGGAAATGATTGTGTTTGTTTTGTTTTCTGAAAAGAAATTACATTATATACAAATATGCATTTTTAAATTAAAAAACGATTAATGGCATAATATAAACGCTGAGTTTAAAGATTCTTTGTATAGGTAAGTTTATTTAATTTAATTGATTTTTATCTGTCTGCTAATACTCCACCATCTCTTCTATGCTACTATTACCATTACTATGAAAGTAGAGACCTTGGTAAACAAATAGAGAAAGGAGCAACAAGTCTAGAGAGACAGAATGCTGAAGCTTTGTGTGGACACTGTTGTTATCTAGTGAAGCATGCAGCCAGTGGTCCATAAAGGTCACTGGGAACAATCAGTCTCTTTTAGAAATCAATCAGTATAGACTCTGTATTTAAGAAGCAGGGTATGGTCAAAAAACAAAGAAATCATCTAGTTATTTAATATAACAATATGAAAGAACTCATCTAACCAAGCATTGTTCATGACAGCCAAAATGAAAACTGAAGTCAACCATCACCTCTAAACCAATTGTTAAAAAGGACTATTACTATCTACTAATTTTACAGTTCTTTATGTCACAACAAATTCAAGGTTGTAATTATAACATGTATTTCTAATGAAAGTCTCAGGCTCTCCCCTTCTTTTGTGTGTTCTTAAAAAGGATGACATTCTTACCAAAATCAAAACCAAATACCACCCTAATTTACTGAATGTTTAAACATAGGTCCTAGTAATAACTACCAAGTTTTTCTTATAGTCAAAGGTTTGAATCAGATGCGTAATCACGTGCATTAATTCTTTTGGTTGTATGTCATGTGGGAATGCTGAAAAATGTGCAGCTTCCTTGCAAACACACATGCTTGTTCAAAGTACAGATGCCTGTCTCATATGGCTGTCTCAGTTAATGGAAGTGACTTCAGACCTTTAGTCTCATGCTGACACATGGCCTTCGACCCCAGGCCGCCCAGGCTTTCCATTATACTTTAAAACATATGTTTCGTAAGGTTTTTTTTAACACCCCCTTTTATATCCAACTTGAATGATTCCTGATTAAATATATTCAGGGGCAATTTCAGAGAAATTTAAGTTACAGTTCCTTCTTTTGAAAAAGAAAGAAAATTTCCCTTTGAAAGAGGCCAGGTATGAAATGATATTCATTTTCTTTGCAAAATATGGTGATTTAAAAAGACATATATAGTATTAAACATAACAAATTCAAATATACATATTAGCTTAACCCTAAGCTAAGTGAAGATTTATAATATTACGACATACTACAGTTTCTTACTTTATATCCTCTTAGCATACTAAATGATATTGTTTTAGAGCATATGAATTTCCTACCTGGGCCCAGCTTCCTTCCTCAGATTCTTTCTGTGTTAGCAGCAGGGAATGATTAATAAAGCAGATGAATATAATTAATCTCAAATGAAGACAGTAAAACTATTCTAGCAGAAGCAAAATTGTTTGTTATTGAAAATGTTAATTATGACTTAAGTAGATAAATACACTGATCCTTATTAAACCCACAGTAATCAATTTAGCAGTTCAAGAGCAACCATGTAGTTTTTAGTTAATTCCAATTAAACATACACACATATGACATATGGGCTTTTCATGATATATTTGATCTGGTCATTCCAAATCTTTTTTAATTCTTAAAAGTATGTTGTTTTCCAAATGTAAATGTAGAATAGAAAGCTACAATAAAAATTCCTGATTCTATATATACAAGTATACAATACACGTAAATGTATACATACATACACACACACACACAATGAAAAAATCTAACATAAAGTAAATTAATGAAGTACAAAAAGTAACTGTTTCCCTCTAACAAAGCTTTGTGGTAATCAAACAGATTTCAGCAATGGTCAACAACAAACAAAAGCAAACAAGAGTAAAACCAAACCCAACAAACTGAACTAGAAATATAGTTAGAAAATGACATTGGCATTTTTATCCTTCATAAACTAGATAATCAATTTTTCACATATAGATACAACCAAAAGGACATTAAATTAAAAGAAGCCGCTAAGAATAAAATGTATGACATACCCAACTTGGTTACTTTAAATGAAAAATGAGTATATGTAATATTATATTTTTAAAAGCTGACAATTATAATCAAAGTCATTAAAAATTTCTTTAAGCCTGTGCTTTGAATATCAAATGAACAGAATATTTTTTGGAGGGGTGGAGTTTTAAGTTCTGTATTGGTAAAGTACAAGAAACTAAATGCTTGTATTAAAAATGAGTCTTCGGGGCGCCTGGGTGGCTCAGTCGGTTAAGCATCTGACTCTTGATTTTTGGCTCAGGTCATGATCTCAGTTGTGTGAGACTGAGGCCCACATTGGGCTCCGTGGTCAGTAAGGAGTCTGCTTGGGATTCTCTCTCCTTCTCCTCTTTCCTCTCCCTCTACCTCTCCCCTCTTTCCCTCTCTCAAATAAACAAATAAATCTTAAAAAAAAAAAAAAGAAAAAGAAAAAAGGAGTGTTCAATCTGAACTTTCCTATTACCAGTTTAATTGGGTTTGATAACATGTATTACCTGTGAATATGCACAATACTAAGTGATATCTGTTACTAAAAATTCCCAGGGTTGCAAGATGGATAAATAAGCATTGTAAAATTCTTGATTATTGCCTGCATATTACAAACTCATTATGACCATCTAGCCCTGTTTCATTAACAATGTCCAAGTGCAGTAAAATGAAACCTTAACGAAAAATATTAGTTTTCATGCACATTGCTATGGAAACATACCCATTACTCTGATCTGTCACACACAAAATAGCTTTTTCATCCCAATAGCAGCCAAATAACTTTTCTTCACGTTCAACAAAGCCGTAAGACTAACCGTTTTTGCTGGAGCAGCCAGATTTTCCATTTCTTCATGGGTCACCCAAACGTTGCCTGAAGGCTAGTGAGGAGGCCCGGGGGGGGGAGCAGTGGGGTCCACAGTAGGGAAGCAGTGGTAAAGAAGAAAGGCAGCAGTACTGTAAGTTACCAGCCCCACCGCACCACGACAGTGCTCTTGCTTCTACAGCATGCACAGGAGAGACAGCATTGCTGGTTTGCTCAGAGCTCCCTTTTTCTTCTACTTAAAAAGATTAAATAGAAAGAGGCATGCTGTGAAGCTCCTGTGGGATAGATTTAAAATGATGCTCCTGTGATTATTAATCAGGAAAAAGGCCAAATCACGATTTGCATTTCAAAGGTAGGGAGCTATTGGATCCAATTTTTTTTTTTTTGTAATCATAAAGAACTGATTAAATTTGATCTGTAGGGGAATGTATTTATTTTTCTTCAGAAAACAAAAGCACAGGTACTTTGTTGTGCTATTACCGGTATTTCATTCACAAAGTTTTGATTCTTCAATGTCCTTGAAAAGAGAAAATTGGTGGTCAATACAAAGCAGAGAGCACTACCATCATCTGTCTGGAAACTAATATCAGTTTTTCCCAAATGATTTCTTCCTTTTATAATTCCCTATGTATGTTGTTTTCCTATATTCTTATAGAGGAAAAAGAAGTAAAATGCTATTTTTAATTTAAAGGGTATTTTTTTAACCTTACTAAATGCTGTCAGAAATTACAAAACCTAGGCTTCCCAATTTCTCAGCAGTGTCTTATACCATTATAGAGAAGAACATGATGTAAAAGGAAATTTTCCTTTTAGCAGGCACTATTCTTTTATAAAGTCGCATTTGTTTTCTAAATAAGATAACCCATGATATTTGCTCTATACACTGAATAATGCACAATTTCTAAACTAAAGTCCAGTTAGTAACATACAGATCAGACATATTGTTGATGGGAACGGCTACAGGGAACCACTTCCCATTAAATTCCACCATTTCACTGAGAAATCCTTATGAACATTGCAGGGTTGTCCAAGTACGTCCATCCTATAGTTACAATGGAATTTATATCCCATACATTGCTTA
The DNA here is from genome assembly GCF_054177405.1 of Leptonychotes weddellii. Classification (NCBI taxonomy): domain Eukaryota; kingdom Metazoa; phylum Chordata; class Mammalia; order Carnivora; family Phocidae; genus Leptonychotes; species Leptonychotes weddellii. The sequence continues at coordinate 126,055,531 of NC_138373.1, forward strand.
CAACTTGTTTTGGAAGGGGTCTAGAATTGGAAGTAGCAAAATTGATGCCCCAACGTGAGCCTCCACCGTAACTCTCTCTGGCCTCTTCTACCAACACATAGCACCGTTTTAATTTTCCTTCTGTTAAAAATTATGTTATAATTTGAAAAATAACTACATATAAACTAAATTGATGAGTATAATTCAATATAAGAGAAATCTCATTTATAAGAGAATTATATATATATGAGTAAAGCGTAATATAGAATAAGAATATATATATACAGGTGAGTAACAAAGGGGAGTTATGCCCCACGTTGGGCATAGAGCTTACTTAAAAAAATCCCAGAGGACAGCCATCATATATGTAAAATTTATATGTGCAAAATTCTTTTTCCTACCGTTTTGGAATTTAGAGTATATCTGAATTTTTCCCTATAAGATAAAACTATGTGTACTTAGGAACTATTTTGAATACCAGAGTCACCTATGTTATTAAGAGCCCCTCCCCTCTACTCCCAGCTTTTGGGAACGGTGCTCAATATAACAGAGGCATATGGATGTATGAATCATTAAATCACTTGGAATATATTGCTTTTATTAACTTTGTGAAGAGTGCACTATACTAAAAAGAACTTAACATTCCTGTGTCACATACCCTTTATACCCAGAGACCACAGTGCTTCGCCTGAATGGCTGAACTGTTTGTTCAAAGGGAGCTGCTGTGATGGTTACCTGAAATTCACTTAAGCCAGTCTCGTTTTACAATGATTTTTGTAGCTTCTCTGTTAACTGTGAATCGAAATAATTAAGATCTCCCTCCTTCTGTAAGAAACTTGACCCGTATTATCTCATACTGGAATTCATACATGTATAATCCCCTTCAGAGTTTATCTTAAAGTTTATATTGGCCAGTCTATCATCATATTCTGGAATGGGCAAGATGCTTGAAGCCAGGGTTTGGTCTGTAGCTCTTTACATGCAAAATAATATATACTGAGGGCAATTTTCTTAAGTACAGCTGGCAAACTTACCTAAGTTGTATGTTAGTTGTTCTCTTTTGACCTGTAGTTTTACTTGTGAGGAACACTGTCTGTTCTAGAATCTTGTAAAGTAACTCATAAAATAGCTTCTGCACAATCCAATCATTTAGACATTCATTGAGGTTTCAACAAGTTGATTTTATAAGCAAGCCCATGCGCCATAAGTCAATTATTCAGATTTCTTTCTCCTCACCACCTGCTAAAGGTATGGAACTTTCACCTGGGTAAGTCATAAAGGGTTGCTGTAGAGCATAAGCATTCCAGTGAAGAGCATATCTTAAGGAACAGCTAGAGGGCGAGGCTTTGAGCAACCAAAGGACAGAGGATACTATGCCTGGGGTCCAAAGATAAAGAGTGTAAAAAAGTAGCTTGGAAAAGCATAAAGGACAAGGATCCCATAATTTGATTGTGGTTCTCTGAGAGCCATTAAAAATGACTTACTCATTCCTTGGCAGTCTATGCTGTAGTCCCCAATTCTGAGCTGAAGAATACCTACCTATAGTCATTTTCGTGCGTGTGTGTGTGTGTGTGTGTGTGTGTATGTGTGTGGTTAAGAGTCTGAATCTAATAGGTGATTTCTAAAATTTCAACTATCTGGAAATTTACCAAATTATAATAAAGACACTTGAGTTCTAGCAATGCCACTTTTCAGTTACTACCCTAGGACATTTCCTAAACCTCTCTAAATTTTAGATTCTATATCTGTTAAGTGGGTTAGGAATGTACTTCATACTAGAAAAAAATATTGAAAATTTTAAACTATAATATAATCAATTTTGATACAGTTCCGAGACTAAGATAAAGCAGGTAAGGTGTCAAGGGGACTAAACTTAAGGAAGCACTCACTTTCATGGCTGTGCAAATGCAAGGTCAGCACCTGACAGAGCATGCCTCCCTCAGTATTGTACTTGACCTGCCTCAATTGCCTCACCTTAGCCCAATCAGAGTAGAATATATAGATAGTATTATCAAATGAGAACTAGGAGGAAGATTCCTAACGGATGTTGAGGATTAAAGCACTTACCTAATTAAGTCATTCAGGAGAGAGTTACAACATAAAAATAAATATTAAAATTAGTTTAAGGGATAACTCATGAAAATTAATTATGGGAAAATAATCACTTCTCTTGCTGGCAGAAATAGCAAATAAGTAAAGCAGCAAGACCTCAGAATAATCCTAAACCTTATCTACCTGGAAGTAACTTCTGTTACTTCCTAGGTCATTTTGCAGTATTATTCTACTTGATAATTGAGTTACAAAGTAAATAAACTTGACATTTACTTTTCACATTTGAAATGGCCCAGAACCACATTTCTCCCCATCTGATTTTATGTTTTTCAATATAAGAAGAGAATTATTATATGAAGACTAGCATTTGCACAATTGCACCTCACTTTATTATGAGGTTACTAATAATGGAAAGGGGAACCAAAGCGGACTGGAAGAGTGCTGTAAAAGAGAAGAAAACAGGTAGATGCAGGAAGCAGGAGGGTGTACTTAATAGTAGCATAAACTCTGAGGCAAACAACAAGGTGGTGTGACCTTAGACAAGTCACTTAACCTCTCTGTACAGCAGTTTTTCCCATCTATACAACAGATATAAAAAAAAGTACCTATCTCATAGTGTTGTTGTTGTGGGGCTTAAATAAGTTATAACATGTAAAACACTTCAAACAGTACCTGACACTTAGGCATCCACTGATGTTGGATATTATCACAATTTCATTAGAAATTTACAACAATTTCTTTAGAAATTTTGTTAAGCAATTTCCACTCCAGTAAATCTTTTGTTTCATAAATGCTCTTTGTTTCCCATGTATATTGTGCTGACTGATGCCTATTTTATGCTTCACATTTCTGCTCGAATTTGCTGAATCCTGCGTTCCCAAACCCATTTTTTATACTGCACTATTTTTTAATTAGGCAATTTAAATAAATGTTACATAAAATGAAAATAAGTTTCACTCACATAAGAACACTGAGTTGAATTACTTGGAAAGACAGATCTAGGCAAATCTTATAACATGTTATCAATGAGATACAACTTCATCAAAGTCTGGGGAAAAGACTGTAAATGTCCAGGAGGATTCTGCACTCAAATAGCTTTTTGAGTATCCTGAAGTTATCACTTTAAAAAGAAACTCAAACTAGAAAAATTGAAGATGTTTTATGTATGAAGTTATAAAAGAAAGATAATGTAGAACTCCAGGCATTGGAATTGTACTCAAAGAAAAGTCCTAAGTGTTTTATTTAAAATTTACAAGTGCCTGAACATTTACATATTTTTATTGAAGATAAAATATTTAAAGCATGTACTTATTCTTTATGACATTCCCTCTTTAACCAAATATTGCAATGAACTGATATCTCCATCCTTATTCTATTAGGTAAGAGACTTTCCACAGTAACAGCAGCTCAGGAAGAAGAAACAGAAAGCTGGAAAATTAGGGCTGACCCAAGAAAATAATAAATGTAAATATTAGATTTTCCTTTTGGTGGTCTGGCCCATTTCATGTAGACAGGAAAGGAGGCAGAATCAGACAGAAGTTCTGTTAAGTTTAAAAAAAAAAAAAGCCTAAGTAAACAACCTTGTCTTTTTCTCTTGAAAATTTGAGAAAATAAGGAAGATACACCTGACTGAGGAACACGAACCCAAACCTGAACACACAGAAACTTTTGTATGGTCTGAACTAATTACAGTGTTCTGGGAGACACGATAACATCCCTGTGTTGGGCTCAGTGCTCCACATGGAGCTGTTTAAGATTCTCTCTCTCCCTCTCCTTCCGCCCCCAACCCCCTCTAAAAATAAAAATTAAATAAATAAATAAAATAAAATGTGAATCCTAATATATAACTTTAGGTGATGACTTTAAGATGTTTTAGTCTTCACTTTATATGGTGGATTCATTACTAGAAATTTATAAGCAAAGCAAATCATATTTAAAATGTATTAGAAATGAGTAAATACTTCCATGTGGTGGAGTAAAAGGAAGAAAAAGTATTCAGTAGATTATTATTATAACAAATAGATACAATTTATCTTTTACGTAACTTGCATCAGTATTTGGTAAAGGGTATATATCCTCTCTGAATAAAGAATTTTTACACATTAGTAGAAAGAGGAATATTCCTGTATCCTTTAGAAAAATGGAAAAAATTACTAATAGGTAATTCATTTAAATCCTAAATCAATAAGCATATGAAAACATTTTAACTTTAGTAGTAATTTTAAAAATATAAATTTAAGCAATGTAACAATCAATGTTAACAAAAGGATGAAGAAAAGCCTACACAATACAATTTGGCGATTTAGATTTAAAAGTAATAAGAATATAAATGCCCTATACATAAATATTGCTATGGAAAAAGTTTATGCAACAATATAGCTATATGTGCGTCCACTATGGTATTGTGAATACAATGAAAATTGTTAAATAAGCAAAATGTACAATATTAGGGATTTGGTTAAATACATTATGGTATTTCCATGAAGGAGTTATGCAGCAATTAGATATGATATTGTAATTGTATATTAATAATATGAGGAAAATGTTCATGCTATACAACTAAGTTTTAAAAGAAAAATATAAAATAATATATGATGTGAAATAATTCATCTTTATAAAAAGATAAAAGAAATAGACTGAAAAGGTGTCTTATCCAAAAGTTAATATTGAACAAAATTAGTAATTTTTAATAATTAATTAATAATATATTACCTGTCTATGAACTGTTAGTTCCTTTTTGAAGGCTTATTCAAATTCCAAAGAAGGTTTCTTTGGAATTCCATAACTTTTTGCTTCTGTCTAACATTGAGGAATTAAACTATCTCATCTCCTACTAAGCCTAGTGGTGAGCAAGTCTTACTTTCTTTACCATAGCTGTCCTATGGTAGAAGGGCATAGAAGTCAAGGCCATACAGATTTTACAGCCTCTGCATTGGTTGGTAGAGTGACTTGTACAATCACCATTCTTAAGATGAATGTTTACTGACTACTCTCTATAATTTGCCTGGCACTGAATTAAGGCCATGGAAAACTGATAATATCCTTGGTTGACTTTAGTGGAAGATAAATTAAGAAAAAATTTTAATTGGTTTTTATAAGTATATGGAGTGGTAACGCAGGAAGGGAAAAACCAGATTTTGGTGCATAGTGAAACCTTTTTCAAGGAAAAACATTCACGAATCATTCGATGAAGGATGAGTTGGGGAAGGATGGTGATCCTGGAGTGGGAAGAATGTTCCAGACAGAGTGAAGAGCAATTGCAAAAGCTCACAATCACCCACAAGCATGAAAGTTTAGCAAGCTGAATGTAGTTCTGTGTCACTGGGATCCTGTCCTGGGGAGATAAAGCCTTTGAGGTGAACTGAGGCTAGATCGCTAGATCGCGAAGAGTCTCATTGTAAGTTCTCTCCACATTTGACTGTTCTTTAAACAACTGAGTATGCTCTTACTTTTAATAGTTTGTGATTTAAATTTCTTAAGTTCACTTAGATATTTTTAGAAAAATAGTGCTTAATTATTCTATTTTCCATTAAGAAATGGATTTGGATGTTAAATAAAAATCATAAAATATATTCTACTTTTCCTCTTGAAATTGGGACTTCAAAGGCTCCAATTTTGCATTTTCAGTAACCACGTATACTTTTGCTCTTGGGAAAAGAGTGTTGATACAAACCAGCTGTGATGCTTCGCTCTCACTTGGAAATTAAACTCTATCAGATCTGAATTTGGTTTACAATATCTATTTTAATGGCCTACTCAGCTTTTATGTTAAACATATTCTGTATTACTTCTGAGCTTAAGTAACACGTCAGCTAGAGGATACAACATTATAGACATTTTAAAATAATGTTATACATAACGTTTGTTAAATTATATCTTTTCTCTACATCTTATTTAGAAGAAGTTAAAATGGAATTATGCAAGAAAGATAAAACCTTTTTAAATTTGACCTGGTATTTCTGGCATTAGAATCTAGTATGGTGGGAAGGAATGTAAAGATAGGTGCAATAAACATGAAGCCAATTCTTTCAGACTGTTGAAGGCCACAGAGAAAAAGTTATATTCAAGTTGAGTTTTGTGTCTGAAAACTGCAATAAAGTAATAACCACTTTTCTATCTTTTACCCACATCTCAAATTTACCTCATTCTTTCATATTTTGTTATTCTGCATAAGACATGGGACCAGAGAAATTCAGTTAACATCAGAAATCATATCCGTTACCAGCAAAAGATATATATAAATCAGGAATGGACTGAAGAATGAATATTATTTGGAATTATTCTTAGTATATGAATTTGTCATCTGGCATGCATTTTCTTTTAGACATTTTGTTCTTTCCTAGCGTTAGGATAGGGACACAATTATCAGAAGAATAGGGATTTATAAATGAGAAGCAAAGAGAATTTGAAGGAAGGTTTTCCACTTGGTATTTATAAAATATCAAATATCTGCATAGTTGCATAATTATGAAAACTGCATAAGAAGTAGTGAGTTCGGCATTGCATCTTCAGAAAGCACTAATGCCAACAGCTCATCTCCTGTTCTTTTTTTTTTTTTTTAAAGGGAACATCCTAAAAAAGAGTAAACTTGGGATACTGTTGCCTGGGAGAAAAATGTAGACTTTAGTTAGAAACTAGCTCAAAAGTCTATCTTGGTCACAGCCTTCAAGTCTGATCGGAATCACAGCTCCTCTCTTGAAAACCTATTAAAAGTAGCAGCAAGGTTAATCAAGAGCAAGCTGAGTCTCTTCGGAATAATTCATGCTGACATTGAAATGTGTGCTGCCACAGTCTGGCTCTGTGGACTTAGAGAGGCTGCTATTTGCCCAGCACTGGAGAGGGAAGGAGCATAAGCGGACTCACAGTTCGGGATGTCGGAGGAGCTGAAGGACTTGTTAGGGAAACCATCTCCTGGATTGCTAGTCGCAGCTTTAAGCGATGCAGGGGATTGCTGATCCCGATTTCTCTCTGGATCTCAGTGTCTGATAAAGCAGACATGATGGCTCCACTTTTCACATTGGCTCGGCAGGCTGCTACGTACCAAGCAGGCATTCCCAACCAGAGCTGTTGGATAGGGAAAAAACACACACACAGATTATACTAAGAGTTAATAGTGTCTCTTAGTGCTAGGCACCATTCCAAGTACTTTACACGTATGAACTCTTTTACTGCCCAAACCCCAAAAGACAGATGCTATTATTATTTTCCCCAGATGACATAGAGGCACAAAGGCATTAAGCAATTTATTGAAAAATATCAGCTAGGCAGTGATGGAACTAAAGATTTGAAATTGGGTCTCTAGGGTGTGCAATTTAACAACTATTTTATATTATTAGGTTAAACATAATAGCTGCACATCACCAAATCCACCCCTGCCCCCTTGGATTTAAGGACAAGAACAGCCACAAGCTGCATTTGGTAAAGGCTCAATCGACTTTGTTTAATGCGTGAATTCAATTTATCAATCTCCTTTGGAATTCTGAGGGCAAAGAAGTTCTGTCACAGAAAGAGACAGCTCTACCACCTCCAGCCATGTGATTTTGATCCAAGCCTGTATTGTAGTTAAGCCCCATTTCTCACATACCTACCTATAGCATGTGATAGTTGTGTGAACTTAAGTTGATGTTCTGCATGGACAAAGTTTTGGAGGATAAAATGATGTGCTAGAGGGAGAGACTGAAGTTACAAACATCTGGAAAACTTTAGCTAAAGAGAGTAAGAAAATGAATAATGCATCAGAACTTAGGGATTCCAATTTTTCAACTTTGCTATGATGCTCTTAAAAGACAATGGAATCGGTAAAGAGTGTCTGCATACATCTTAAGCACTGGGTGAATGCCAACTCACATGGATGGTGTTGTAGCATTTGAATTACGCACATTTGAAAAAGGAATATTCTCTCCATTTCCCCTTCCCCCCCATCATTAGCTATGAATAAGAAGCAGGGCACAGGCAAGTGAGCAGTTTAAATCTTGGTCTTTAAATGTCCAAAATAGTGATTTTTTGGACTATTTTATTTGTTGATATGAACAGATTGAGCAAAAAGAGTGAGAAGTGAGAATAAGAAAAAGAAGACAAGCTATAAATCAGCAAACATCAATGCCCAGAGCTCTGGACCAGAAGGCTGGGCTCTAATTGCTTCACTGTCACTGGTGAGTCCTGGAACTTCTCTAAACCTTGGCCTTATTTTCTTCATTTGTAAAACAAAGAGAGTCAGCTTTATTACTTCTAGGCACTGTGGTAGGCAGCTTCTAAGATGGATCCCAGGGATTTCCTCCTGATATTTCTGCTTTTGTGTAATCCTCTGCCTTTCAGTTTGGACTGAAACCAGTGTCTTATATCTAATGAATAGACTATTGTGGAAGCGATGGGATGCCACTTTCCAGATGAGGTTACAAACAGAGGGTAGCTTCACTCCTGCTAGTCCTCTCTCCCTCCCTCGTCTCAGTGCTCTAGCTCTGGGGGAATTCAGCTGCCATGTTGTGTGCAGCCCTGTTGGAGATACCCACGTGGCAAGGAACAGATGTTTCTGGCCAGCCACTAGCAAGGAACTGAATCATGACTGTGAAAACCAGAGTCAGCTTGGAAGTGGATTCTCCCCACATCAAGCCTTGAGATGCCTGCCAATCTGGCTGACCCCTTGATTGCAGCCTCGTGAGAGACTTTGATCAGAAACCCAAGCTAGATTCCTGACCCACAGAAGCCATGAAGAAGATAAATGTTACGTTTTCGGATAATTTGTTACATGGTAATAGATAACTAACCTAACCAGATATCCTTTTATTTAAAAAATTCTGTCGTATGAGGAGGCTAACTTGTCTCTATAAGGGAGGCAGACAAACAAACCGAAAGCCAAATCTTTGAGTCACTGTGGCCTGGGCTGTGATTAGAGATAAAAGACAAGGGAGAGGGGCTCTAAGTATAGCCCATCACTGAGAAGTTCGTACCATCTTCCAGCAGGTGCGGCACAAGGTATTGACCTCACCTTGACAGGCACCGTTAGACATGATGGAAGATGGGACTTCTTAGTTTATAAACTCATGTTGTGCAAAATAAGTAAACATCTAAATATACCTTCACTGGACTCTAATGATTTTTCACCCCCTCTTTCTAAGATATTTAGATTTCTATACTGAATAATATTACCCAAATGCTTGCCAATACACTATTATGGGTATCATCCCTAATTAGACTTTCAAAAAGTTTCTGGTGTTGATAAATGGTGTGTGAAGCATCAGTCTTATGTTTGCACATCATTCTTACCAGGCTGTGCACACGAGGAGTCACTAAAGGAGGTGGAAAGTTAAGAGCTCTCCGTCATTGGATCACCCCGCTCACTCATCTTATTTATTCCATTTTATAATTTGAGTCACTTTAGGAAGCACATTATGAGCAACTTCTGTGTGCTCAGGATAGGTTTAATTAGCACAAAATTTCACTGCCTGTCATTTCCTAGCTCCTTAATGTCATAAAGCTTTTTTCATCTAAGGCTTTGTTCATCACTTGCCAAAATAGCAGCTCTCTGTCAAACTGCAGCTCATTTTATTGGAGTGACACTGAACAAAAAAACTGCTATCAATTTTAAAGTGTGCTTTCTTAAGCATGTTGCCTTATAATTGATTTTTAAAGTATCATAATTTTAAAAGCACATTTGGAAGAAGCAGCTCTGATCACTAATATGCTGAAAATCCCCTGACTGATATGAGAAAATAAAATAAAGCAAGACCAGGCTTCTTTCACTCAGTCTAAGAAAAAATGCAAAGTATGTCTTTATATCTATGTATATAAGACTAGTTTTTAAACTAAAATGGGTTTTCATATTTCCTCATTGATTAATTTGTTAGCTCTGGATATGATAGGATGATGAAAGTCAGTGATTTCATCATCTCCAACCACTTAAAACAATGGTTCCAATAGCCTCTGCCAGGCAAGAAAAGCCTATTTTCTTCTCTGCCCTGACATTGGCATCTCCCGGCAGCTGCTAGCAGCCCACATTAGAGAACCAAACGGAATAGGCAGTGAGCACTATTAATACGTGGTACGAAGGGGTCTTTTGTGATCAAATGTGTGTTTCCTCCACTGTCCCAGTCTGCTCCTGCTGCCCCCCACCCTGCTCAGGTGCTGTTTTTTTTTTCCCCCCCGGTCCCAGTGTTCTGTAGAAAATGCTGAATGTAGTTCTTGTTTCATTATAACACTCACTTCAGACCCAGAGGAGAACAAGGGGCTAAGTATTCTCTTGCTTTATTCCAAGTGGCTAAACCTAGCTGGCCTCTAGGCTTTAGAGAATTAGGTTCTAGAATTAATTTCCAAGCAAAGGAATGGTTCTCTGTGCAATCAGCTGACAGTGATCTCTTGGAAAACACAGAAGTGTTGAAGATAGAGATGGCTCTTCTCTGTAACCTGCTGATGAGGAAGAACTCTGGACTGATGGATGGGGACAGATGTTTTCTTGCGACAATAGATGTGTGGCTCAATAGCTGTCTTCTCTTTCTCTGGACATGAAGATGGTGAGATTTAGAGAAACTTCCTTTTATCCCACTAGGTGCTTCCTTCTGCCCCAATCACAAGAATGTATCAGAGTAAGATCCAAACAATGCCCATAGGCCCCTGGATAAAGCAAATATTCCCTTTATAAGCTACTCCAGGCTACTCGAAAGCTGTGACTTCAGGAACCCATCCTTACCTGTATCTAGAAAAAGTATCAAACTGAAGTGATGAATTTAAGAGCTTTCTGGTTTAATTCTCTTACCTCCAGCCATGCAACCACAGTGGGCCCATCCCACTGAGCAAAAGGTAATCCCTTCCTCCGAGCTTCTTCTAGAAGTTCATGCCTGAAGTACACAGCAGAGATTATTAGTTATGTAGCATTGAAAAAGACAGTGGTGACTATTTTTAATGACAATATTTTTAAAAAACCAATAATCCTTTACAAACTTTTTCTGAGATAATACAGAATAACAGAATTCTTTCTTCCTTTTAGTAATACATGGAAATCACCCACTGATTTTATGAGTGAAACACGGACATCTAAAAATAATTTCTCCCAACATTTATTCACAAAATTCAAACATTAAATGTTAATGGACTAAAAAGCTGAATTCTATTATCAGCAAATATCTTATCTTTTTAACAAGAAAATAGCCCACATATGCATATTCAAGCATACATCATGGGATCTAAATGAGGCTTCTTCCATCTGCCTTGCTCACTTCTCCTTACGATTTCAATGATAGAGAAAATGTCTGTATATAGAGGCAGTAGATAAATTTGGTTATTTTAGTCCCATTCAAGACATGTGCTTCATTTTAGTATGCTCTCCAGGTCCAGGTAGCTATATTCTGAGTTTTTTTTTTTTTAATCTAGTCTATGAAATTACCTCTCATTTAAAGAGAACTCAGAGGGAAATTAACTTCTATCACTAGAAAGCAATGTAAGGTGTGAAATTCAATAGTACATTCCTTTTCATTTATAATCACTCCTGCTTTTAATGAAAATGAAACACCTCAATGACAACAAATGGTTGTTTCTGATAGAAAAATGTTGTAAAGAGCCTTGACAAATGCATTATTAATCACTGTCTCTACTACTGAGCCTTATAACTGACATCCATTTACAAAACCAATTTGAGTCGTTCATTGTTGAAATAGCAAATATGTGTTGAAACTCAAATTGATATATACCTGACCGGGACTATACTGGAAAATATATTCTCTGTTCCTTAGTATGTTTTGATCTTACACACAAATGATAAAAACGTAGTATATTATTTGCTCTTTTGAATGTGTTATCTTTCACGCTTTTAGGAATGTATCAGTAATATCATATATGAACTCCAAAATGAAGCATTTGATTATTTCCCACCATCAAACAATCAATTGCTTATTATAATATGTTAAGATACAGTTGGCCTTTGGACAACACAGGGGCTAGGGGAACCAACCCCCCCGCACAGTAAAAAATCTGCATTGCACTTTTGACTCTCCAAAAACGTAACTACTAATAGCCTACTGTTGACTGGATGCCTTACTGACAACATAAACAGTAGACTAACACATACTTTGCATGTTATATATATTTTATATTGTATTCTTATAGTAAATTTAGAGAAAAGAAAATGTTATTAAGAAAATCATAAGGAAGAGAAAATACATTATAATACTGTAGTGTATTTATCGACGAAAATTCTCATATGAGTGGGCCCGAACAGTTCAAACCCACAGTGTTCAATGTCAACTGTATATAACCGAAAATGCTTTTCAGTGAGAACTTCTATATTTGCAGTGGATGCTGCCAACAAATAATCAGTGTGAAAAAAGAAACAAAGAGGCAAAACAAAAACTGAAGTTAGAGCAGCTGAAGAGACATATAAATCAACTGCTGTTTCATTTGAGGGACTAGCAAGGAAAGCACAGGTCAGTTCTACCTGTCAGTTATTCAGCACCTGTGACGGGGAAGAGTGATGGGTGCCCTGAATCCAAAGTGAAAACTAGAGGGGCTTCCTCACCTGGATTGCTGTACCATCCCCCATTCCCTCGGGCTTCCCAACATTCCTTCATTGAAAAACAGACTCAAGGAGCCTAGTCTCACTGCTACTGGTATTGAGAGAAAGGGGTTGAAGGGTCAACCAACCAACCATAAGGTACTCATTGTAAGCACCTGTTGTGAGCTTAGACCTGTGTCCCATGTGAGAATACAGGCATGGCCCCAGTTTGTCACAAGATCCCCGGTTAGATAGAAAAAGCAAACACATGAACTGTCCAAAAACACAATATAGTACACAAACAGATGCTAAAACTCGGTGATGCACGTTCTGAGCGGGAGGATTTTGGAATATGGGTCAAAAGCAATGGAAACACTTGGTGAAGGACTGTGGCAACCAAGCTGGCTTTGAAGGGATTGTGGAAAGGCGTTCTAAGCAGGATAAGCAGTAAAGGTAGGGGGTCAGAGGAAGGACTCGGCATGGGATACGTGCAAGCCAGTGGAGAGCAGGCCTCCAGGGAGCTGAGGAGCCTTATTCGGAGTTGTAATGTTATATCCAATAGGGCAAGAAACACTTTCAGTGATGTGGCAGCTGAGTGGCAGTGAAGGGGAAGAAACAGACATTTACCGCCGTTTTTTGCTACATTTAGTAAAAAGGCAAGTAAATAGGCGCTCACCACCTAGGAAGCACATAACATCGTCAGAGGTGAATTACAGGAGTTGTACAAAAGCCATTTTTAAAAGCTGGAACACTTTAATTGTGAAACTTCTGACTAGTTCTCTAAAAATACTACACCACACAAGCCAGAGTGAACCTGTTCAAACTTGAGTCAGATACCGTAACTTCTCTGCTCACAACCCTCCAATCACTCCTTGTCTCCCTGAGAATAAAAGGCAAAGCGGCAGTTAGGATCTACTCTCCTACCCCTTCAACTCTCTGATTCAGCTGCTACCTCACACAATGATGCTGCCTCTTCGCTGTTCCCTGGAAACGGCGCAGGCCTTTCAGCCTCAAGACCCTTGTACCCACTATTCTCTCTGTGGAATGCTTGTGCCCTCTGTCTCCACATGGCTCACTCCCTCACTACTTTTAATATTTACTCAAATGTCACCTTCTCTGAGTGTCTTTTCCCTCCCTCCTTCGACCCCCACCAGACATTCTTTATCCCTGTTCCTTGATTTATTTCTCTCCACAGCACTTATCTTCGAACACAGAGTATCATTTACACCTCAGTCTATTATATCCCAATCAAATATAAGCTCAAGGAGGACCGATGTTTTCACATATTCTGTTTAGAGATAATTAGAAGCATCTAGAACAAGGTCAGGCACAGACAAGGTGCTCCATATATAGCTGTGAATGTTGAACACGTCTGCCACTGTTCGTAGTTAGGTACTTCTTGTTAGAGTAAACTGAGCCCCATAACGGATATATTTTTTTGTAGTCCAAGTATCTTTTTCTATTTTGGATTACAACATCATTCAAAGTTTCATTTCAAAAAAAAAAAAAAATCCTTAAATTCTGTTTCCTCTTGAGCCAATTTGTCAGAGTAACACCCACTCTGGCTGATCCCGAGTGTGATCTGGCATGGGATGGGATCCCTGACAGCAGTGTGGTTAAGACGCAATCCAATGTGCTCAGATAGTTCTATTTTCTGTCTCAATGGAAATTTAATTGCACAATTGTTTGTGAAATCTTTGGGCAATTTGGCCCTTGAAAAAGTTTTCTTTGTTTTTGCTTTGTTTGTTTTGCTTAAATCGCGAACTCTTGTAACCACAATAACTTTAGTAAGAATACGCTAAGATAATAGGAAAAGGGAGCTCTAGTTCACTGGATTCTGTCCTTTGGACCCCAACTGGCAGGGCTGGAGCCCACGTAAAGGCCTTTGAGCTGAAACAGGGGAGAAACTGCCAGATAAGGGTTGGAAGGCTGGGTTTTGCAGCAGAACTGAGTGCTACATGACTTTAACTCCAGATGCATTTTCCCTTAATCTGAGGGTAGAATCAACTGTGTAAGAAATGCACTGAAATTCTCAAAGCAACATTACATTTAATTCTTCTCAATCTTTTTTTTAAAGATATTTATTTATTTATTTTTTATTTTTTTTTAAAGATTTTATTTATTTGAGAGAGAGAGAATGAGAGAGAGCACATGAGAGGGGGGAGGGTCAGAGGGAGAAGCAGACTCCCTGCCGAGCAGGGAGCCCGATGTGGGACTCGATCCCAGGACTCCAGGATCATGACCTGAGCCGAGGGCAGTCGCTTAACCAACTGAGCCACCCAGGCGCCCTTTATTTATTTATTTGACAGACAGAGAGATAGCGAGAGCAGGAACACAAGCAGGGGGAGTGGGAGAGGGAGAAGCAGGCTTCCCCACGGAGCAGGGAGCCGGATGCGGGGCTCGATCCCAGGACCGTGGGATCATGACCTGAGCTGAAGGCAGACGCTTAACGACTGAGCCACCCAGGCGCCCAATTCTTCTCAATCTTAAAAAACTCTGCACTATACAGAATTTATAAGAGACATATATCTGGGTGTATGGCATGAGAAAGAAGCAATGTTAAAGAACATAATACAGGCAAAACTATAATAACTGGAAATCACTGAGTTTAATACATTGTGATTTTCTAACAGATAATATTAAGGGCCAACATTAATTGTATGGGGGCATGCTTCTTCTTATGAGATATTTTGGTGTCACTGACAGAGAAATAGTGACCTGAACTGTTTAGGAAATACTAAATAAAACACTGATTTGTCACAAACAGGCATTTTTAATATACTGGTGTTCTCTTTTGAATCAGTCCGTGTGTGGAAAGGTATGAATTTTTTTCTGTACTCCAGAGTCAACATTTCAAAAGGTCAAGTGACAGTTCTTCCAGAGCAAGGCTGTGATCAACTTTCCCTAGTATACGTGTGAGTCTGGAAATTGCTGTCTTTGTTTTTAGACCTGAAGAAATAGTTTTGTTTTTCTCTTTTTTTTTTCTCTCCAGACAATCTAATATTCAACCATCTTTTCCCAAAGGATAATTTATATATCACTATAGTTATGGGTATGCATTTTTGTTTTAAGATGTAGACTAGATTTTAGAGGATATCAGTACCTTTTAGAAAATCTATCTGGCTCAGGGCTGTCATCACCTGTGTGAAAACTCAAAGAAAAGTACTAATTGTACTGAAGAAGAAAAACTTCTGAATCGTTGAGTGTTTTCAAGAAACACATTCTCATCTACAGGGAAGAATGCTATTAGATTCCCCCAAACGTGTCAGACTCTCTTGAATTAGGTGTCAATGAGTTACTGTGACTGGAAAGTGACACCTCAGGAGGCCCAACAGGTGAGAAACACTTGAGTGTATGAGTCATTTGCATGCCCATATGTAACGGTACAGAGGGGAACTGTGCATGCTAGGCCTGATCTGAGGACAGGAACAAGGTGTGGGCACCCTAAGAATAACCAGCCCCAAGGATTTTTGGGTAAACGATCAAGAGTGTCTAACAAATGCACATAAATCAAGGGCATTTGCTGGGTTTGTAGTTTCTAACTCTTAATCCACATGAATGTAAGCAAGTATGACTTTGCCTCAGTGACTCAATCCAAATGGAAATGTCTGGCTTCTCCTTTTTTGGTTTTATGTCTCTCCTCAGCTATTGTAGTTTTGACCTAATTGGTGGAGTATGCCTGCATATTTGTGAGCTGTGTTTCTATCACACTCAACAATGTCCTCTTGCCTCCCTGCCTTGTCTACCCCCCTCACTTTGGCTTGATTTTCAAGACATACAAAAATACTTCTTCTCTGAAGCCATCCTTTCCTCGCCCCTGAGGCAATATTTACTACTTCTTTTTATAAGCGCCCTAGAATACTAAGCATTCCTACCTAGAGTACCTTTAACATTTTATCGACTCAGAGATTCAGTCGGTTTTATTCTTGCTGAACACAAAACCTGGCACATAGCAGGTCTGTAAAAAAAAATCGGATGACTGACTACCTAACAAATTTGATTAATCCTGGGGCATGCAAAGTTCCCTGTCCTCATGTCCTCATAGTAGGGGAACACAACTCGTAAATCAACAAGTTCAAGAAAGTGTTAAACTCTGAGAAATAAAGTTCATTAATTACTCAAAAAAGTCACAGACCACAGGGCCAGTAAAGTCTCCTTTCTCATATTCTTCTCAGCATGGATGGTGCATCACTGTCAGTGAAAAGAGACTGTATTCTCAGACCACTTAGCCTACAATGCTATTTTAGGATTGCCAATTTGTGATACGACTGTGTGATGGCCGTGCCAGTCACCTTCCATTTAATGCCTGCCCATTTCCCCTTCATGTTTTCTATTTCATCTTTCTTTACTTTCTATTCTCATTGCCACCATACTTTTTTTTCCCAACCCTTTAATTGGTCCCTATCTCAAGTCCTCTAACCCTTCTAATACATTGGCATAAAAAAAAATCTGCTATGCTAGCAGAATAGGTAAGAGAGTGGCCTTTAAAGTCTGATTGCTTAGGCTTGATTCTTGGTGCCTCCTCTTCTTAGCTGTGCATCCACAGACAAGTCACTTTACCTCTCTGTGCCTCAGTTTCCTCATCTGTAAAATAAAGCTGATAACAGTAGCTTCCTCAGGGGGTTGCAATGAAAGTGACCTGAGAAAATACATGTAATGTGATTACAACAGGACCTCACACAAAGGAAGCAGCTAATGAATGTGAAGTGTTACTTTTGACATAGCATTGTCCTCTGAAAACCCTCCAATGGTTCCTTAAATGTCTAAAGTATAACCCTCATCCTGAATTACAAATACTAAATAGGTTTAGTCTTGATTTCCCTTTCTAATCATCTTCACTTCTAACCAGGACTGAGAACCTACTTTTGCAAATAATTTGTGCATTACTAATTCTATCATTGTGAGTACCATTTTCCAGAGCTGAGAAGTTCTTTCCCTTCTTCAACTATCAGAATCTTACTGTTTGCCTAAATCATGACCCTTCCTTTCATTTTTGTGATAATCCCGTTCCACAAGGACTCTTTATCCTTCAAAATCTGGATACTTATAGTGTCAAAAATCACTCATAGTGATTGTTGATTAGCACCACATGCGCGCATCTCCTCTCCCACCCAGGACTCTAAAGTCCTAGAGATGATGGGCGCCTGGGTGGCTCAGTTGGTTAGGCGACTGCCTTCGGCTCGGGTCGTGATCCCAGAGTCCTGGGATCGAGCCCCGCGTCAGGCTCCTGGCTCAGCGGGGAGCCTGCTTCTCCCTCTGACCCTCTCCCCTCTCATGCTGTTTCTCTGTCTCTCTCTCTTTCTCTCAAATAAATAAATAAATAAAATCTTTAAAGTCCTAGAGATGAGAGTTTGCTCTTCCACTGTCTCTTGCTTTTCTTCCCATGCTATAGCTAAGAATATCTCTTGAATGGTTGTTATATTGTAATCCACAAAACTCTCAATGTTGACAACCATCTGGGATCTTTGATGACAGAGTGAATTCTAAGTATTTTGTTTTTGTTAACATCAAACTGTGCACTACATCTTGAAAAGGAATAAGAATTTTGTTTAGCAGTTGTTCAGAAAGAGAAAAAAATGTACTCTCTAATATTAAATAAGATATTTTGCAAATTGGTTGACTACTACCAAAGCTTTTGTTCAAATTCTCATCATTTGTGGATCATGGCAATGAACTCCCAGAGTCTCTCTGTCTCTTGTTTGGTACCCCCTCCTTTCCATCCTTTTTCCAACTCCCAATGAGACCCTCCTAAACACAAAGTTTTTGTTGAGACTTGCCTACTTGAAAACCTCCCCATTGTCCTAAAAATAAAGGTCAAATATCTTAGCATGATGGAAAAAAACCCTTAGTAATCTGGCCCTGGCTCTCTCTCCAGACTCTTGTGCTCAGTCAGTGCTGAAACACTTGCCATCCCCCGAATACCTCATTTTATTTGACCCTTTCCGTGACTCTTATCTTTTTCTTCTGACTGAAACATCCTTCTTTGCATCAGAATCGTGGCAAACTCATACTTGTCCCTCAGACACAGCTAATGCTTTATCCTTCCTGTGAAGATTCCAAGACCTCTCCCAGGCAGAATTAGATTTCTCTTCTATATAAATAGTATAACTTGTGTATACTCCAGTAATTGCACTTCTTATACCTCTCATTTACAATGTACCGTAATAGAGGTTTATCTAACGTGCTCTCTTGTCTTTAAACCACTTCTATTCTTCAGAAATACTATATCATGGTTTGAAAGAACAAAGGTTCTGGATGTAGACAAATTAGGGTTTGGATCCCAGACAACAATAGCTAACATTCATTTATCCTATCCTAAGTGCTTTATCCTAAGTGCTTTATATGTATAATTTCTTTAATTTTCACAATGGTAAGATACATATTGATACTCATTTGCAGCTGAGGACATTGAAGAGCAAAAGTCACTTGGAGCATAGAACGTGGGTGGCAGAGCCAGAATTTGAGCCCCAAAAACTTGGCCACAGAGTTAGCTTTCTTAACCCTCCTATGATCCTTTAGTTAATTACACTTTGAATTTTTCATTACTGAGAAAGGAGGGTAAACTGACGATAAGAATTTGATTACATTAAAACCAATTGCATCCACTTCATTGTTAGTATAGTCTCCCACTTTCTTTTCTTGTGGTTCGTTTATATTTAGAAGTGGTATATATTTATTTGGCCTCCTGGCTAATATGTATAGTCTTTACCCCCTTACTATCACACCTTTTAATCCTCAACATTGTAAGAGAAAAAAAGAGCTATGCCTTTTCTCTTCTTGTTCCTCCTTAATGTCAGCTTCTGCATCTCTGTCAGAGGAAGGAGGTTGGTCTCCTTTATCTAATTGGGAAGGAAAAGCTGGATTTCTTGTAACTTGTTTCAGCTCAACTGATTTTGTGTAATTGTAATACAAAGTAATTCTCTGATTGAAAAATTTACCTTAAGGGCTTATTTATTTACTGTAGCACATGACAAGTGACTAGTTACTGATATAACCAGAAGAAATAAATATGTGGCTCAATAAGAACCAAGAATAAAATATAAGTCAAAATAATTTGACAGTTGAATCTCTTCTCAACAGTGTAGGCCAGAGAATAAATCTCCTTACATAATACTAGCAGTAAATTTACTTACACTTCACTTCACACCATTACTAATTGTTCCATTAAAATTCAATAGTCAGAAGGATAAGTAGGAAATGATCACCTCAAATTTCAAACAGACAATAGGCTATAACTCTATTATTCAGAAATCTAGACTTGTTGATCAATTAATTCTATGAAAATCTACATTACATATTTGAGAAACCATTTGAAATTCTGGTCAGCAAATATGAACAAAATATGGTGCCACCCACATTTTTTCTAACACGTGCAAGCTGAAAATGTATATTTTAACTCACGTAATTATTCTAAACAGAAATGTCAAAATCCCAATCAGCTGCTTCAGAACATTGATTGCCTAAATATACATATTTAGCTCCATAAAATTACGAGTTTCAAATTCAACATTAACAAGGTTGACTTGATTTTAAAAGCACAGTGTACTGTGATTGTGTGTGTGTGTGCAAGTGAATGTGTGTTTGTATATCGTATTATGGCACATTTTCACATGAAGTGCACTTAAAAGTCCATTACAGATCTAAGTCGTGTTTTATTTAGATTCTAAGAACACATGCTAGGTTGTTTGGAATTGAAATAGTTTGACTACATTAAAACCAAAGCTTATTCATATTGAAACCTTTTTTCCTTCAAGCTGCTCTGAAATGGAGGGCTTAGTCTCAGGAATTTATTTGTGAATTTGAATTAGGATTTACATAATTTCTTTCCTCACTTTAATCAGTTTCAAAACCATTAAAAAGGTATAAACACACACACACACAAATGTGATGGAGCAATACAATTACTCATGCTGTTCTTGAAAACTAAAGGGACTTGTATTACTTTCTATTGAACAATTTCACTTTTGAAAGATTCTATGGTCTGTTCTCCCTAGTCACTTCCTGATAGTAAACTGGGGACTTATTGGAGGAACACTGGTAATTTTCAGGTTATTTGGATACCATTTAGACTAGATTACCTTAGTGCCTCATCTAATTTTCAGCCCTCTTTAACTCAGATTTTGAAGTTCATGGGTTTTGTGCTTCTGAGGTTATACATATTTTCTCATGCTCTTATGAGGTGCGGGAAGTTGACAGTAGTATCAATAAATAAAGAGAATATGTCAGTCATTCAAGGGTATGCAACACATGGGAAAGTTGATGCTTAAATTTTATCTTCTGTTTGCTAATTTAATGAATAACCTTTCCACCTCAAATCTTCTGTTTTTCACTATATTTGTACTTTAACTTCCTAAGCTTTCTGTTATAGATTCTACAAGGGAAGTGATTTTGAGGTCATAAACTGTTAAGTTCCAGGAGCATGTACAAGATGACAAGAATCTGAATTTTAGAATGAAGACAATTACATCAGTTTCTTAAAGTCCATAAATGACAATGCATCATGCATTTATTCTTTTGCAGTATTTCATTCAAAAAGTGATAGGGAAATGAAGTTTTATTATTGGGATTATTTTCCTCATGAAATTTAAAAGTCTTTAGAAAACACAAGACTGGTATTATATGATGACATGAAAACAATGTTTTAAATCTAATGTCTAGAATATTCATTATTTTTAAAAAGTAAGAGCTTACAACTTTGGCTAGCAAAGTTGAACATTACCCTAACCACAGCTCGCCTTGCATTTTTAATAACACTTACTAGAGCTTAATATCCTAGTTTATCCTTAATATCCTTAATATCATAAATTACCATAACTGAAGTAAATTCTGCATTGTTAAATAATCAGTAATAGTAACTGTAACTTAAAATTAGAGTAGAAAAGTATAACAAATATAAGCGATAGTAATGAACTAAGTAATATTACAAAGTATATGACCTTGTATTGGCATATAAAATATCCATAAAGCAAATTAGGGGCACTCTCCCTAGCTTCCTGGATAACGGCATCTCATTGGAGCCATTTTATTTACCAAATATGCATGTGTGTGTGTGTGTATAATATATATATATATATATATATAGCTTTAAACTTAAAAGCAATACCTCTCCCAAACTAAAGTGTTTTTAAAAGCTCACCATGCTACCAATGCAGAAGTTTACACCAATGTAAATATTTTGTAAATGTTGTACACAATTTGTTTGCTTTGAAGCCCAATTTGTCTTAGGAATAGATAATAACATGTTCTAATTTTAGTTCAAAGAGCAGGATTGAGTTGTTTGGATTTTAAAGCTTTGAAAATTAACCAGTAGTATAGGAAATAATGGAAAAAACACACACAACCAAAGGAATCAACCAAAACCAAGGATTACTTTGGAAACTAGGCATACAAGTCCTACTGGGTAAGATCCAGCATTTAACCCTCTTCATTTAAGTACAGTTCTAGTAATGAACACAGAAGTCTGTGTCTGGAAGAGGATGCGGGTGGGGAACCAGAAAGCACTAGGGAACACACAGAAGGACCCAATCATGCAGCACTGTCCAAAGTACTGAAGTGGCCCATGACTTAAGCCTCACTGAGTGCCATACTAACTCCTAGAGAATGACTCGAGAAGAAAGGAAATGACGTCTGGAATGCCTTTGACATGTGCCTAATAGAACTGAAGAAACAGAAGTGCCTGCAAGGCCACCATCATTAATTTGAGTGTGAACATTTCTCTGAACCAATGATTCCTTTATGGTGTAGAAATGAATACACTTCACAATTTTCGTTTTAGGTCAGAGGCAGTGCAGCTTGTGTTACAACTGAAAAGAGAAATACTAAAGATAAAAGAAAAAAAGGATGGTGCTGAAAATAAACCTGTTCAGCAGCCATTGTCATTCAACTTACCCAGATGTGCTTTTCATGAGATGGAGAAGGATGGATGGAAAAGAAAAGCACACAAATGTTAATGGATACATTTCAGTCCAAAGAAAGCCATGGAATAAAACAAGAGCATCATTTCAGATGTGCAAAAGCTCAGATATGAGAAAGACTTGGTGTCTTTTTTTAATTTCACCATGACACACATACTCACTGCGTCCAAAAGCATGATCAGGTTGAGGGTAGCTCTAATTGTTGACTAGTAAGTCTGTCTCTTGAAAATGAGCCACTCTGAAACATGCATGACCACATTTTTCCCAGCCTCTAGTATACCCCGGGAAGAAATTAGGCACTTTATTAAAGAACATTCTTTACCTCAGGCCACTCCTGGCTTGTTTTACAAATAGAAGCAATAACTTACAAAAGAGTGCTCAGATCCTCATATGGCCTTACATGCTTACTGCTAGAGCTCAAAACAAAGTACGATGGACCCCTGCAGAGACAGTGACTTAAGAGAGCACTAGGGTGAAGGTCAGAGTATCTGGGTTCCAGTTCTCATACATGAGTTGGTTAAAATTACTAGCAGGTTCTGATTTTCAACTTCCTCACCTTAATCTGGGGCAGGAAATAATTTTACATTCCGGGTCCATAATTTTAATATGCTCACAAATGTCATAATAATAATTATTATTTTTATAAATATGCATTTGCCAGTCTTCAGAATGTGAGAAAGAATAAAAGAAGTCTATCACTCTTCTCCTCCTGCTACACTACTTCCTCTTCCTCTGTTTGAGCGGGCAAAACAAATGGTGTTGGTGCCAACTGGGTCTCTCTCAACAGGAACATTTATTTGGACAGATGTTTATAAATGTTGCTCTGAGGAAAAAAGCAAACTCCGTTGGTTCACCAATATTACCATAAATCATCACAAAACAGCATTGATTTAAATGTAGTTTTTGAGGTAGCCCTCTTGCTCCCTGGATATAGTAGTGGCACTGGGAAAATAACGGAATTTAAATAATTCAACAAAAAGCCATGAGAATATCATTTTAAGTTTTTCTATACAAGCACAATAGACTAATTCTTTGAAAAAATAAAACTTTTACTACAACTCATAAAATATATTAAATACAACAAAATATGAAGCAGAAATTCATATCTCAGAAATTAGGCAACTTAGTTTCCATTTTTATTGCTCAATCATTATAAAGTAAAGGTTGACGTGCAATGGAACACCCTGTACGTGCCTCATCTAAACGCATTCATTCAGAGAAACCGGGTATTGTTTTATTAGATAGGCCTTTTGGAGAACGCATATTCTTTGGCCTTAGATCCGGAACAGCTGTGGGAAGCCTTCAAATTTTCACATGAACAAAAACATAAATGTCCATACACATTGGCACCACCATGTTCTAAGAAATTTAAGGCATCTTTTTTACATCACACATGCAACAGAAAGAACATTAAAACCAAAAAAGATCACTTCTAAGGGGTTAAAATGGCTTTCCTGTCAACATACCTGTGAACTCTTTGATGAGCTCTTAAAAAAGGCAATTTCTGAGCTCTCCAGGAAAATTGCCAAAAGTATTTGGGGCCAGTTATTCCCATGGACAAAATCATCTTTTGCAGCCTGCCAGCTATCTAGGAATTGCTCTCCAATAAAACAAGTTGATTAAATCTGCACACAGTGGAATATTAATAGTCCTCACATCTTCATTTGTCATTTTCAAAAACAGAAAACTTATACTAATAAAAATACCTTAAATATAAAATTTAAGAGAAATTATGAAAATAAGGAGGAAACACATACATAAAGGAGACACTCAAAAAGTACTGCTTAAAGTTCTGATATATTTGTTATCAACTTTTGTAAGTTGTCTGATTTCTCAGTTTTTATGAACTTTCTTGTTCTCCATAGTCAGTTAATTTAAAGCAATACTGAGCAGTTATCTCACTTTATAATATTAAGTGTTTCAGCTCATGACTTAAAAAAGATGTTCTGCAAAGGACAAAAAGCCAGAGTCATAAAGGACTCTGACATATGTTGTGGGAATATACTATAAATTCATGTCAGAGGGAGTATATATTTGCAGAGTTTTTTCATCTAGATAAAGCATTTAATTTTTCTTCTTTCTATATTCTTTCTTACAAGCAGTTATTTACAACAACACATAACCTCATTATTCTTTTTTTTCTTCACTCCAGATTGTCAAGGTTATGATAATAGCAAGACAGATTCTGTGAAAAATAAATGTTCTTCAGTTAAAGACCTCTGTGAGTAACAGGCAAATAACAAGTTTTAATTGATATAGAAAAAGAACAGGTTTTAAGTTACCATTTAATGAATAAGATCAAATCCAATTGTTGGCATGTTTTCCTTGGGAACATCAGCATACATCCAGACACAAGGAGACATTACCAGCTAACATGTCATAGTCCAAAATGGGTGCCTGAAACTTTTGAGCTGTCTCACTTCAGTCCTCTAGATCTCTTACTGAATGAATGGGCCTTTGCCTGTTTATAAACTAGTCAACTTTGAATGTTAAAACTTCACATGATAAATAAGTCACTACATGAGCTTCATATGTGGAATGTGATTGCCTCTCGCTTCTTTAGGTTCAAGTTGGTGACTCGGAAAGATTTTAAAATCAATTATTAACACCAGATTGGGAAGTGAATGGGTAGGAACTGATGTGGAAACGTGGAATAAAGAGAGGATTTCTCTTAATAGGTGAAACCTGAGAAGGTTTAAATGCTGATGGCCAAAATACAGAAGAGAGCAGAATTTGAAGGTATAAGAGCAAATGCGAAGTCAGCACAACATGACTAAGAAACTGGGAAGAGATGAGCTCAGGCAAGAAGAGAGTATCCTACTTGCCTCTAATAAAACAGGAGAAGGACTAGTGTTAGTGTGTATTTAGCAGCAAATAATTTAGGGCACCCTGTTGGTTTCTTTTTTCTCTCCCTCTGAGGCAGACTGTGAGCTCATGTGCAGAAGATGCAGGTTTGAGGACAGTGGAGGTCTCTAACGAAAGCTGCAGAGAGTAGAAACAAAATTGGTAAGAGAAAAATACTGAAATTATTGGGTACTGCTGAGTTCCCAAATGAAGCTGGCTCAACTTCTTCTGCTATAATGTCGTCCGGCAGCATAGAGGTGTTCAAACGCAGACATGAAGAAAGAAAATTCATTGGTGGCTGTGAATATGACTTGTGGATACAACCAAATGAAAGAGGAGCAAAAAAAGTTTAGGAATTTTTGAGTGTGTTGAAATTATGCCCATGGACTCTAAGCTAAATAGGAAGCAAGAAGAGGACAGAAAGAGGCTAGTGTGCTGGGATACAGATAAATAAATGTTCAAGCATATTTCTAGTGATCTTTATAATTGAAAGGAAATGGTTCAGAAGTTTTCAGTAAGGTTCACCATCACACTACTTCAGAAGTAACTTCTCATTAAAGTTAATATCGATTTCAAATAGCTAAACTTTGAGATTCTTGAGACTCTTTTAGAGAGGTTAAGAAATCTTTATTCTTCTAAGAATTTTGCTGTTCATTTGCCTAGTAAATTTAAGCCAGTCAGGCCCATGGTTAAAGTTTTGATTATGTAAAATCTGAAACAAAGACATTTAATTATATTTTTGTATATACATGTGCATAAAACATACATATACACATACTTATATTTTTTATTGGAAATCTTTTGGTATAGAACTATTTTTTAAATAAAACTCTAGCAATAAGATATAGATAATCACTGCCCTTCTTAGGAACATGGAAACAAGGAAGAGAACCTTGCTTGATGGCTGGCTAATTTTAAATAACTGCTGGAAGAGACAGCATCTTCAAAGACCTTATGAAAAACCTATGTAGAGCCAATATAAGATCCTATATTTGTAGGAACAAATGGGGATAATTCTTTCCAGATTAAGATGTCAGCATTATATTTAAATGTACCCTATTTAGTGACTTTTTTTCTTTTAAAAAAGGAGGTTAATTATCCTTGCTGTTTGATACTGACTTTGTAAGTTTTATTGGAATGAATAGCCTAAGATTGATTCAAGCACACATTTAAATTTCTTATATAGCTTATTTATAAGTGATCATTACTATTCTTATATCAAACTTTGAGATATTATTTGTGGCTAATTATATATAAAAAAGCAAGCTTATAACACAGCTACATCTTGTGTTTTGAAACTACGTCCCCCTCCCGGTCTTAAAAAAAAAAAAAAAGGTGTTTGGTTTGAATATATTTGTTGCTCATGTTGAAAGATGGGATAAAGTCAGATGAGAAACTAATTATTCTCTAGAAAAAATATGCTACCCTTTTTAGAGTATAAAGAGAGTGAGGAGTTCTTTTTTGACTCCCTATTTAAGCATCCAAAATTATATAGAATATTCAAGGTCCAGCTGACAGACAGCCACATGTTTTACATTGCAGCTTTACCCTGAGATCCCAAATAATTTAGAGGAAAGCTAAGCTCTGGAGGTCCAGCCTCTTGTATGGCCCAGGCCCTGGAAAGCTGTGTTACCTCATAGGTGGAGGAAAATAGCAGCTGCTATTTGAAGGCTTTGTGAAAATTAAAAGAGATAATGCATGTAAAATGTGTAGGCCACCACCTAGAATATTGTGACTGCTCAACGTGATTATCAAACAGTTATTACATATATAATAGATAATGATTATCATTATTATACAAAGAATGAGGAGGAAAATGGAACAGGATATATGCACACAGGGAGAGAGGAGTAATTACAAATAAGTAACAGATATTAAATATATTAAGACTATGACATGCAAGATGGGAAGTAGACAGAGATAAAGCTGGTGAGATAAATAGAGACCAGATGATGCAGGGATTTATGGGCCATATAAAGGCATCTGGAATTTATTCTAAGGAAGCTAAGTAATAATTGAAGGATGGTAGGCAGGTTCAGAAACTTAATTTAGATAGATCTCTTTAGCTGAAGTGTGAAGAATGGATTACAGGAAGGCAAGAATGGAACATGGTTTTACTATGATGGTCTGAAAAAGGAAAGAAGAAAATCAATTCATTTGAGAGATTTTAAAGAGATAGTATATGGAATGATAGTAAACAGAGGTGCATAGAGGAAAAATAAGGACAAGGAAGACCAAGGGCGAAGATGAAGTCCGGTTTCCTGGTTTGGTCATCTGAATAGAAATCACTGCCCTAGTATCTGTTCTTTTCTTAGGTTTTCTTTAGAGTTATGTCCCTGTGCAGCTTCTATTCGTGCATTCAGTTATTCAGAAAATTTGTTTTCAGTAGTTCATATGCCAGGCACTGCGATGTTAAAAATAAATTAATTAATTAAAAAGCCTGGGTTCTCCTGAGTTCTGTTCTCTGAATTATATGGACAATCATAGAATTCCAGGGTAGGGACAATTTGAAGAGCATGTAAGTCAATCTCTTACATAATGTGAATCCCCCATATAATAATTCTGCCACATACACATACTTGGCAGGTCTATATTCGACAGAATCATGAGGAACGACTCTCTTTCCAGGTGGTTAATTCTTTCTTCTTAGATATGTGATTGCTAACAGTTCTCACTTAGATTCAGCTCAAATTTATCTGTAACAACCTCTGACTTTTGGTCCAAGGTCTTATCATGAAGATACTGGTCATGTTCCTTGGAGTAGATGCTGGTTTGAATATATCCACTTCAAGTATATTTCCCAGAAATTAACACAATATCCAGTTATGATCTGTGCAGTGCATAGAATGTTGGCCCTATCAATTGCTTTTATGGATATTGAAAATCATTAACTTCCTTGCCAGACATTGCTAACTTGTCTTTTTTTTACAGAAACCACTATCTTAGGAGTTGCAGTTAAGATCCCCCTATACATAGACACACACCATAGCCTCCGATACACAAGTAACTGGTAAGGGTAGTCATGAAATTGGATGGAGAATTATATAAACATCCTTATTAAACTTTACCTTATTAAACTTTACCTTTTAAGTATCATAGAGATACTGGATCTCTATGTAAAGGTCTTCCTTAAATAAAATGATTTATCTAAAACCTTAACTATGCCTTCTAGCTTCATTCCTCCACAAATATGATACCCTTATTTAAATCACTTGTGAAAGAGCTGAGTCAAGCACTTTCTATGTCATCAATTCTTTTTTTCAGATCACAATGGTCCCATCAGATATAAATCCATTTTGTTAGTTTCAACCCAGTATGTTTAGAAATACCATTTACAAAGTAAGAGAAATACCTTGCTGAACTCAATAAAGGTGTTCTTACAGCATTTTCCCTCCTCTACCTGTCTAGCTTATTCTTAAAGGACTCCATTTACTCTTGGTCATCAATAATCTCCTTTCTTATTGATCAAAAATAATCTAATAAATGTTATACATTTATTTTGGAATCTAACAATGAGGTGACCAGTCTTCAGCTTGGAGAACAACTTTCAAATAAGAACATGAGGTGGCTTTGCAGCACTTTTATTTTTAAATTCTGTTCAAAAACTAGTGATTTAGAGAAGTGATCATGGCCTCTGAAATACGTGCAATAATTTGTTTTTGCTTCTGTCTGTCTACAAGCACTTTGAAAAATGGAAATGTGTAATCTGAATATCAGTTTCTAACACAGTCCTTGAGACATACAAGGCATTAAGTGAATGAATGAAAAATTATCATTTGCATATTCCATTAACCCAGGATATATTTCAGTGAAGACAAATGATATGGATTTATTTAGAAAAGGAGGTCATTCCTCTAGTACATGTAACTATCTTAAGTTTTAATTTCCTATTACTAGTTCTTATTTTACTCTTGCCATGTCAAAAATGTTTCTCCTGAGCAGAAAATATGGAGACTATACAGGGCTTCTGATCTACTTATTCTAATCTATTAACATTGCACTGTAAGCTCAAAACAGCAACCCTATTCATTCTGGGTTCTTTTCCTTCCCCCAAATAGACAGAATATATCTAAATATAAATATTTTTAAAAACACTCTGATTTTTCGTATCTTTTTTGTCCTAAACAATTTCAATGCATTTTGGCCTTTAGTCTTTGGATATTATTATTATTATTATTATTATTATTATTACTTTTTAGGTTTAGGGAATTTTTACAATTGTCCACGGCTGGAGCTAAACAGGGTAATAGGATCGGATGGCAAGGCAAAGGAAGCTCTAGCTCAGTGCACGCAGAGAAGACATGCTTGTGAAATTTCGAGTAGGAAATTGGGACACGTTTTCCCAGAGAAATATTGAGAACGTTAGGTTTAGGTTCTGAGATATTCTACTTTATTAAATCCTTTTGAGTTGAGTCTCCAGAGTGTTCTCCTGTGGTCATATCTGTATTAAATGAACCTTCGACTATAACTGATGGATCCAAGTACAAATATCGGTTCCACACTGAGCCAATCACATGCTTTCCCCCAGGAATTGAAAATTTGGAATGGGGTGAAACAGAAAATATGAGCTCTTGAAAACACTCTAGAGAAATATTTCATAATCTCTTACTGTTGAAATTTTGGAGTTCTCCTGCTCCTGTTGTTTCTGAAATCTCTGAGATACTCTAATATCCTACCATGAATTCCCCCTTTTGCTTTGTCTAGTCAGATTCGATTCCTATAGCATGCTTACAAAATAGATTTTTGCAGAGGAAGCAAAGACATTTACCTTCCATATATATAGCAAAGACATTTACCTTCCATATATATACTTAGATGGCAAAATGTATTCAAAGCTTCTAACAGACATCTCACAAATTAACCTCTGGAATACAACTCATTTATAAGTTTAACTTGGCACACAGACACTTAATAAATATTTATTGAATGAATGAATGTTGTGGAATTTATGTGATACCTTTCATTATGAATATTTTCAGTGATATTTATTTTACTTAGAGATATGCAAACTCTTGGCTTCCAAA
The DNA here is from genome assembly GCF_054177405.1 of Leptonychotes weddellii. Lineage (NCBI taxonomy): Eukaryota > Metazoa > Chordata > Mammalia > Carnivora > Phocidae > Leptonychotes > Leptonychotes weddellii. Next base: position 126,085,824 of record NC_138373.1, read on the forward strand.
TGCCAAGCATTAAAAGTGCAGAGTCTCAAAACACATTAAAGATTATGCACTGAGGAAGACCCTTAGGATTGCAATGGAAATAAATTAAATCTATAGAGCTTCACTTTTATGTCTTTGAAGTTCTAACATAAAGATTCATTAGTAGTGATTAACTATGACTGCCATGCTCCAAGGATAAAACCGCTTCTCTGGAGGATGCTGCTGATAGCTGAGTTGGAATGTTAATTTCATTTTAATGATGTTGAAAAATTGATTTCAGATTCATATTCATTTAGCAATGATATCCACTTGGAAGAATATAGCATATCTAACATAACAATAATAACACATTACCTATATTATAACTAAAGATCAAAAATGACAAATTAGTATATTAATATTTATATGAGATTTTTCAATTTAAGTCTCAAGATACAAAAGATCTCAGTATGCACACATTTCAGTAAAAAATTATATAGTGTAAAAATGCAGGAGGAAAATTCACAGATAAAAACTAAGATGAAGATTTCAGAATTTATATTTCTAGAGATAAGTAACCATTCACAGGGTATTCTGTCAATTTTAATATGTTAGCTGCCTATCAGGGATTGTCATGAGAGTGTTAGACCAGTGTATTACTACTGAAACAGACAACTTCATCTTTAATCTTGTAAGTCTCTAAAAATAAGCTTCTTGGAATTAAAGCCGAGTCTAGAAGTGAACAATTTTTAAGTCAATACATGTAAAACAGGCCAGACTAACTAGTCTTCAGATTGCAAGTATAAAGCAGAAAAAAGAAACAAAAAATATTTGACTAGAAATACTTATGATATTTCTGAACCCCAAAGATAAAGAGAAAAATCTTAAAACTTTCAGGGAGAGAAAAGAAACCCTACATGTTATATACAAAAGAATGACAATCAATTGGTATTAGATATAACTAGAAGCAAGAAGGACAGTACCTTTAAAGTTTTGAGAGAAAATCACTTTGATTTTCACTTTTGGCAATTATTAACTAATTTTATATGTAAAATATATTTCCAGATTCTCTAAAAACTCAGGGAGATTGCCATACACCCTAGCATCATATTTCTAGAAATGGTGATGGGAAATTGTCAGCTATGTATATTCCAGGAAAATAAAGGCAAGAAGTATGATGAGATATTAATACATTTAACATTGAAATGTTAAACTTTGAAAATTCTTTTAGATGCTAATGACGTAAAATTTCATTTCCTTCCTTGTGAGTTCATAGTCCTTGATTCTAGAGAGACACATTTACAGAATCATAATATTATCGATTCTATTTTTAGGAGAGGTGGGAATTGCACACTTTGGAAGCTTGTGACAATCCAGCTCTTTCCATGTCAGGTTAAGTTTTTCTAATTCTGGGCTTCAGTTTTGGGAAACCCCCATTTTTGCCATACTCGTAAGTCATATTCTAATAGCTCGATTGGTAATAAAGTTGACATTTTGATCTCTAATTGCCTGACTCCTTTGTCTATTATCAAATAGGTTCTAAACTTAGGCGAAGAACAGTTTCTAGTTATTGGGTCCTAAAAGACCCACATCTAAACTCTAAGGAAAATTTGGGGAGTTAAAGAACATTTAGAAATTCAGCACTGCATAAGCTACATAATTGTTGAATCAATATGTTGTACACTTGAAACTAATAAAACATTGTATGTTAATTATATTTCAATAAAATTATTATGCTCAGACAAAACAACAATAAAAAGAAATTCAGATTTTGATGGGCCAGACCATGTAAGTTTGTGACCTTGCAATAGTTTCTATCATGCCCCAGTTACCTTTTGTAGTTGTGTGGCTGGCTTTAGTTGGCCATCTTGAGCAAGTAGCTGTAGATCTTAGATTAAAATATTGGCTGGAGAGCTAAGAAGGAGGAATAAGTTCCTAAAGATCAGGATGACAGGTATAAAAGGGGAGAGGTGAAATTCTCAGGGCTAGTTGCTCATAATGTGAATTTTAGAAATGGAGATGCCATTTAGTATGTGTTAAGTTAGAGAAGGTACCTGGAGTCCATTGAAATCAAACAAAGGATGATGGACAAGATCTCAGAGAGCTGTGATACTCCAGAAGGAGCCCACATCAAGAAAACTATGAGAATCACAATTTTAATGTGGAGAGAACATACTGAGAATAAGTGACTCAGTGCTTAAAGATTAGGAGAGCTGTATCATGAGGCTACAGAAAAACTGTTCAATTTTAGCGGGGAAGACCAGAAATTAATGTGAAGTACTTGAAGAATTACTAGATGAGTTTCAATTTTACACAATTATTGTAGGTATTAACTATATACTATATAAACCTACCAGAACAATTAATGTAATTAAAGCTTTAAAGGAAAGAACAGCAAAGATAAGGCATAGTAAAAGCAAACCAGACAGAACAATAGTAGATGGGCTTCAGGCCTAGATAAGGTGGTGCTCTGATCGAATAGCACCTGCATGGTAAGATCCAACTCAGGAAGGGAAAGGTCAACAAGATTTTCTTGAACAGTGGGTGCTTTAGAAGATCCGCTATTGTACCAGTCCTATGTCTAATCATAGGAAAATAACGAGAAATACAAGAAAAAACACATTCCTACATCCAAAGCGAAGTAAAAGTAGAATGAAGTAGGGACCCAGACCCAGTAAGCTGTTCTAACCTACGTGTGCTTAATTTGTTGGATGGGAAATGTGCCTCAAATTAGACCTTTGTTTGGGACTGCCAACATTACAAATTTCTGAACTTTGCAAGAATTTGGAATATCTTGAGTGCTGTTCTCTGAAAGTATCTCCCACATATGGTTTTTAAAAAATGTGTCATAGCTAACTTCTTGAGATAACATTTCTCTCAATTAAATTTCAATTCACAGATTGTCAACTGTAGATACCTGATATACTAGTAAAGTTGAAAAGAAGATTTTTATTTTTCTTTAGCTCTGCTTATTCCCACTGAGACTAATGAAGCTCTGATATAAACTTTGGGACAGTGAACATAGGCCTAAGCTAAGTACTTTGTCCTGGAAACATCATTTGGCTTGGTCAGTGGATAGAACATACAGCAACAACTACAGTGAGGAACATTTACAACTACAGTCATTCCAACTATGCACATAAACCGATAGTGTTCAATATTTTCAAAGAAATTGCTCCATTTTTGCTTTAGTTCATTTTTCAGTAAAATGTACCTGAATTTCTTATCCATCTTGAAAGACCAATAAACATGAAATAATTGATCTTGTCTAACTTATAAAACTCATTACATGAAGACACTTCACTCTTCGGTAATCCAGAAACCAAGGTGTAGTGTCATTCAAGTCCTGAATAAGGGTTAGCACTTATAAGTGTCTCATAAATACTGGTTACATATTTATACTCCTGAGGTACTTGCCATGGAATAATCAATAATAACAGAAATACTTCTGTTCTTCCATTAATCAACTCTGCCTTGCCTTGTTGGATTCATTTTAACCCAAATACCATTATCCTATAGGAAATGTACTGAGAAATGTTATCCTTTATTATATTATAGAATGTTCTTAATATTCTTCTTAATATTAAATACAAATATTTTATTTAATACATTTTAAAATTATATTTTGCCAAAACATTTTGCAAAATAGAACTCAAAAGTCAAGTATAGTAAAATCTTCAAACCAAATCTAGAACTAAAATCAGTTTCTGACTATGAGGGTAGTTAGGATTTGAGAAATAATTCCATAAAATTAACATTAAGTTAACCCAACAGTGTTTAAAATTAATAATAAATTTTAAATATATTAGTCTTAAAATCACTGCATAATTGGAAATGTTTAACTTTAGTAACTGTTAAAAAAGACATACTTGGTTCCATAAACAACCAACGACATATATTACTTGCCTCAATATCACCCTTCGCAATGTGAAAATTGGTCAAGTTGCCATTATATATAAATATTTCATTATAGAAAAAATGAAAATTAACTTTTAAGTGAAATAAACCAAGTTTATTAGCCAGCCTGGGTTTTAATTACTCTTATTCCTTTAGACTTAAAATAATTTTAAATAAATAAAATTGGAAGTTCTTTAGACTTGAAATAAATTCTAAAGAATCTATCAAAAGAGATTTTTAGAAGAATTTTTTTCTCAGTAAATAGCCATAAAATTGAATAAAGCATTCCTTGATAGTAATGAATAAAATTAAGAGAGTTCGAACAGATTGTGATAATATTTAATTATATTTTTGAGTGATCAGTAATGAAAGAAGAAATATTTATTGCTACTGAATGCAACCGAGCATTTGGTTGTTTTTAAGAAATAATGCTCTCAAGGTCACTTCTTTATTTCTACACAGTGTTTCTATTAAATTTGGATACATATATATATATACATACATAATTTTAATAAGTGGAAAATTAATGAAATAATTAGGCTAGTGAGCTCTTCTACAACTTGCAAGTCTGTATTTCCTCATTATTAGTAAACATCTGTAAAGCAAATGAGAAGACAAAATATGGAGTCAACTGATTATCTCAAATACTATAACCATATGAGCATACCTGTTATAATAGTGGTAACTAGAGCAATGAATATTATTTCATAGGAAATAAGGTAAACATGAAAACTACAAACAAATATTTGAGAGGGAGGAGAGGTAAAGGGGTAACCAACCGACAGATTCTGGAATACCGAAATCCTTTGGCTTTTAGAGAACATGTTTTATAGGTATTATTTCATCCCTGAAAATGCTATTTTGTATTTTAAAAATATGTTATTTATAGACCCACTAGCTTTCTAACAGCTGCTGAGACTCAAAATTTGCCAATTTTGCAAGTCACTTAAATGTTCCATACTATATGTGAATGAAAAAGATACACTATCAGTTTCCTGACAGATGCAAAACAATCTGCTCTGGGTCTAAAATAAGTTTATGTTCAATCAGTCAGAGAAATTCTCCTTTTAAATACTCCAATTTAAGAGGAGGTACTTTAATTGTTGTAAGAGGAAACACAAAGTTGGATGTATAGTTTCTCATTTTATCATATACCAATTCAGTACTGGATTTAACATCAAATTGATTATTATATTACTTACGAGGCTACACTTAAATACTTTAAATATATATGAGTTTTGCCAATAAATGCATTGGTCTCTTAGAATAAACTGTTTATTTCTATTATAGGCCAAAGAGTTGTATACCTATTTCAAACTGTAGCTCAGTAGAACCAGGAAATTCCAGCATTGAGTAGTTTTAGGGAATACTAGGACAACAGTGGCCTTGGTCTATTGTTTCCAACTACTGTCTTTTTAATTCCCCACAAATAAGAAAGAGTCAGTAAAAGCTAGAAAAAGGAAGATGAAAATCTCCAAACCTACTTTTTCTTCAGTCTTCTATCCTTCTCAGCTTGAGTTCCAAGTTTGCCTAGCCCCAGGGACTCCTGAGCGGCAGCCTCAGTCTCCATAAAGCCTCCTGTGAAGAAGTAACTATTCATATTAGGTTGGATACATTGTGTCAATTTAAAAGTTAGTTGATCAACAGTTCAATACCACGTATTCTTTTTTCTTTCTCAGATCGTCTTTATATTTCCAACCCAACATGTGTAAAATGGCAGGGGTACATAAATGAACAAACACTGAGAGAATGAAAAGAAAAGGTACCCTATTAGCCTCCTATTCAACTGCACCCAGCAGCAACATAATACATAATAAATACATGGATAAATACAGTCTGCGAGCTTCAAGGTCCTTTTTTCTTCTTACGAAAAACAAGAGCAAATATGGGTGTAGTGCGTGAGGTTTCTTTCAACATTTGAAAAATGTGACATATTTTATATATAATGGGATAAATGATAGCCCAATGAACCCAATCAGGTGCATGTCTTCAATTCCAAGCCAAGGGAATATAGAGGCATTTGCTGATATCTAAAGATTTTTCATATCCTGCTTTTGGAATCATCTTTTCCTCACGTAGCTGACTCCTATATCCTTCAGTATAAGCCCTACTTCCAGAACTGCTTATGTTCTGGCAGGTTTTCTCTTGTTTTGTAAATTTTATAATGACATCTGGAAAAAATCATGTCTTCAAAAGATCTTAGTAAGAACTGCTTTTACTCAGCAAGCCATAGATTATTTAGTTTAGTGTCATTTTTATTGGCGCTGGAAAATATGCAATATACATAACCTTGCAGGGAAAGGAAGAAGAAAAAAAAGTATGTTGGGCATCAAACACAGAATTACACATTTTACAATGCAGTTATTTCATTCAGGATCCATAAACATATAATTAATTAATAAATTCTTGTTACAATTGAAAAATGAGAACTTAATCCTGGGCTCTGTTTTCTCTCATATTTACTGCATGCAAGAAAACATGAAGCCAAGGTACATGAAAAAATGTTCACTACTTTTAAGTGGGTTAAGGTATACATATTTTTTAAGTGTAAGGGATTTAAATTCCAGTTAAGCTCAAGATTAGGTAGAAAGACTCAAGCTAATACTAACCCTTACAAAGACTACACACACATGCACACACGTACACACACACACAAATATCACCAATATATCAATAAATAAAATTATTAAAGCCAATTTTTACTATTCTGTCATTGTAATTTCCCAACTTCACATTTGCAGGGCTTGACCAGGTTATGGTTTTTCTAGTGAAATGAAATATCTTATTAAAGCACCAGTGACAAATTTTGTTGTTACTGCTTTTCATAATTTATTTTAGCGAACAATCTATAATACTTGATGCTATAAATTCTGCAGCATTGGCATAAATGTTAATCTCATAGCCTAGTAACTCTCTTACTGAACTGTATAATTGTAACAAAGTCCTCTTTAATTGAAAACAGTGACTGTTGTCTAGATCTAGTCAATAATTTTGAATCTGAGTACCAAAATTTATTTTATTATTATGCACATGTGTAATTAATACTTAAATAATTTTTATTATGAAAGAATGTCATTGTTGGTACCATTAGGAAAAGCATCCACTAGCTGAATGAAGGACTCTTGGGGGTGATTTATTTTAAATGTGAGATTTTCCATTTATGCACAGTGAGTGGGTATTTTCATTTATTTCTCTCATCAGTGTACTTGCCTTACTGTATATCCATAAATTATTATTCACAGTCTGCAAGTAACAATAAAATTGTTCTCTTGAAATGGAAATGGAAATGGAAATGAATGATTCACTTAAAAGTTACAAAATTCTTGATCAGTCCAGATGGGGACATAGAGATTGATGAGGTAGACCCATTAAATAAAACCACTGAGTGGTTGTATGAATCAGGCTTTCTATTTTTTCTGAGCAAAGAATATCTAAATTATGATTTCAATTTTTTTTCAAGAACCCATTTTAATTAGCAAAACTAACATTTTAAAATAAATGGTATCTCTGGGAGGGAAACAAAGACAGCTCTGGAAGAATATTGTGAGTCAAATCTTGACCCAGAAAAAAAAGATATTAGAATTTGTTTCTCATAAATAAAACTATAAAAATAAAAAGCATGAGGAGCTTGGAAATACTCTGAATACTTCAAAATCTAATATCCTTTGAATAGAGCATTTAATAGAGAATTACAGCTATATCCTCTTTCAAAATAACATTTATGGCCATAGTAGGTAAAATTATTTTTAAGGATCACATGTAGGACAGTACCCTTAAGCAGGAGCAAAAGTCTAATCAGGTGCATTTTTTTAGCCCAATTAAAATAATTCTGGATGAGAACCTTCTTTCATAGAACTGATCCAGCAAAATTCAGTTTCCAGCTATTGGTAAGAATGATCTAAGCCAAACCAGCTGATGAACTCTTACTCTGTGGATGATCATCTGACTCTGGAGAGTGTCTGCCTTATTCTTGTCCAGGTAGTAGTGGGTTCATATGGCTATGTGGACTTTACGAATCTGTCTGTTTATCTATACTAACATTTTATTCACTAGTCATACAGAGCTACGAAGCACTTGAAATGTGGCTGGTCCAAATTAAGTGTTGGAAGTATAAAATACACATATGCTTTTGAAAACATAATGCAAAAGAACATAAGATATCTAATAATTTTATGTTGATTACATGTTGAAATATTCTGGTATATTGACTTAAATAAAATATTAAAACTTATCTCAATGGTCTTTTTTTTACTTAATGTAGCTACTAGAAAATTAAAAATTACATACGTGACTCACATTTGTGGCTTGAATTATACTTCTGTTGGACAGCTCTCTCTATACTGATGGTTCTAAACTGAAGACAGTACCAATCTCCAGAAGGAAATTAATTTTTGCATATGTTGAGGGAGGCACATTTTCAAATGTCACAGTGACTGCAAAGGGCAACTGATACATATTGGGCAGGGAACAAGGATTCTAAATTCTTTAATGAGTAGAAAATCCTTTAGCCTATCCTTAAAATGGCAAGAGTGACCCTGATATGAAACGCTAGCCTGTGGAAGCTAGGGGTTACTCACTCTATGGGAGGTTCATTAGGAATGTGAAGAGAGGGATGCCTGAGCGGCTCAGTCAGTTAAGCAGCTGCCTTCAGCTCAGGTCATGATCCCAGGGTTCCGGGATTGAGTCCCTCATTGGGCTCCTTTCTATTACGCGGGGAGCCTGCTTCTCCTTCTGCCTGCCGCTCCTCCTGCTTGTGCTTGCTCTCTGTCTCTCTCTCCCTCTATGACAAATAAATAAAATCTTTAAAAAAAAAAAAGGAATGTGAAGAGAGCATCATTAACTCTCCACTCTCTCATGGCATGAGACACTCAGACATTGAAGGCTTGAGTTTCATGATTCAATGGATTACTCAGATAATAAATTGCTTATCATTTGGCAGTGGCCACCTAGTAGTTGTGCATGCAAATGCCCAAGTCAAAATTCTTGCCCTCAATGAAGTTCTCTAGGATATCACTAAGCACACTTACATTGGTGAGGTCTTTTAGTTGAAATTGTTGGACACAGGACCACTCCTAGGATGTGAGGGTCCCACTCAAATATTTTTTCCACCTCATTTTCTATGTAAACATTTTGAGTAACCCCACATCAGCGGGACAACAATCTAGTGGTCCAACATCATACAATAGCATTCCAGACAGCAGGAGTGAGTGATTCACTTGTCAGATCACCCTCCTACAACCAGAGTTGGGCCACTGGCCCAGAACAACCTCATGGGTGTAAGTTTCTGGGCTCCCTGAGATATCTGGTTGACCCCAAGCACGGGAAAGAGGGTCAAGGTACATTCTGAAGGGGAGAAAGAGGGACCCAAATCCACATGGTTTGCTTGGATCAGGCACCATGCCCAGATGGCACTGCCTCCCTGGTTTGTCCCAGGGTCTGAAAGGTAAAAAAATAATAATAATAATTAATAAAATAAAATAAAGTAAAATAAAATAAAATAATCAGTGCTTTCAGTGATTAGACCCACACAGGCCCAAATCTTGGCTTCTTGGCTAAGAGTGTCCTGCCCAGATAGCATGGCCAGCCCTAGACTCTCCCAGACACCAGAGAGGGATAATAGTGTGAGGTTTCCTAAGACCCTGGCCAAGGAATCTAAAGGACCCTCATACACTCGGATCTATGAATGGTACTGGTTGGAGCTATCTGTTCATCTGAACTATGACGGCAAATCTCTCTATGTTGCTTGGCCCTTAGATTCCTTTCAACATAATTTATTTCATGTTGGCCCTTGAAGTACAAGTCTATAGGAATTTCTAGCCAAAACCCATATTGCAAGGTCTGTACCTCTCCATTTATCCAATAGAGGTCCCTGTTCTTGTATTTAAAAAGGGAGCTCTAACTCCACAGAGATGAAGACTGCAATCTGTTGCCCATTGGTGGCTTCATCTTTTCTTTCATCTGACCTCTCTTTAGTATCAAACCACATTCACTTGGATTTAAACACACTCTGAGTTTATAAATGGTTACTTAATTGCTCTGTATCTGTTAGTCTGTTAGCTCTCTGAAAAATGCACCTAGACACAGGGCCTGGCTCATAAAGTGTAAAAAATGCACTCATAATGGAAGCTAAATAGTTCTTTCTTCAAAGAAAGGCCCTTTTACCATGCAGAGCATGAGTCATCTGTAATTGATACTTTGGGAATTTCTATTGTATCTGCTGGCTCCAGAGCATCTAGGCACAATCTAAATTTTTGGATAAAGGCCAGCACAAGCCACCCAAATTTCATGTGTAGAAAGGTGCTTGCTGAATATTTCTGGTGCAATATTGATGCTGTTTTTGTCATTATGAAGGTATTTTCTTCATTATGCTAATTATAGTAGGTCAGTGATTTCGGGCAACTATAATACAATCTGGCAGATGACCATAAAGGAAAGAGAACTGCAATTTAGGAGGCAAAAAATCTCTTGGAAATGTATTGCTTTTCATGTGCACTTAAGGAAATTCTCAAAAGTAGCTTCTATCTATCATCTATCTATCTATCTATCTATCTATCTATCATCTATCTATCATCTATCATCTATCTATCTATTTTTACTCAGTGATACATGTATTTTATACATCCAAAATTGGTGACACTGCCTGTTCAAATTTAATATATTTTTCTGTTTTTACTGTTTTTTTTTTTTCCATAGCTTTGTTGCATTTGGTTTTATTGGATCAATTCTCCATTCTTGAAAATCTCTTCGTCTTGGATTTCTGTTCACCTCTCTTACAATGTCTGTCAATGGCCTCTGTTCTTTATCCTTATCATTCACTGTTAACATCAGCTAGGATGGTCATGTGTGTTCTGTTCTTTTTTTCTTTATAGTCATTATAATTGGGGTTCTCTGAAGACCTGAGAGAGGTGGTGTTTCCCAGGTAGTAAATCAAAGAATGTATTGAGATCATATGGAGAGATATTTTTGAGATAGTTTTTAGAACAACTCTATTTTTTTTTCATTTGTGTTTTCTATCCATATCAGTAATCCATAAATCGGATGCCTGTGCTATTGAAATATTCATGTCAAGTGACTGGGGTTGTATTGACCAAAGACAGAGGAGTCCTAATTACGCCACCAGAGACCTTGATCCAAGGTGGCATCACTCGACTTGTTAGCACTATGATAGGAGGATTATTCAACCAGTTGTAAACCCCACTGAATTTTTCCATCACCCAGACCCCATCTTGACATCTTGTCATGGGATGCCACGAGTCACAGCTCACCCACTGCCTGTTCCTGTTCTGTAACTGAGTAACTTTGTCAGAAAAACAAACGAGTGTCATCTGACATAGTTATTTTTAACACCGTTTAATTTGCTTTGCTTCAAAACAGGTTAATGCCTTCAGATAGAATTAAAAGGCAAGCCAGTCAGGATTCCAATAACCGATGTATAATCTTAGATCGTGGGGTTCAAAACCCCTATCCCTAGCTATCCTGGTAGGATAAACAATGCAGCAGGGAAACTTTCTGTGGGTCAGGAATGTGCTGAAGGTTTTGTTTTGTTTTGTTTTAAATAAAAGGTTGTATGTGCTTATGTACTTCATTTTAATAAATTAGAAGTCCTTTGATGTCAACAGTTATGCTTTGGCCATTTTACTGAAGTTCATGGTCGGTACTCTACACGTAAGAGTGGCCCAACACACGCTTATTCACTCAAAGAAGGTGGACAGAAATGACTTTGGATTATCTCTGTGTTCTTTTTTTCCCTCAAAATCTCAACCCTTTTGGGTTTCAATTCCCTCTTGTTATGCTTCTTTTCTGGGTAAAATCTTTCTCTTTAAGCAAGCAAAAGCAAAAATGAATTTTTGAATAGTTTCACTTATTCGTACTTACTGTTCACATAAGGCAAACCTTACTTTTATTAATTTTCTTTAAATTTTAGAATTACTAAGCAGAAATTATAATAGGATTTTGTAAGTCCCCTTTTGGCCTGGACAGTTTTTCCAATCATCAGTTTATTTGGGGCTAGTGGACTTTCTGACATTGTTCTTACATGTTTGTTTATACCTATCACTTGTTATACACACAACTTTGGTACCAAAATCGTTCAAATTATGTTTTTTAGAAAGAGGTCTCCTGTTTCAGATATACTGCTTCTTCCTTAAGTTCACATCATAATAAATACTATCCTGAGTGTGTTACTATCCTTTTGAATTGCTGGGATAACATCTATCCTTCACTGTCTTAACCAATCTTCTGTGTTGGTTAAGACTAAAATTGATTCTAGAATTTTAGTAGTAGTTTGTGTGGAAGTCAGGCTGTGGTAGGTTATAAAGTGACTGACAGATGAGAATGTGAAAATAGTTAATTGTGGACAACTCATTTAAGCTTGGATATTAGAGGCAGGGGAAAGATAAGTTAATATCTAAGGAAGATGGCAGGATCAAATGATGACTTTAAATACAGATTAGACATAAGCATGTTTAAATATTAATGGAAATATCGGAGATGCCTTGCATCTCTAGATGTATGCATCGGGAGAAACGGCTGTGGTCATTGGGCTGCTATGTCTTGATAGACTACTATCACACCCTGGATCTATGTTCTACAAAGTCAGCAGAAGTTCTTACTGGTCCTGTTGTCTCTATGCCCCTCAACAAGATTATCAAACCTGTTTTTGCATCTTTTCATCTTGGGATTTGTACTATGGGAAGAGAGTAAGTGAAAATAAAAGGAGAAAGAGAAACTAAAACCAGATCCCATGTCTGCTAGAAGGAGTACTTCCTCGCTAGGATACTTTCCCCAAATCAATTGGTACCTTCAGGTAGACTTGGCTCATATATATGTTTTACCTTTCCAGCATAGTACTTAAAAATCAAATATGAATGCTTTAAATGGAAGAACAAATGCTCATTCACTCATTTTAATCTATATCACTTCCTGTTATTTTAAACCCTGCCTATAATTTGATGCACTGAGTACATTTTAGTTTGCAAATCCTGCTCCTACATTATAGGCATTAATACTATAAATAGAACTGTCAAACCATCTGATAAAGAGCAGAATGAATTTTCTAAAAGGTACCTGAAAATGTGAAATCTTCCATTACTACCAAGCTTTTCTCCACGCTACTTTTGAATAATAAAGGTATCCAAGGAAAACATGCTTTAAGGATTTCTGGAATAGGGGCACCTGGGTGGCTCAGTCGGTTAAGCGTTCAACTCTTGATTTTGGCTCAGGTCATGATCTCAGGGTCGTGAGATTGAGCCCCACCACACCCAGTGTGGAGCCTGCTTAAGACTCTCTCTCTCCCTCTGCCTCTCCCCCACTCCCCCTCTTGCTTGTTTTCTCTCTCTCAAATAAATAAATAAATAGACTTCTGGAATAAAATGATTTTGTTTGGTTTCTGTTAGCTTTATTCAAATGTTTTTGGATGTGTTGTTTCCTTTGTGCTTTGGGGTCTCCATGTTTATATTGTCTCTACTAGTAACACATTTGAAAAAATGACTACTTGCATATTCAGTTTGATTCATGGTTAGGGGTTATTAATGCAGTCACACTGACTGATTCATCATATCTGAAGTTCATCTTATAACCCTAGCTTTTCAGATTGTTATACCATGCAAACAACACCCCCTTAATATTCTCCTCTTTGAATTACTAAGAATTTCTCCTTTGTTCTTCATCATTCCTGATGGAACCAAGCAAACACATTCATAGTTCTATTTAGATAGTTTTCTTCCTCCGTACCATATTTCATTTAGAGGCCTCTAGCACAGCTACCCTCAGATTACTTTTCTTTCTTTGAGCTTATGAGCTAAATCTTTAACTAAGAGTTCAAAATCTTAAGACGTGGTCCAAAACTTCAAATTTGGTTCTTTGACACCATCATCCCTCTACCATATTACTTTCCGTGCCATCTTTCTTTTTTTCTATTTCTATTCACATTGGTAGAAGAAAGAACATTGCCAGTGCCTGTGTCTAAATTTGTCAGATCAAGATATTAAAACCATAACCACTAGAGGTCTTTCTTAGTTTCTTCTGATGCATAAACCAGCATGACCAGGTGGTAGCCCCTGGGGTTTGAAAAGTTTTCACAGTCTTCCCCGTACAACACACCTTCCAAGACAAAAGTAGACCTGAGTCCTTATCCCTCAACCAAAGTACCAGTGGTACCATGTACCATATTCTTTTGGTAAATATATGGTTTTTTAGAACCTATTTGTGTCTGTATTTTCTTCTTCTTTACTCCAGTCTTATTTCCAGTAAAGACTTTTTATTCTTGGCTTCTCTAGGAGCTTTGATTCACCTTCAGTACAGCTTCTACATAGTTCCAGAGGCACAGATATTTGTCACTGTCTTCCTCATCAGTAGTGCAGTCCTTAGCATGCTGCTGACTCTGGCTTTATTTATACTGTTTTACTGCGTAAAACAAAATTGTTTCAGAGCTCAGAATTCTTCCTGGGGTGATGCTATGATCCCCAATAACTATCGATAGTTTCCAACTTGGATGGTGTTGATCAAAAAATAATTATCATTGATTCCCTTTTCATCTGGTCTGACATAGAGACACACAGTCACTGAAAATGGGTAAGAAGGGCTAGGTTTCTAGAAGAATCTAAATTTTACCAGACTTTAAATTATATCTTGACTTTGATTTTGAAAGAATATTGGCAAAATTTCTGATTCAGTTACTCCTCATCGAAGTTAAATACAAAATAAAAATAGAAAAAAATCCATGAGAGAAAGGCAATTAAATATATATTAAAAGGGAAAAGTAAATTATAGATCCTAAAATGAATATATATGTTGAAATAGGAATAAATAAAATGATTACTATGTTAGCAAAATAAATATCTTAAAATAACTATTTACACTATTGTGAATTACACTGTAATATATTGGAAATGACAAATAATTTGGTAAGATTATAAATAGGTGTCAAATAAAAAAATTAAAACAATGCCTTGGCATGTATATTTTATATTTAAAAAAGAATCATCTTCTATCTTCTTTCGTTATGCAATAATTTTTTTTATAGCTTAAGGAGTTCCCTCCTGAGAAATAGAAATCCAAAGAGGATTTAATTCACCTGCTGAGTAACATTTAATCACACAGCTGGTCAGGCATCAGTTTCCCATGGCTTCTGATGCTTTGTGTGGGTTTTACATTATGGAAGTTGGGAAGGGCATTTTTGAATATATCACATTTGTAAATTTGCAAACATAAATATTATTCTCAGAAATTCTTTTGGTGCCAGGACAGGAAAGTAAGCCTGGGAGCTGGAGCATTACTTGTAAGTAATCATTCCTTTATTTGGAAAACTGAAAAAGTGCTAAGAAATTTGTATCATTCTGTTCAGCATTTAGTGTTAGAGGTGGGAGCTAAATATTTCCCAATAATTTAACTATAGTTCTAAGTTAAATAGGAAAAGATGGAAAAAAGAAGATGCAATCACAATAGCCAATATGATGGAAAAAGTGATTTCCCAAGAAAAAATAAATATATAGGAAGACACACACACACACACACACACAAGGCAAGTGTATATATCATCATTTTAGGAAATACATTTTTCATATTCTTTTTGTTTCAGACAATTATAAATATGTCTGTCCATCCATCCATCCATCACCTATCTATGTACATATGTTTATATATTTACCTAGAGTCATTTCAAATGTACTGATCTATATTTTTATTCAATTAGTGACTAACAATAACTAACTAACACAATCCCTATTGTCCTATTGCTTCCTCTGTCTCCCCACCTACATAGTGTAGAGTTTGTGGAAAGCTGTGTTCGCTTTAAACAAAGAAATCCTGTACTTTTTTGCCCTGCATATAATTCTTTATTTTGACAAAAAAAAATTATTTGGGATTTTTTATAGGTATTTCAACTGTTTCAGCAGAAAAGCTTTTATAGATATCTGTGCCTTAACTGGTAGTACGCTCAGTGGTTTTAAACTGATTTGAAACACCGACACTAGGATAAATTTCTCAGTTCTGCAAATTACTAAGACATTGTTTAGTCATCAATAAATAAGAATAACAGTAATAACACTTGCCTCATAGGGGCCTTGTGTCTATCACAGAGTCAGCATCAAATAAATTCTAGCTATTGTTATTCACAGAGAAATCAAAGGACTATACGTTTTACAATATTCTCCCTTGTAAGCTTTGTCCAACATTATTCAGCTAAATTGCATTTACAGAGCTGACTGAAAAAGAAGGTTTGTCGGGTAGAAAAAAGAAGCAATGCAAAGATGGGAAATGAAATGAAAAGCAGATGGACCCTCAGAAGTGACTGAAATGAGTGGCAGTGAAGAGTCAAACACATGCACACTTACGGAGCTGCCCAAGTCGGGCTTTTTCTTTTTTACCAAACAGACGTCCTATCGAAGACTTGATTCCCTTCTTCTTGGGGGCTTTGTGAAGAGAGTCTTGGCTGCTATTGGCACTGCCAAGCCCAAGGCTTTCTGGCTCAAGGGAGGCAGACAAACTACTGCAAAACACAAAAGAGAGCAAACTGCTCGTCCCACAAAGTACTAAGACTTGTTCCTTTAGAAAGGGACAAACGGAAGAACACTTATTTTCTCCCTTTCCTCCCACATTTGCTCTTACGCATATTGAAGTTTGGTTTTTCTCAGCCTCAGGGCCTTGAGCCTCCAAATTTTTTCTAGAAAAGATTATTTTTGTTCTAAATGTTTTCACCCTTATTTCTGATACGATCTCAAATGAATCAATGAACACAGGTTGGCTTATTCATTGCATGTTAAATGACCATCCATTCTTTAGCATGTGACCCTTTCCCTATTTCCTTCTCAGAGCTTATGTTTTTTTACAGTCATAAACATAATGACCTATGATAAGACATTTAAGTTTAACTAACTATGAAATTTAAGCTGCTATTCCAGCCCACATCTTTACTGGGGTTTCTTCTAGCCATCTTTTTTTTTTTTTAATTTTTTTTTTTTAAAGATTTTATTTATTTATTCATTAGAGACAGAGAGAGAGAGAGGCAGAGGGAGAAGCAGGCTCCCAAGGAGCAGGGAGCCCGATGCAGGACTCGATCCCAGGACCCTGAGATCATGACCTGAGCCGAAGGCAGACGCTTAACGACTGAGCCACCCAGGCGCCCTCTTCTAGCCATCTTTCTCTCTCCCAGTTTTGGAGTCTAAATTGTTTAATTTTAAATCATCTAGGAAGGATTTAGAAGCAAATAATCATATGCTCTAGTGATCACTTTTTGTTTCTTCTTATAGTTCTCAGGTATTCTTTTAGGTACATGATACACTGAAATGAATTCCAAGCAGCTGCTTGAGGTTCCATTCCTGGTCAGTGTAACTGACACCGTATTAATAGGAGAGGTTCAATATATATTGCTATCTATTCTACAGCTGCTAATGTGACACCATGATGAATTACTTTACTTATTTGTCCTAATTAATGAGTTCACATTCTCTAAACTCCAAACCAATAGCTTTCACATGTTAAAATATAATTCACTCTTTTCTTGGAAGGTGAAAGCATATATTTTGAAATTGGAGTAACTTTTGTTTTCCACATTAGAAATTAAAAATAAGCAAAACAGAAAGACAAAAAATGCCTGCCAGCACAGAAAGCTCTGTTTCAAATAGTATGTGTGTAAAACACATACTATTTAGAAGACAGATTCTTACCTAAGTTATTAATACTAAGTCATTATGTTCAGTTATATCAATTATGTTTCTTGAGACGCTGCAATTGATAAGAATGTAAAAGGCCATGTATTTAAGATGTGAATTGCATGCTTAGATTTATTTATGCCATTAATTCTCATGGAGATCTGCTTGCAATTTTGTAGGCTGACAGAAAGGACCACAGGATGAGTTACTGTGAAAAATGGGTATTTTCCCTTACCTTTTCTTTTAATATTTTGGCAAAAATACCATTTTTTTTCTTATGAACTTTCTGCCTGGGTAGCTGTTCTAGCCAGCAGCACCAGCACCTGGAGGGTGGTATACATATCTGTCTGCTAAAAGTAAATGATGTGCAATTACGGACTTTTCAGACCCTAATTACTCTTACACCTAAGCCAAATTTATAGTCTTGTCCTAGAATCCCTTAATTTTTCTGTTATTCTTCCTAATAAGTCCTTCCATTAGCTGACTTTATTTTAATAGGAAATATCCACTAAAAATAGAAGAGTTCGTATCATCCATATTGGCTAATAATAAGACCACAAATATACAGTCAATTTTAAAACTAAAAATTTGATCTCAGAATGCAAATTTTTTTTCCACAGGTGATGTTGGGGAGAGGGAGCAGGGCAATACCTTAATGGAGAGCTAGAGCTCAAATAAAATTTCTCATATAAATGTTTAAGCAGTCAATTTGACAACACTGAAAGAAAGAGGAGTATTTTCCGAAGGAGAGCAGGCCTTGTGCTGTGTGTTGGGAGAGTCATACCTTCGGGCTTCATTGTGGTAGGAGGAGGGAAGGGTGTGAGTCATCCTGATGGCTCTAGGGGTAGGGGGAGGAGAAGTTTCACATTTAATTGTTGCTTTGTCCTCCCGACCATCTTCTTCCACCACTGCAATCTAGAAGCGAAAACAATACATTCAGATGAACTCTTTCTAGATTTCAATGGAAATGGATGGAAATGGAGAAATCATTAAGCAAGGCTATTTGAGTAATTCTAATACAAAAACAAAATAAAAAACTTGGGGCAAATAGGTCTTACACTTATAAATTCACATTATTGAAGAGTGTGTGTCATAACTGTTTAAAAATAAAGACATTCCAGTTTGGGGGAAAAAAAAAAAAAACCCTTGGATACTTTACACAAAAATATTATTTCAGAGTAAATAAACACCATAGATCACTATCCAGGGACTATAAGAAAGCTATCCTGGAATCCATTTCAATATATCAGGAATGTAAATGTTTTATAAAAAGTTACTGAACACATATTTGAGCTAATTCACTAAAAAAAGTATGCATAGTCAGGTTATCATAACATGGATATCTTTTACATAGATTTTTGAAGTGAGAAGAGAAGGTGGCAAAAATACAACTTTACCAGATAAAGTGTATTAAATCAGGCTAATGAAATGTGTTCCAGATGTTTAAAAAAAATGAGTGGCAATTTATTAGAAAAAAAAATTCTTGCAAATTGTTTCATTTCACTACCTCTCATGGGAATGTGGACAAAGGCATACAGAAACCAGAAGATGGGGTGGAAGGGATTTCTTTGAATAATTTAGTTCAGAATCCAGAACAATTTAGGATACCATAAATTTTGTCAGAGACAGACATATAAAACTGCATGACAGTCAGACTTTTCAATAATCAAATTGATTGTAAGAGGTATTTTTTTACAACAATCCTGCATTTTTTTCACGGCATCACTGTGCATTGAAATACATACATATAGAGGGAAAGACTGTGGAAAGCATAGTTAGAAGATACAGTTCTGGAAGTTCTGATGACAAAAAGTTAGCAATATGGCTATAGCAAAAATTTTAAAGCTGTTTATCATCTTATGTCTACATAATGCCTTGCTTTGTTTCTATGTTGAGCTATTATGCGTAAGTGTGTTTATATATGATATACGATAAAGACCTCATGTATTGGAGGAACTTAAATAAATTGTTTGACTGGGCTTTTGTCATCCAAGCCTAGATTACTTGTAACAGTTCATGTAGGCATCTTTATAGGATTTCCTCTTTCCATTTCAATGAGTACAGTGCCACCGGAAGAATCTTTTTCAAGAACTACTTTCAGCATGAGGTTAACACTCTGGAAAACTCTTCCTAAACTCACCTTTCATCTAAATTCATAAAGTACGTTTCCAAACTCTACTTAATATGTGTTTATGTCTTCACAGTCCCATGGTCTAGCCGTAATTGTTTTCTGTGATTATTTCTGCGAAGCCTGACGCTTTTGCTTCCAGAGTTTTTCCTCTGAAACACCTCCTAAAATGCCTTATTCTCTCCACACCACCAGTCAAATATGCCAACTGTCCAAATACCAGCTTTTAAAAACATCATACACAAACTGTTTATCTGAATAATGCTTGGAGCTTACACTGTATAAATAAAATAGAGGAGAAAGGGTTTGGAATCAGAGATGGATTTGAATTCTGATTTCTCTTACTTGTTGAATGACATGTGCTAATTACTTACCTTCGCTAAGATTCAATTTCCTCATCAGTAAAATGGATGTGATAATACTTATCTTAAAGTGTTCTTTTGAAGTGCAAATGGAATCACACCTGTAACTCCTTAGCCAGATACACAACAATTCCTAGTTTGTGGTCTTTCCATGACCTACTTTTTTTTACCATTTCTTTACCCGCTGAATTCCCTGAGCCTGCATTCCTGTATGGGACCTTCCTTTGTGACTTTTTTTTCTTATACCCACTGAACTTCTTTTACATCCATCATCTACTCAAATTTCTTTCTATATTCCTAGAATAATCCTTTTAAGTGGTAGAGGAAGTCAGAGACAAAGAACTTTATGCATGATAAATTTGACAGTTGAGAACCAACTGGTAGTATCATGGAGAAGATACTATAGGAAGATAGATGTTAACTCAAGAAAAAAAAAAGTTCCATCAATCTAAGCCACACAAATACAGATTTCTTTAATTTAAAAAGACAAAAAAAAACCAGTTTTCTGGTTCCTGAAGTGTTTGGAAATAGTCTATCACATCTTGATGATACTGAAAAATAGATTTATGCACTAGATAGTAGGTTGAATCTTTGAAATCTTTCCCATCCAATATCCCATGAGTCTGAGCTCTGCTGTTCTCAATTATCTAACAAGATGTCATTTTGTGAATCAGAACTAGAGTCAATTTTGTTTCTCATTTCCAATACTTATTCTATTTATGTCACACCAAACAGGAAGGCAGCAGATTAATTATATTTTTATAAGTTCTGTATTCTTGATGCTCTGGCATCTGGTGCCATGCTGACCCGACAGAATGTTCTTCTCAGGGCTAGCTAATTCCTAGAGATAGCAAACTACTTCCCTGGAGTGTGCCTTTCATGTGCACATCAATGAATCTAGACCAGCCGCCAAATCATACTCTCTCTCTGGCTCTTACACTTCAGGAGGCAATATTCCTCTGCCTTAATTATCCCAGGCCAGGAATTGGACAACTAGAGATGGCCCAAATACCTAGAGCCCACCGACATGATTAAAACTAGCCAATCCTAAGCCTGCTTACCCTGCCTTGCCTTTCCAACAGAAACCACAATAAAACTCCTACTCATCCTTTCTCCTAGCTCTTTCTGCTTCAGGACCTCCTCTGGTACTTCCTTTTGCCTCTGCATAGCAGGGCATGCCCTTCCTCTGGGGAAGTGTGAGTAACAAACTCTCTTTTCATTGACAGTGGTCTCCTGATGTTGGTCTCACATACCTGAATAACAGTAAAACCTACATTTAAAAACAAGCAGCATTGTTCTAGCATTGACAATAAACAATCTAATTCTAGGATATTTAGACCACATAATCTAACCATTACCCTAGAAAGCATAAACAATTTTATTTTGAGGCATTTGTTCTTATAATCATATTTACACAATTGGATAACACTTAAATACTTTTAATATTTCTTTTTATGTTACTAAAATGGCTCAACTAATGGGAATATAATTTTAAAGCTTTCACAGAAAAACAATATTCAACTAGCAATCATATAAAAGATATTTACAGTACCTTTCTCCGATGTTTCCTTAGATCACTTGGCTGTGATTGGCAGTAATAAAAACAACATAAAACAGAACTAATTAATGAGTACCATTGACCATGTTACAAGTTTAAACAGTATTCTATAATTTGACTGTCTTGTTTTTTCATTCCATTGTTTTCTAAATAAATGTCTTTAACCATTACAGAAGGACTCCTCCTCAGAGTGACTTCAGAGAGGAACCTTCATAGATGGAATTGGTAGGGGGCATGTCCACATGATGGGGTCAAACATATGTGTATGAGATCTGAGACACAGAACCCTAGGGAATAGGAAGCACATATGGAGTGATCTAGCCAGAAATAAATATGGGACTATATCCTCCCAAGAAAACATAAATGGGAATGAAGAAGATCATATATAAATGAAGAATCAATGCACATATATGGAGTTTATAAACATTCCCTTTTGCCCTATCTATGCAGAGCCTTGGTCCTCCCTTGGGCAGGGATGTTATTCCTGATGCATCTCAAACTTCCTGGCATCCTAACAAATCTCTCATTCCCAAATGCCTAAAGCTCTGGCCTCAGTATAACATGTTTCTACAGCTGCTGTTTTCTTGTCAATGTGCTTTTACAGAATTTTTTTAAAAGTTAATTCTTTCTGATTTCCGATGAACCTTATTCACTTAATATCTTCGTTAATTTTTCTTGTGTGAGTAAAACAATTTTATTCCATTTTAGTTACATTTATATATTTTTATGTTATTGGAAAATTGGTTGATCTACTTCATTCAATATTCTAACTAGATATTGGTAGACTGTTCTTTATGCTTATAGATTTGTGGTGATGTAGGGGCGCCTGGGTGGCTCAGTCGTTATGCGTCTGCCTTTGGCTCAGGTTGTGATCCCGGGGTCCTGGGATTGAGCCCCTCATTGGGCTCCCTGCTCGGCGGGAAGCCTGCTTCTCCCTCCTCCACTCCCCTGCTTGTGTTCCCTCTCTCGCTGTCTCTCTCTCTCTCTGTCAAATAAATAAATAAAATCTTAAAAAAAAAAAGATTTGTGGTGAGGTAAAAGTAAATAAAAGCACATTTTATAATCAGGACAAATAACAATGTTTGCAAAACATATAAACATATACAATACAAATGAATATAATATCTTTTCAATCTCTGCTTTTCTGTCCCTAAAATTCTTCATTTTCCTCTGAATATCCAAACATGGATTATATCCAACAAAATTATCCCCCCCAATATTTTCTATAGGTAAAAGAAAATCTACTTGTCTTTCACTGTAGCAGTGATGAATTTAATGACAAAGTTTTCTTAGGATGATAAGGACTTCCGGGTTTCATTTCTTGTTTTTCTGAGTCAGATATGGAAAATTTTATGTACTTTTTTTACCCTCAGGAAGTGCTTTAAACATTTTTAAGTACTGTAATTACAGTGTAATAATGTTCATTTATCATTGATTTATTTATGACTAACTGCTCAAGAAAATGCATGAAAGCTATGGCATCTTTTTCATATTACACAAACATCATGTCTAAATAATGTGTGTAAATGTGTTTATACACATTATTTTATTAGTATAAAATAATAAAATTATCAATGTTTATGAAAATACTTTAAAGAGCAAAACACTATGTTGCAAAAATGTAAGGAAGAATAGGACAGAAATAACCAAAGCTTCCTTGCCTTGAATGCTGGCTGAATTATGCTCTGTGGGCCAACATTCTTACTGTAGCTTTGATAATAAGTCATCAATATATGCAGCAAATATAAACAGAAAGTAAGACAGAGACAATATCCTGTTTAGTTAAAGTCAGATTAATGGTTCCTAGATTTCTAAAAATAAGCAGAGCATAATGTAGCTCCATATACTGGGTGTATAGTACATTGGCTAAAACTTTGTGCTGTGTCAAAGTGCGGGTCAGTTCTGATTAGCTGTCCTTTGTCCTGATTGGGCACAGTCTATGATGTCTATTTTAAAAGTATTTTTTTAAGATTTTATTTATTTATTTGAGAGCGAGCGAGCATGAGCAGGGGGGAGGGGCAGAGGGAGAAGCAGACTCCCTGCTGAGCAGCAGCGAGCCTGACTAGGGAGGGGCTAGAGCCCAGGACAAGACCTGAGCTCAAGACCTGAGCTAAAGGCAGCCACTTAACTGAGTGAGCCACCCAGGTGCCCCTATTTTAAAAATATTTTTAATATCAATATTCTGAGCACAGAATAGAGGACTCAGTGGTTTAAGACGGTAAGTAAGAAGGTAAAAGTTTCCTTTTTTAAAAAATTTTGCCATGTTTCTTTTATGTTGACTTTATTGTATGGAAGTCCATAATCATAAAGAGTTTGAATGTGAAAAATGCTGCCACACCATAAAAATAGTTTTCTGTTTCAATTTTCAATTGTAAAATTAAAGAAAAAGACATTTAACTTACATACATAACAGATTTTGTAAAAATAAAATTAAAAAAAATTATAAGGTAGTTTTTGCCTAGAGGTGAGAGCATTTTATATATAAAGATAGATATAGATATAATTTCTTTATAAATATGTGCATATGTGCATTAATATAAATCAATTCCAATGGAAATAATTTTTACAATTTATTAGCTACAATACATATTACTGCAACATATTTATTAAAGATGTCATTTAGAAAATGAATTAAAATTTTTTGTTCAGATATTTTACACACATACATACACACAGAGATAGATACTGTGACACTTTTTATAGAAGCTTCACAGCCTTCTGACTATATTTAGAAACACTGTATACACTTCATATTCTTCTGTAGTATCATTAATTTCTCCTCCATTTGTTATATTTGTGCTAGTTTTATACTGTATAAAACTATTATTTCACCTATTTTTTAAATTAATTTCTATCCCCAAACTCATTTTTAATTAGAATTTTATTATTTTAATAGTAAAGTTTTAATATTCATTACAAAAACAGAATTTTACCTCCAAAAACAGTTCAGAATATTTAAATCTTCATTACTGTCATTTAAACGTTCTTTCCAGGTAATCACACACACACACAGAAGGGACAGAATTGCACAAGCTTTTGTGCCAGCAAATTTGAAGAAAAAATCAAGCTCCACTTACTGTGTTGAACATGAGCAATTTACTCATGCTCTCAAACCCCAGTTACCTCTGCTCTCTGTTGAGGTGATGCCCTCAGACTTGCAGATGTTATCATGAGATTTAAGTGGCTAACCATCACAGCACTCAGTAGTCATTCCCATCATTTATTCCAGAGGTTTCTCTATATTATTTTTAGCAAAGGCATTTTGATTTTCTCTCAATTATATTCAGGGTACCTCCTAACTTAGGTTTCTAACTATTAATCCCAAATATAAAAATAAATGAAACAAAGAATTAAAGAATAAAGAAGGGTAAAAATGTTGACATGAAATTCTAAAACAAAATTGGGAAATTGTTGCTCTTATTTTTGATGGATCTTCTTATTAAAATTATATTATCTATATTATAAAATGTTGACATTCTTTGTTGTTTTATTGAAGCAATTATAATAATATTTTTTTGTGATTTATTGCATTAAAAATAAAATACCCAGTCCCAATTTACTTCATCAAGATATTACCTGTAAAAATTTACTTAATGGTTTAAGTCATTCAGATAGCTGCTGTGATATTTAGATTGCTGCTCTTCTACTTACCTATTATGTGACCTTAGAAAATTACACCTGTGTAGGCTATATTTGCTTGCCTCATAATGGGATTAATAGTTGCACCTACCACACAGGGATGTTGTGAGAAAAGAAAAATGATAAAAACCAAAGAAGGTCCTTAGAATAAACACCCAGTAAGTATCAGCTCATGCACCATTAATCCTAATGGGGACAATGTTCTCGTGCATATCATCATACCAGTGTCATGACTCCCATCCGATCCATTTCCCTGGCAGGACTCCGAGGGGTGAGCTTTGGCGTTGAGTGTCCACTCGGGGGAGATGAACTGGCCAGTGAAGAAGCTGTAACAGAGGCAGTGATGGAGGTACCTGGGTGGACTCTTGCTAAATTCAGGCCTTCCAGGCTCACACTAGCCACTCTGTTCTCAATTTCTTCAGCACGTAACTCCGTGGATTCTTTTTCTTCCTGAATTAGCCTGAAAGATACAATTTAATTTGGATCCATTATATGCTGCTAAGATGGTAACTGGAATTCATATAAATAAATAAATAGCTCTGTGAACATTTTATATCAAATCTAATGTTTTCTTTTCTCTAAGGCTATGATATAACTTTCAAAAATTCCAGAGGCTTTCTGGCTGATTATTAGAAAATCCTTCTTTTCAAGTGATATATAACTCCTCCCCACTTTCAGTCTAACCCTCTTTCTATACTACACCTGCTAAAACTTTTTTTTTTTCACCTGCTAAACCTTTTAAAACCTTGCCTGCCTAGAAAATTTCTGCCACTAATCCTTTTTTTTTTTTTCCTGCCACTCATCCTAATCTTACATTTGACCTGAGGTGCCAGTAAATGAGACTTTTAGAAACTCAGATCCCAACAAAGATACTGAATCTTAACTCCCACCTGATGAAACAGTACAACTGACAGAATCTTCAATGAATGGTCATTTATAATTATCATTTGGTCAAATAAAACCCTGAGATTTTTTTTAACAATACCTACTTAGCCAAGTCAACTTCAAAAAAGCACCAGGCAATGTTAATAATATGCAGATGATCTATTTATAGGCAGATAGACACATACATACATAATAAAAGAAACTGTTTTAACTGTTGCTAAAATGCTTTTGAGAAGACAAAGCACTATTACTCATTTTTTCTTTAAGGAGAAGCTTCAAGAATATGTAGAAGGAAAGAAAGAAAGAAAGAAAGAAAGAAAGAAAGAAAAGATAGGAAGGAAGGAAGGAAAAGAAAGAAAGAAAAAGAAAGAAAGAAAGAAAGAAAGAAAGAAAGAAAGAAAGAAAGAAAGAAAAGAAAGAAAAAGAATGAAAGAAAGAAAGAAAAGAAAGAAAGGAAGAAAGAAAAGAAAGAAAGGAAGGAAGGAAGAAAGAAAGAAAAGAAAGGAAGGAAGGAAGGAAAAGAAAGAAAGAAAGAAAGAAAGAGAAAGAAAGAAAAAAAGAAAAAGAAAGAAAGAAAATGAAAGAAAGAAAGACACAAAATAGATTCCCTTTGAAATGTCCTAATGTGTTGGGGAGAGAGTCCCATATAAATCATACAAAAGGATAAAATAATAAATAAGACCACAAAAGTAAGGCACTCAAAACAGTAGCTAACTATAGATGCACAGATTAACTAACAAACAGGACAGTGGCAAATGAAGTAATTTGATCCCTTCCTTTAAGGGAGAATAAGTAAACTGAGGAAACCAGAAAAGAGGAAGTTTTTTTTAATGGTTAGAATAGTTTGTGGAAGAAGAAAAATCTTAACCAGAAATAAATTCTAGTTAGTGTTAGCAGTTTTTACGAAGACATTGTCACTGTTTTTATGAAGATGCTTATTTCTTTTTTATAATAAGTTTTTAAATTTTAATTTTAGTATAGTTTAACATACAGTGTTATATTAGTTTCAGGTGTACAATATAGTGATTCAACACTTCCATGCATATTCAGTGCTCATCATGATAAGTGTACTCTTTAATCCCCATCACCTATTTCACCCACCCTCCCACCCTCTCCCCTCTGGTAACCATCAGTTTGTTCTCTACAGTTAAGAGTCTGTTTCTTGGTTTGCCTCCCTTTTTTCCCTTTGCCCGTTTGTTTTGTTTCTTAAATTCTACATATGAGTGAGATGGTATGGTATTTGGCTTTCTCTGACTTACTTCACTTAGCATTATATTCTATAGCTCCATCCATGTTGTTGCGAATGGCAAGATTTCGTTCTTTTTTTTTTTTTTTTTTTGAGAGAGCGAAAAAGAGAGCGCACACAGATGCACACATGTGAGTGAGGGGAGGTGAGGGGCAGAGGGAGAGGGGGATTTTTTTTTATGTTGTACACCTGCAACATGTGCATTTCTTTTTTTAAAATTTTTTATTTAAGTTCAATTTAATTAACATATACTGTATTATTAGTTTCAGAGGTAGAATTTAGTGATTCATCAGTTGCATATAACACTCAGTGCTCATTAGTTCAAGTGCCCTCCTTAATGCCCATCACCCAGTTACCCCATCCCCCCACCCACCTCTTCTCCAGCAAGAGAATCTTAAGCAGGCTCCATGCAGAGCCTGAGGCAGGGCTCAATCTCACAACCCTAAGATCATGACCTGAGCCGAAATCAAGAGTCAGATACTTAGCCAACTGACCCACTCAGGTGCCCCAAGTTTTCATTCTATTTTAGGGCTGAATAATTTTCCATTGTATGTATATACCACTTCTTTATCCATTTATCTATCAATGGACACTTGGGCTGTTTCCATAGTTTGGTTACTGTAAATAATGCTGCAATAAACATAGGGTTGCATGAATCCCTTTGAATTAGTGTTTTGGTATTTTTTGAGTAAATACCTAGTAGTGTGATTACTGGATCTTAGGGCAGTTCTATTTTTTTTTTTTTAAAGATTTTACTTATTTGTCAGAGAGAGAGAGCCCACAAGCAAGGGGAGCGGCAGGCAAAGGGAGAAGCAGACTCCCTGCTGAGCAAGGAGTCCAATGTGGGACTTGATTCCAGGACCCTGGGATCATGACCTGAGCCAAAGGCAGATGCTTAACTGACTGAGCCACCCAGGTGTCTCGGGTAGTTCTCTTTTTAACTTTTTGAGGAACCTCTGTACTGTTTTCCAGAGTGGCTGCACCAGTTTGCATTCCCACCAGCAGTGTAAGAGGATTCTCCTTGCTCCACATCCTCACCAACACCTGCTATTTCTTGTGTTTTTGATTTTAGCCATTCTGACAGTTGCGAAGTAGTATCTCATTGTGCTTTTGATTTGCATTTCTCTGATGATTAGTGATGTTGAGCATCTTTTCATGTGTCTGTTGGCCATCTGTATGTCTTCTTTGGAAAAATGTCTGTTCATGTCTTTTACCCATTTTAACTGGATTATTTATTTTTGGGGGGGTGTTGAGTTGTATAAATTTTTTATATATTTTGAATTTAACCCTTTATCAGATATGTCATTTGCAAATATCTTCTCCCATTCCGTAGGTTACCTTCTAGCTTTGTTGATTGTTTCCTTAACTGTGCAGAAGCTTTTTATTTTGATGTAGTCCCAATAGTTCGTTTTTGCTTTTGCTTCCCTTGTCTCAGGAGACATATCTAGAAAAATGTTGCTATGGCTGATGTCAGAAATTACTGCCTATGCGCTCTTCTAGGATTTTTAGAGTTTCATGTCTCACATTTAGATCTTTAATCCATTTTGAATTTGTTTGTGTATAGTATAAGAAAGTGGTCCAGTTTCATTGTTTTGCATGTAGCTGTCCAGTTTTCTCACACTATTTGTTGAAGAGACTGTTTTTTTCCCATTGTATATTCTTTCCTCCTCTAAGATTAATTGACCATATATTTGTGAGTTTATTTCTTTGTTTTCTATGATGTTCCATTGATCTATGTGTCTATTTTTATGCCAATACCATACTGTTTTACTAAAGGTTTGTAATATAACTTGAAGTCTGGAATTGTGATATGTCCAGTTTTTTCTTTTTCAAGATTGCTTTGGCTATTCAGGGTCTATTGTGGTTCCACACAAATTTTAGGATTGTTCTAGTTTTGTGAAAAATATTATTGGTATTTTGATAGGGATTGCATTAAATTTGTAGATTGCTTTGGGTAGTATAGACATTTTAACAATATTTGTTCTTCTAATCCATGAACATGGAATGTCTTTGCATTTTTTATGTTGTTTTTTATTTCTTTCATCAACATTTAATAGTTTTCATAGTAGAGGTCTTTCACCTCCTTGGTTAAGTTTATGCCAACATATTTCATTATTTTTTTAGTGCATTTGTAAATGGGATTGCTTCATTATTAGTGTATAGAAATGCAACAGATTTCTGTACATTGATTTTGTATCCTGCCACCTTAATGAATTCATTTATTAGTTCTAGTAGTTTTTTGGTAGAGTCTTTAGGGTTTTTTTATATATAGTATCATGTCATCTGCAATTAGTGAAAGTATTAGTTCTTCCTTACCAATCTGGACATTTTTTCTTTCTTTTTGTTGTCTAATTGCTATGGCTAGGACTTCCAGTACTATGTTGAGTAACAGTGGTGAGAGTGGACATACTTGTCTTTTTCCTGACCTTAAGGGAAAAGCTCTGTTTTTCATCACTGAGTATGATATTTTTGTGGGTTTTTCATGTAAAGTCTTTATTATGTTGAGATATTTTCCCTCTAAATCTACTCTGTTGAGGGTTTTTATCATAAATGGATATTGTACTTTGTCAAATGCTTTTTCTTCATCTATTGAAATGATCATATGGTTTTTATCCTTTTTCTTATTGATGTGATATATCACATTGATGGATTTGTGAATATTTAACCACCCTTGCATTCTGGGACTAAATCCCACTTGATTGTAGTGAATGATTTTTTTAATGTATTGTTGGATTTGGTTTGCTACTATTTTGTTGAGAATTTTTGCATCTATGTTCATCAGAGATATTGGCCTATAGTTCTCTTTTTTTTTGTGATGTCTTTATCTGGTTTTGGTATCAGGGTGATACTGGCCTCATAGAATGGATTTGAAAGTTTTCCTTTATCTTATATTTTTTGGAATAGTTTGAAATGAATTGGTATTACCTCTTCTTCAAATGTTCAAATTTTCTATTTCTTCTTGCTTTAGGTTATACATTTCTAGGAATTTATCCATTTCTTCCAAGTTTGTCCAATTTGTTGGCGTATAATTTTTCATAATATTCTCTTACAATTGTTTGTATTTCTTTGGTGTTGCTTATTATTTCTTCTCTTTCATTTGTGATTTGTTTATATGGGTCTTTATTTTATTTTTGAGTCTAGCTAAGTGTTTATCAATTTTGTTGATCTTAATGAATCAACTCCTGGTTTCATTTATCTCTTCTTTAGTTTTTGTTTGTTCCTTTATTTTTAGTTTCTATATCATTTATTTCTGCTCTAACCTTTATTATTTCCTTCCTTCTCTGGTTTTGCGTTTTGTTTGTTATTTTTCTAGCTCCTTTAGGTGTAAAGTTAGATCGGTTATTTGAGATTTTTCTTGCTTCTAGCTTGCATTGTTATAAACTTTCCTCTTAGAACCACTTTTGCTGCATCCCAAAGATTATGGACCATTGCATTTTCATTTTGATTTGTTTCCATGTAATTTTTAATTTCTTTTTGATTTTTCCATTGACTCATTTTTAAGTTTCAACCCATTCTTTAATCCTCTCCATACCACATTTTAGGTATATGGTATCATATTTTACATCCTTTTATTTTGTGAATCCCTTGACTAATTTTTACAGATATATTCTTTACCTTTAGTTGTGGAATTTGTTCTTCCAGTCTTCAGATCATTTTCTGGGTTATATTCACTTATGTGAGTGTTGTAGTTGTATCCATGGGATGAGATGAGCTTAGAGTCCTCCTACTCCACCATCTTCCCCTGCTGTCCAAGATGCTTATTTCTTTTGAATGTTGCTATATACTTGAATTATATGTAGTTCTTAATTTCTTAAAAACTAGCAACTATATTAAATACATTATTAGGGTCAGCAAGGAAACATATAAAAGGGTATCAACTTAATTAGTCTAGACCAAGACTATAACTGGGCTTTACTACCCTAAGGTAACAAAGTTGAGGTCCTAGAGGGACATGGGTTGTTATTGAGGGTGTGTGTATATATTCTCGATGAAAACAAATATCACAGATACATACTCGATTTCAAATCTACTCAGTGTGTTAAATCATTAGCTCCGTAGCATCAAAAAATGTCATTCAGTTTGAATTTATGTTCTATATTATTTTTTCTATTTATACTAATCAAATATTTATGAAACACTTTCTATTTATCAAGAAAAGTGCTAATATCTGGATATAAAAGACAGTGAGCAAAACAAGATATATTTCTTGTTCTTATATAATTTACAATCTAATGAAGGTAAGAAAGACAGTAAAATGAACTGAAGGACAGAAGAAGGGATGGTGGTAAGAGTAAAGAGGGTGAAATGTTATGGGACAATGGTGTGGAATGAGGAGAATGTTCTAGAAGAAAGGAACAGCAACCACAAAGGAGAGAGCAAGGAAGATTCAAAGAACTGGAAGTCATGTATAATGGAACATGGAATCAGGTAGGTGAGAATGTTGAGGAAGGTGGGGCACTGTAGACAATATGGAGTATTTTGTTCTTTATCTTAAGAGCAACTGAAGGGTTTGAAAAAGGGTTACTTTACCTAAGCACATTGGGTTTTAAAAAAGTCTTCTCTGGTTGCAGTGTTACTTTGGATTAGATGGGAACCCATACACCGTGAGGAAACCAGAAAGAATTATTGTCATCTACATGAGAACCTATTATAATGTGCAATAGGCTGATGATAGAAGAGAACTGGATAGATGTGAATTGTATTAGGAGGTAACACACTTAGCTAGAGCCAGAAAAACAAGCAAACAAACAAAACCCATTGTTCAAAATATTAAAAAACTGTTCATCCATTGAGAAAAAACAAGTTAAGAGTAGTTTCCCGATGTTTGAAAGACTGTAAATCCACCTGACACAGTTAGGTTTTTTACTGGGGTTAGTCAAGTTAATGATAAGTAAAGACTACTAACATCATTGGGATTTGAGACAGTATATATTAAGTTAAAAATTGAAATTATCAACAGTTCTCAATGTTTGAATTGATAACTTGCACAACTTCAACTCTATAATGTAATCTACTCTTTGGAAACCATCTATTATCCACTGTGGTGATAGTGCATTTTTTTCATATCTACTATGAAATAATTCAGTCCTAGTTAATTTCACTCTGATGTCTAAATAGTTTTAAGGAGCTGGCTGCATATTTTTTTTATTTTTTTAAAGATTTTTTTTTTTAATTTATTTATTTGAGAGAGAGAGAACACATGAGAGGGGATAGGGTCAGAGGACGAAGCAGACTCCCCGCCGAGCAGGGAGCCGGATGCGGGACTCGATCCAGGGACTCCAGGATCATGACCTGAGCCGAAGGCAGTCGCTTAACCAACTGAGCCACCCAGGCGCCCTAGCTGGCTGCATATTAATTGCATACTATTTAGTACCTTTATGGCAGTGTTAAATGTACCTTAAGAATGTACCTTATTACCACAAATATCATTTAAACAGTAAATTTAAATGTAAAAAGTGCTTTGAAATTCAAAGGTTCCCAGATGATGCCTGTGCTTCTGGTTTAATTATCTCATTTTTAGTATCAAGGTCTTCTTTTTTTTTTTTCAAAGATTTTATTTATTTATTTGAGACAGAGAGAATGAGAGGGAGGAGGGTCAGAGGGAGAAGCAGACTCCCTGCCGAGCAGGGAGCCCGATGCGGGACTCGATCCCGGGACTCCAGGATCATGACCTGAGCCGAAGGCAGTCGCTTAACCGAATGAGCCACCCAGGCGCCCCAGTATCAAGGTCTTCTAATCCTTTAAAACCATCAGTGATAATTGAACTCACCTGATTTCTTTGTTGATGGCATCCAATTGTTCCTGAAGCATCATGGCTAGAGTCTGGGCATCAGAATGACCGCTTGGAGAGAGAAGATCCATTGAGCTAAAAATAGTTTCTCTGTCATCATCATCAATATCAGACATTTCTGTGTCACTTTCAAAAGGGTGGCTGCTTAGCACTCCAATTTGCTGAGTTCTATTCCACTCATGATCCCCAAGAGACTTCACCTGTGTGGTAAATGAGTAATTACCATATGTATCATATTGCTCATTATTAAAGCACTATTCTGAAAAATATCAACAAAAAGCACCCATGCTTTATAGTTTACCTAGCAAAAGCAGAACTGATTATTACCATTTTAATGCATTGTTTCAATAAAATATTTCCTTGACATCTTAAGTAATGGCAGATATTGTCAGCATAAATACCAAGATTTTAATAGGAATAATGATGATAAACTTATGCATGATTTCTAGTTCAACCCCAATTCAAGTTAACAATCACTTTAAAGCATCTATGTTTGAAACATTTTTCCTTCTTTCCAAATATAACAATCTCTATTCACTTGTACTGGAGCATTTCCATCTCTTATATTAGTTTTACTTACACTTTCTTATTATAGACTGAGACTGCAAATATTATCACACTAGTTATATAATAATTCTCTCCCCAACATTCATTTACATAGATTCTAACAAAGTATAATTAAAATAATATTGAAAAGTGATTTAATTTCATCTCTACTTCTCTGATCACTTAAATGCTTCATTGATTTTTTAAGCCCAAGGCACACTAATGTACATGACTATGGTTTTTATTTGATATAAGAAATCCCTCATGTGAATGAAAATCTTTTTTTGTAAGTAATCTCTACGCCCCATGTGGGGCTCCAACTCATGACCCCAAGATCAAGAGTTGCATGCTCTACTGACTAAGCCAGCCAGGTGCCCCCAAAGATAATATATCTATTGGTGTTTTTCAAGCTGTTATCTGAGGGTAGGAGAGGAAGGGAAGTAAGAGAGAGGGGACCTAGAGTTTTCTGCATTTTAAAAAATTGGTTTTCATTTTTGTGATGATGTAAAATGATTTTCTGAGGGGGGACCCCATGTAAATACCACAGTATTTATTTAAGATTTGAGGACCTGAATTAGCATTTGTGTTATAAATTTTTTTGGTACCAAGTAGCACTAATTTATTTGTCATATACAAATGAGAAAAGAACTAAGATGGACTTGATTTATTCTTCATTTGTTCACTTCTTATTCATTCATTTAACAGATATTGAATGCCTACTATGAAGGATTAATTTATACATGACATAGGTACCAATTAAAAACCATAGGGTATCAAGGACCTGTATACAAGTAAGGACAATTAGGTTATATAGTATTCAACACATGAAAGTGGTTGCGGAGAACAACTTATACTTAGGGCACAAAGGAACTATAGTACTTCTCTATAAAATGCCACTCGACACTTACAATATACATGGCTTATATGTAGCGAACGAATGAAGATTGGCACTGCAGTTTATCATGAAGAGTTCTCTATAAACACTTTCAATAGTCTATGTACATTTTCCTCAAAGTTTTATTAAAATAGCAATTATAATTAAAATATTTAATTAATCTTAATTAACAATATGAATACCATTGCATAAGTGCCCAAGCAAACCAAGAGTCCATTTGTTTGGCAATACAGCATAAGGGATAAAAAAGCATGGAATTCGAAACCACACAAATAAAGGTTCAAGTTTTGACTCTATCATTTTGCTGGCTGTATAATGTTGAACACTTAAAATTTCTGAGCTTCAATCTTTTTATGTCTGAAGTTAGCATAAAAATAGAACCAAATTCAAAAGGTTATGTGGATACATGCATGGGGAATGCTTAGTTTAACTTCTG
Source organism: Leptonychotes weddellii (assembly GCF_054177405.1). Lineage (NCBI taxonomy): Eukaryota > Metazoa > Chordata > Mammalia > Carnivora > Phocidae > Leptonychotes > Leptonychotes weddellii. The sequence goes on from NC_138373.1 coordinate 126,120,814, forward strand.
GTACATAGCAGTGGTTTTGCATTAGTTATAGTTTTAAAAATATGTCATATGTCATGCTTGAAACTAAAAATGCTAGCAGTTGGAATTCTCTCAGTATTAAAATTCTATTCAAGATGGAGTAAGATATTTACTTAGAATCATCAAAGACTTGAAATAAAAAAAAAAAATTAACCTTTGGCTCATCTCTTCGCACACCCATGCGGCCCCTCCTGGGTCTTCTTATTACTTTAGTTGTTCTGTAATCAGACTGGCTGTCCACTAGGGATCCAACAGAATACCGCAACTCAGCTGAGGTGTCTAGATGAGTTCTGGAAAAAGGAAAAATACGAAACATGACCAATCGCAAAAGTTAAACTTCCCAGCAAATCACTATCAACTGCTTAATTGTCAATAAAGAATAAAGCATAAACCCTCAAGAAAAAAGAAAAATTCAAGGAAGAAAACTGATGAATTGTCATGATTCTTTGAGGTCTCTTCTGAGGCTTATGTCAAAAATTCCAGTCTCAGGTTCATTCCCGAAAGTGAAGTGAATTTTCTGTTTAGAATAGAAAAAATCTGTTTGTTCATTAATTATCACTTTCAATTGTGGTAGTAAAATTAAACATGTTAAGATGGACAACCAAGATCCATTGGCTTAAATTCTGGCAATTCTTTTTTGTTGAAGTATTTAGTGTACATATCAACATATGTTATTTATTGCTGTATCCCTTTATTTTTTTAACAAAATAGGACATACCACCAGATAATTTTTCAGCTTTTGTTAAGACACTGTTTCAAAAAGATAAAGAAAAATCTTTTGATAAGCACATTTGATTCTGAAATCTGCTTAGAGATGAAATAGTTGGAAAATTCCAATAGAAAAATATTATCACACTGGTTTTCAATAAACATGATAAAGTACACTGTAATCAAAGTGTAATAAAGGTTTCTCCAGACACATTATTTATAGAGAGATTTACAACAAATTCAGTTTATTGCTATAATCGTTATGAGAACAGTGACAGCGTGCTGTCCTATAAAATGCTCTATCATCAGTACGAAATATGCTTAGTGCTGTATTTTCTTTTGAACTGGAGGTCCTGATGATCTACTATGCTCTTTCTATTAGTTCTCTTTGTGGAAAAAGAAAAGGGAAAAACCAACCATTTCCAAATGATAGGCAAGATTAGAAAAGGTTAGGTAAGTTCTAGGTTTTTGCAACAGTAGAAGACACTGACCTAACTGATGCAAATCCTGGTTCTGTCAAATAGAACTTTAAAGCAAATGGACTAAGAAATCATTCCCCAAGTAGAGGATAGCTGTTCATTTTTATAGTGGTGAGCTTCAAATTTAATCAAGCAAACTGGTTTTATTATGGATTAGTCATATATAAAAACTAATGAACCAAGTTATACTCATAAATAGGACTTCTCTCAGCCTTTATAACAGGGTCTGTGTTTCATGAAGACAAAGGTCAGATTTTAATCACCACTGTATGCTTAAGGAGGTATTTCTAGCATATAATAAACACTTGATAAATATTTGGTAAGATAATGAATGAATGAAATTAATTATTATACAGTCTAAACTGTCTATCTCAGAATATTCTAAGTACATTTTTTCTGTCACTGCCTGGGTAATATCTCTATGGTCATCAGAGTGGAGATTCTAAAATTATAACTCATCATTCTTGGAGTATTGTTTTCTTGTTGTTTTATCTCTCAACTCCAAGTCAATTATAAAAACATGAACCAAAACACAGATCTGCTCCTATTGATGCACTGCTTAAAACTCTTCAATGGCCTTACAATGCCCTCGACAATCTAGAACCCTCCTTCTTATTCCAGCTTCACTTCTAGTTACTATCTGCCTCTTCTCTCTCCAGCCATACAGACTTTCTTTCAATTTCTCGAACAACTCACACTTTCCTCTAATCCTAAGCCTTTGAACATACTGCTCTTTCTGCTGGAAATAGTCGTCACACGTTTATGTGGTTAACACTTTTAAAGTCTCAGATTAAAATTCCCATTGTCTTATATTATTGTAGCCCCTCTATTGTAATTGTCCTCACAGTATCCCTGTATTTCCCATTTGAAACATGCATTCTTCGTCACCGTTACCACTATATCTCCAATGCAGTTTCTTGCAAGTAGAAAGTGCATAATTGATCTTGAAAGAGCAAAAGGCCTGAACCAACGCAACTTTAGAAGAGCCCATTGCTTACACTTCATCTAAAGCAGTTACCGCTCACCTCTCTTCTTTTATTCAACTCCATGAGCTACTTTACTAACAGAAATCAGAGTCAATATTTCCATACATTTCAACTTTTAAATAATTTTTGGTGTACCATATTTTGAGTCACTCGGAGGTCTAAGTTACAATATAGTCACCAGTTCCTTTAGATATGAACCCTTGCAGTTTCCCCACCTGAATCTCCTGTAACTCTTGCATATAATCTCACCAAAGAACTTCCATAGATAAATCAAGTCTGAATTTTCTTAGAGAACATCTTTTACCCATCTCTAAGATTCCTGAAATGTCTTCCATTGTCCTTTCTAACGACCCAGATCCTACCTTTCTTCAAAGGTGAGCTAAATCAGACCCTCCAGCCATTTATTATTCTCAGATGAGATACTAGTAGAGGATATTAGTTACTGATATTCACCAACTTTAGCTCATCTCTTCCTACCTCTCTGCCTGTATGATCAATGAAATTCTCATGCATCTTCTGTTTTCTTTATAATTTCTTTTTAAATTGTGTGCTCAGAAGCATGGATGTTTGATAAATAATTGCTGTTCAATAAATATTGTTATCTTATAACATATTGTAATTCCATCCCATCAGTTTATAATTGCTGTTCAATAAATACTGTTATCTTATACCATAATATAATTCCATCCCATCAGTTTATCTATCAGTAATTCCTATAATACTTTATACTTATGATTTACTGTTTACAAAACCCCCTTTTGATCACATGTCACAGAGTAAGCTTGTGAGATAGTCATAAAAATATTATTTTATATACAATTTATGTAAAATACATATGAAATTTGAACTTATTAAGGAAAATAGGCTTTCCAAAATCAAACAGCTAGTAATAGCTTGTCTTAGACCTAGGGATGTCAGTCTTCTTATTCTTGGTCTAGCTTTGTTTCTACTACAAGCTGTTGTATCAGAGAAGAATTGTTCTATATGTATTTCCCAAGCTTCCATGATGATCCTTCGTTGTGGATAAGTGTCCCATTATTAGGCTGTCCATGATGACTCACTGCAGCGATGAAATTTTAGACAATACTTCTACAACTCTGTTTTTTTCCCCAATGATATGTATGTATATATTTAATTCCAGTATAATTAATGTACAGTGTCATATTAGTTTCAGATGTACAATATAGTGATTCAACAATTTTATACACTACTCAGTACTCATCACAATAAGTGTACTCTTAATCCTCTTTACTTATTTCACCCAGCCCCCTATCGCCTTTCCCTCTGGTAACCACCAGTTTGTTCTTTATAGTTAAGAGTCTGGTTTTTTGTTTGTCTCTCTCCTCACACCCCAGGACCCTCCCTTTTTAAAATACAACTCTGTACTTCTGAGACCAAAGGTCAAAAAGCCAACAAAATGGCCATTTGGCTCTATTAAAAATATTAAACTTGTTGACTGGATGATGCTCATTCTAGGTATTCACTCTGTTGATATTTTTTATAAGCTCTTGCCCTTCATCAACACCATCATTGTCATCATCACCACCTTGTGAATATATATCACTGAATTAAAAATAGCTTCAGTTCAGATACATAAATCATAACAAAGCATTTAGACAAATAAACAAGATTTTCTAAATTAAAGACCTACATTTTTAAAAGTTCTTTGGGTGTTTTCGTGCCTGCAGAACTGTTTCTTATATTAAACTGAAGGTAGAAATACTCAAAATGCTGAATTTTATTTTTATTAATACTTTACATTAAAGAGAATATAAGCACCTTGATTTTTATTAATACTTACATTATTACTTTTATTAATACTTACATTAAAGAGGATATAAGCACCTTTTGAATTTTTTTAACTTGGATTTCTCCTTTGAGTATCTGAAAAATGCTTTATTAGGTATTCATTCATTCAGTGATATCTATTGTGAGTATAATATACCAATGTTTGTTTGTTTATTTGTTTGTTTTAGGTGCTGAGATTATAGTAACCAAAACAAACAAAAATTCCAGCCTCTGTGGAGCTAACATTCTTAGGATAAGTATAAGACCAAGAAAAATGAACTTCTAAAAGTCTGTGGTGGTCAAAAGTTTCAGATAGCTGATATGATTGTGTTGTTAAATAAATAATCAAATAAGTAAATCCTTGTAGGGTTTCTTATTAACCTTAAATAAAAGGCCCTAGCACAAAAGAAAATTATATGTGAATTATCAAGATTGATCTATCTATCTAGAGAGTAAATAATCATATCATTGCTTCTTTCTTTCAAGATGAGGTATTGAGTCAAAGTAGATGAGTATGGCTAAACATATTTGTTTTTAAAACATGTATAATTTCTCCTTCACTCTGTATCTGCAATTAATTTAACAAAAGAGGTAGGTGCTAAGGGACCATAATTAATGATATTTCTTCAGTAACATTAAGCATTGAAAACATTTCTGCATGTAGAGAAAAGAGGTGTTGTCGCTTCCTAGAATGAGATGTAATCTCCTTATATACAGTTCCATTTCTTCATTGAACACTCTTTTTATGTATTTATAGCTATGTAATTAAATACAAAAGGTAATACAAAAGGTAATAATTTAAATTTTTATTGCATATTTGCAGGACAGATTACTAAATTAGAGAATGATTTTTGAATATAGAAACAGTAAATCAGTCAGGAGTGAACATAGGGCAATGCCTGCTGAGCAATAAGAGGTACTTATTTATTTTATTTGAGGCAATATGAAATCATAAAAAATTCATATTGATTTTTGGTGAGCTATAGATAAGATTTTAATTTACTATTACCTTGATATTGTGGGTTCAATTAAAGAGCCAGTTCTCATTTTCAATTGGTCAAGTTCAGATCTCAGCTTTTCAATTTCTTCTGCTAATCTTTCCTAAAAATCAAAGAAGTTTTACTCAGAAGATGTGTAAATGCCAATAATACCAACATTCAATTATGACAAACCAAGCTACCAAGCTTAATGGCTTTTTAAAAATGGAAAACTGATGGATATAGTTTTATTAAAGATAATAATCTTGACAGTAAAATATGCCTAATTTTTCCCTTATAATGAAATGTGAATAGCAGAAATCAATAAAAATTATCTATACTGTCTGGCATTCATTAATCCTAAATTTTTGCAAACATATGGGAATCCTAAGATTATGACTAGTTATGTATACATCACTTCAAAATGCAGAGTCATAATCATAGCCAGTTAAAAAATAAAGAAAAGGTCTTATTTATGCAGTAAGTGAAGGACTGATCATTCTATAAGTGTTGTAGTACACATGGATGAAGAGAAAGAAAAATGGATTAAAAAGATGGGAAAAAAAGGATTACCTATTTTAAGTTAAAATTATCAGTTTGATATTGGTAGCATTATCTGTGCATCTGAAAATTTTCTCAGATTGGTATTATACTTCCAGTCTGTAGATTTTTTAAGATAAATGTTGTCTTATAGCCCTTAATTAAATGCTTATGTAAGTGAGATCTTGCCATTTGCAACGACGTGGATGGAACTGGAGGGTATTATGTTGAGTGAAATAAGTCAAACAGAGAAAGACATG
>NC_138373.1:126127069-126142362 GCF_054177405.1 Leptonychotes weddellii
AAAAAAAATGCTTATGTAAGCATTTAATTTTGTTTTCATGATTATAACTTTTATAATGTTATAAAAGTTTAAATGTATCCTTCTGGATTTTCTATTGCTGTTTTATTTCCTGTCCCACCAGCCAATGCTTGACATTTTACTTGAATCATACTTCATTTCTCACTATACATTTTTGTCAGTGTGGCTTTGCCAATATTTCTCTCATTTGCCCTTTTTATTCTTAGTACCATCATTCTACTTAATACATTTTTTACTTTTTTCCTGCATTATTTCACCAGCTTCCACAGAAATGGTGCTGTCTCCAATCTCTTCTCTACACAGTCTTCTGCTAGTTGTATCATTTTATTTTTTTAATTAAAAATTATTTATTTTAGAGAGAGAGAGAGAGCGAGCATGAGCACGAGGGGGAGAGGGAGAGAGAATCTCAAGCAGACTGTGAGCTAAGTGTGGAGCCCAATGTGGGGCCCGATCTCAGGACCTTGAGATCACGACCTGAGCTAAAACCAAGAGTCAGACGCTTAACTGACTGCACCACCTAAGTGCCCGTAGTTGTATCATTTTAAAAAATACATATGATCAAATAAATTATTTGCCTAAAATATTCAATGGTTTCTTATTGCATTTATTAATTCTTTTGTTTGTTATTTCCACAAATATGCATAGAGCACCTTCTCTGTTGTGTTACACACTATGATAAAGTAGCAAAATAAAAAATTCCCTGCCCTCACATAATTTATAATCTAGTAAAAAAGATAATAAACAGAGTCTATAGGATGTTGGGAGGAAACAGAAAATAAAAGGGTCATGGAAGGGCTCTCAAATAAAGTGTTATTTGAGCAAAGACCTAAAGGAAGGGAGTTAAAAAAAATGGGAATGTCTTAGGAAAAGGCATAGCAGGGGTTGCAAATGTCCCTTATTGGGAGGGGAGTATATTTGTTGAAGGAGTAGGCAAGGAGGTCACTGTGGCAGAAATGGACAGGTTAAAGAGAAAGACAGATGGGGAATAGATTTAGAAAAGTGTGGTTGCAGGGCTTGGGAAGGGTAGTCCTGAAAGCCTGGTCAACCATTTTGAAGTCTTTGGTTTTTACTCTGAGTGAGATAGCAAATGACTAGAGGATTTTTGAGTAGAGAGGTGACATGATCATTCTAAGAGCAGTGAAATGGACCGTTGACTAAGATTGGGAGGGAGGGAAGAATAAAGTTATTACTGTTCTTCCAAAAACATAGGCAAGAGAATTGTGGCCTGGATAATAATGGTGTTAGAGAGAATGGCTGGATTTTGGTTATATCTTGATGACAGAACTAACAAATTTGCTATTGGACTGAATGTGGGGTGGGAGATAAAGAAAGGGGTCAAGAATGACTCCAAGGTTAACCTGAGTAAGAGAAGGAGTTGTGATTTACTGAGAAAATGAGAAGATGGCTGCTGGTGGTAGTTTAGACTGGTGGTGCCGGCGTTTGGGGTGGAAGGATTGACTTGTAATGTTTGAGGTGCCAAAGTGTCCAAATAAAGATACTGAGTTGGCTCTTGAATGCATGAACTCTCTCAGCAGAGAGGACCCAGTAGGTGATCTAAATTTGGAAATGCTCAGTTTATAGATGGTATTTAAATCCATGAGATCAAATGAGACTGAACTCAGGGACTGAATATGGAGAAGAAATTCAAAAACCAGTCCTAGGAATTTCCTATTTTAGAGATCAACATGATGAAGAGAAACAATAAGAAGAGGCTGAATATACAGGAGATTTTGCTAATGATGGACAGTCAGTTATAGATTATTGAGTCAAAATCTGAGTAGTAGTTAGATTAGGAAATATGTTCAGCTGTATGGGATGATATTCAGAAATGAGGTATGACCTGGGATTTGCCTCCTCTAGTTACTAGCATGAACAAGGGTGCAAAGCATGGAATGTTTAGTTCTGCTGGTTGCTTCGGCAGATTGTTGAAGCTACAAGGCTTGGGTAGGTGGTGGGGGAGTGGGTTCTGGGGATCTTGCCAGGAGCACACAGAGCTTTGGATAACATAACATTACATAACAGGATCAAGTCCAAAATCCACAATCTGGTCACAACCTAGTTCTTTAAACATATACCAGTCACAGCAAACTTCTGGTGATTCAGCAAATCAACCATCTTTGTTTTCTTTGTGCTATCACATAGGCTCTGTCCTCTGCCCTACCCTTCTCTATTTGGTAAGATCTTTTTTTTTTTTTTAAAGATTTTATTTATTTATTTGAGACAGAGAGAATGAGAGAGAGAGAGCACATGAGAGGGGAGAGGGTCAGAGGGAGAAGCAGGCTCCCTGCCGAGCAGGGAGCCCGATGCGGGACTCGATCCAGGGCCTCCAGGATCATGACCTGAGCCGAAAGCAGTCGCTTAATCAACTGAGCCACCCAGGTGCCCTATTTGGTAAGATCTTATATGCCTCCAAGAGCCTGATGAAATGGCACCTCCCCTGTGTAGACTTTCTTAACAACTTCAGAAAGAATTAGATGCTATCTTCTAGGCACCATATTATATTGCTACAGCAGATCTCTCTTGCAGGAGATCTTATATACTCTGACTGTGGGACCAAACAGCTTTAAATTAACATCATAATATTTAACATTCAGTGGGGCTAAATGTACAACTGCTTTTTTTTTTTTAATTTTTATTCTCTCATCTTTTCCAATACTTTCCCTATGCCATACTATTGCCAGATCTTCCCTCTGTCCCTCCCTCCCTTCCCTCCTTTGCTCCCTCTCTCTCTCCTTTTTCTTTTGTTCAACACACATGTATATGTCACTTCTTAAATTAGTGATTTTATATTATATTATATGCTTATGCTAAACAAAATGAAATCTGACAAAATTGCTCACAGGAATTTACAGGCTAATGAAGGAGGAAAAGACATATTAGCAATTACAGCTTTTAACATTTCATAATTTAGTCCTTACCTGCCTCTTCTACCATATATCCTACAATGGGAGTAACGGATTCTAGCCAAAATTGTTATGCCCATTATTATTTAAGATATCAGACTCCCTACCTCACCCCCTCCCCACACAAAGCACCTGCAATCATGCCACATGCACTGTATTTGAAAAGCTTGCGACATAGTCCTACCATTCCTTAAAGTTTTGTCAACTCACACCTTCCTGAAGCCTTCTTTATAGCAGCAATGTATTGTGATCTCTCCCACCTGTAGCTCTTACTGTCTACTTCACTCATTTGACACTTGGCATCTGCAACTCGCTGTTTTGTCAAAGGTGTGTTCTCTCTCAATTACATTTTTCAGCTACTTTGGAATTAGGATCATGTTTGCAAATACACAGCATAATTTATTATGCATAATAGATATTTAATGCATTTCTACCAAAATGATAACCTCAAACTAAACACAAATTAGTGCATACATTTTTATTCCATTTGTATAAAGCACAAAAAGTCAAAAGTATTTTTTTTTTCTGTTAGAAGTCAAGACAATGATTATCATTTAGGATAAAAGTAGTAATTGTACGTTAACAAGAGGGGGCTACCATACTGTTGATTTTTAGTGTGTTTTGTTTGTAAAAATTCATCAAGCTCTTTCTATATATGCACAGTTTTCTGTATGTATGATATAAAAGTTAAAATTTTTTAAAAAGATAACATCCTAAACTTATTTCTTATCAAATTTATTTCACAACCAAACATTCATCAGTGTAAAATAGAAAAATGGATAAAATGTAAGTTTCCATTATACCTTATCATGTAAAGATTCTTCCAGATTCTTTCTGAAAGTTTCTGATTCTTGAATTAAAACATTCTAAAGAAAATAAAAAAATAAAGAATTAACAAAACAGAAAATAATTAAATATGTAGATTAATTTTTTATTGCTCAAGAATCTTCTTTGATTCCTTCTCTTTGATTCCTTCCTTGGTGCATCTATTTCTTGGTTTCCGTGGAAACCAAATTTAAATAGAATCTTTAAACATGATACCTTAACATTTAGAAAAATACATAATTTAAATGGGAAATGTTATTTTGCAACACTTGGATTGACGAATGGAATAAATATTATCTTTTAAGCTATTTATGTTTTCCTCTTCTCAGTCTTTTAAAATTTGAAATAATAAAGTTACTCTTAAAATGAGAAAAAGTGAGTAACAGTGAAATATTAGCCAGAGGTGTTATAGATAAAGAATTCAGATGAACTCATTTTTATTACCTGAAAAAAATAAAGAAAAAAAAATTATCAGATCATATTTTTGAAAAGTTTAATTTCTGGACTTCTATTTCAAATACAGAATAATTAATTTCTAATAATGGTTAAATTATTAGAGAAATAAAAATGAAATTTTAACTATTTACAAAACTGTTACATCTCATGACATATGAAAATAAGTTGTATCATAGGTATAATTTTTTTAATTTTGTCATGAACATATTACTGTTGTAAAAGCTGTACACTTTTTTTATATTTACTACAAAGCATGATTTAAAATAATGTATTCTTTTCTAACTTAATTTTAGTAAAATTAAACTAAGTGTGTAGCAATTGGCAAAGTGGCCATGCGTTTGGAATTGAATGGGAAGAAGGCCCACCTTATCACTTTGTAATGGGTAAATTAATCAACCTACTTTAACAATTTCATGCAAACATTTTTCCTATTTTGTATGGATCAGGGGAAAATGTCTAGCTTGAGTAGTGATTGGTATTCAATCTAAATTTCCAAAATGATTTGTCTACCTGGGTTTTAGCCCCTACCTTTGTTTATACTCTGGAATTGGCAACCAGCTCACATAACTCGTGCTGGTCTGGTGGCTGCCAACTATCAATGAGACATATAAAATTGTGAATGATATTGCACACTGTAAAGAAGCACTTTTTTTTTTTTTTGAAACAATGCAGCTGAAATTATTGCATTCCTAAACTCTGTACTGGGATTAACACTAGTTCTACTGGTAATATAAATTTACTCACATTCTGGCTTTTAGAGTAGTAGTAGATTTAGTTACTTGAAACATTTGAATAGTTCAATGCAAGGAGACTTCCCACATACCCCCAAAATATTGATTTTTGTCTTATCACTCTTTTTTGCACACCAGGTGAAGGATAACTAAAATATTTTCATTACAAAACACATTTTAATGCATTTATCTATACAATCATGCTAATCAGCATTTGTTAGTCATTTTAAAAATTTATCTTACACATGTTTACAGAACTACTTGTTCACTTCTAAGAATAAACCATATATACCAAAGGAAAATACATGGATCGTCTGATCAGGGCAATAAATGCAGCGGTATAAAACAACCATGATCATGAGCACATTGCTAAATATTCATGCGATTCTTCTCTCCTGTCATTTTACCTTCTCTTCTAGAGCAGCCATTCTCTCCTTTAAATGTAGCTGTAAGCGCTCATTGGATTCAGTCAGAAGTCTGTCCACAGTATCAGATAATCTTTTGTTGTGCTCCTCATTCATTTTCTCTCTTTGCCTAGCCTTACATTCAAGACAAAATAAATAAACTTGACATAAAAGTCATTTACACAAGTATTTTATATTTTTCTGGCTTTAAAACTGATTTCATTTTATGTCTGGTGTGATTAAATTGGCAGAAACTTTTCTCCTTTTAGATGCAGAGAGCATATTCATAAGATTTTAAATAGAACCCATAATCAAGAAAGACAGTCATTTCTTACATGCCCATAAACTGATGATCGAGGGGAGCGGTACTTAATATACATACTCTTTGAAGTTCTTGATTTTTCTCTTCAAGTTGACCTTCTAGATGTCTCATACGTTCTTCAATGTTTCCATGTCTCTCTTCGGCCTGTTGAGAAATATGAAAAATGTACCTGACATGTAAGATTTGGTTAACACTTTTCCTCTAAATAAATTGAAATAAAATGTAAAGCAAGCTACTACCAACTGCAAATGTAATTTTCAAAAAATAAACTTTCTTTAAACAGGCAGCTGAACAGCATTGCTTGAAATGTGTCAGCTACAAAGGCCTGTTACATCCAAGCATCAGCAAAACATTGGACTTATTTATGAGCAATGAAATCAGCCAAATGTAACATGCAGACTGTGCATGGTTTGAACACAAACCTGCCATTGTCCAATCTTAAGCTCCTGAAGCACTGAACTGCACAGATGGTTGATTATCAATAAATAAAAGTAACATAATTTTTATAAATGAAAAGAAAAACTTAGATGGATTCTATTTAGCAATAGAAAGTAAAGTCCAGTAGGACTACCTTCCTACGTATGGAGATCATTTCTTGTAGTTTAGCTTCCATAACATATTGATAATCATCAGATGAGGTAGAAGAGGTTGGATCAGACTAACAAGTCAAGGAAAAGGAGAGGGACAAAATTGAAAAATCAGAACTAAAGACACTGACACTGAACAGAACATAGCACAGAATGCTTAAAAGAAAAATGTGACAGCAAATTTAATACTTTAATAGACGGAATTTTATATGAAAAGAACTACACTGATATCTGGTGAACACGATGCAGTCAATGGTTATAAATGAAAAACAATGATATGCCCAAATAAAAAGCTACCAACCTAAGGTATGGAAGGTTAGTGATGGTCGGCAATGAAAGACTACTACAGAATGAATTAAAGCAACTCTGAAAGAGTCATGTAAAAATTGGAATTATGGGAAACCAAACACTAGAATATGTCTCTGTTAGATTGTGAAAAGTTTTGTATTTTGGCTTGTTTATCCTATTACTTAAGAATAATGGAAACAATGTATCTCAGTGTTGAAGTGTATGCTAAGGCAATGACCCAGGTGAAATAAATTTGGAAGAAAATTTATTACAAACCTAACACTGTAGAAATCAAGAAAAAGCTAAGCCAGGGGAAATCATTATTACGGGTGTTCTCCAGTTCAAGCAGGATTGAGTTTCCTCAGCAACAGTGACAAACTTACAAAATGACTTCTGGCCTCTGAACACACAGTATGACTCTAGGTCTCGAACCTTAGCACCTGTTCTCAGATATAGCCTTAATTTGAAATTTTAAATGAAAGTGATTAAAAGTCCTCAAATTACCAAGACGACAACATACTGTGAGGACGAGAGAACTTATTTAGGAACTCTCCTGAATGACACTAGGAACCACTCCCAAACTCTTTCTGTGTTATTTGTTGCTATGGAAACAAAATAGTGCCCTAAAGTGAGCAGGCAGCACGGTGCCTGGGTGAGCTATTTGCCCCGCGCCAGGGTTAGTTACATGTCTTGGAGGTGATTGTCAGGTTACCAAAGACACAGAGTGTTAACACATGTGACAGTGCTGATAGCTGAATTGTATTAGTATGTTATGCACAGATTACATGTAAAAGTAAAGCAACATTTTAATCATAATTACAAGTTAAGTAATTATAACATCAAAATTATCCTATGTCAGATCTAGAAGATTGAACTCCAGAGCATATTCTATTTTATAAGTTTATTCTAAAACAGTGAAACTTACTTTATGCAAATATAGGACTATATATAAATATGTCATGCAGTACCTGAAAAGAAATAGTAGCCTATTGATGTATTGGCTCATATGCATATGTACTATTTTATGCAACAAATTCCAACTAATCTACAAAATAAACTTTTATCATTTAACTGGTGTACTTATACAAATTACAACTCAATATTTACATTTTGTAAGATTTTCCTTTTGATATTCTTGTTTCATAAATGGGAAAGTAATGGAGAAATAACAAATAACCAATTTCTCTTCCCAAATTTCCAAGCAAAAGAAACACAGAAAGCTACCATAGTTCCCAAATGCCATAAAATGATTTTCTAATACCACTTAAAACCTAGAATTCAAATAAGAATACAGTAAATGGGACAAAATGTTGTTGAAATTAAATAATCTAAATTCATTAAGGTATCTGTAATCTTTCAAAAGTACATTTTAACAGGCAATTGGTGGTACAAAAATTAATCAGGTGACTGATTCAACATAGTCAAGGCATGAACATTTCCATTTCCAAAACTGTCTCTTCAAAAGTTTTCATCCTAACTATTGAAAACATACCAAACATTGTGAAAATTCACTTCAGAGATTGAACAAGAAATCTGTCAAGTTTAAATTACTTTGTTACTATTGATATTTTTATTGGTACTAAAAATGAATGAAATACCTTATGGAATTCAAGATGAATTATGTCCTTGCTGAGGGAATATGCATTTTAATTAAAGAAGTAAACATCATAAATAAAAAAACTGGGAGCCCAAAGTCTTTATTGGTTAATTTTGTGTATACTTGCCAAAGCCAAATTATAACTTTTATCCATAGCCATTAATCAATACTTCTGACTTTCTAAGCCTTAAATGAGCTTTACCTACCTATCTACACACTCACACAAACACACACATACACAAAACATAATCTTATCAACCAAAGAATAAATTCAGACATCATTTCTATACAAAAACTGGTATCAATTTTCAATTACTATTGATTTATGTTCATCTTAGCTTTGTGAAGACTGCAGTTTAAGTAATTAATGTAAATACAAGAACAATCTGCTATTTTTTGTATTCCTTGATGGGATATAGAGTTTATCTTGATTTCACTCTAATGTGACACAGGAATATTTCAAATGAGCTAAAGTTTTAGAGGAAATTACACATAGAAATGGCTTTGAGAAAAGCATGAATATATTTAGAAATGGAAAAGAAATAAAAGTTAAAGAGGGGAGGACCAAAGAGAAGAAAAAAGAATAGGTAGCAGATAACAAAAGCAGAAAAAAATATATAGGCCAAATAAAATGTCTGAAAATTATTTAGGATGTCATTCATAATATAGGAGAAGGAAGCTTAGCTTCAAGCTAAGCAGAATCTTTTTACTTTAGTGTCAAAAATATTAAGAAGTAGAAAAAAATTATGATGATCAATAATAGTGATATATTGAAAATGAACTAACAATGAAAAAATAAATAAGTAAAGCAGGTTCTAGAGACAGTCCCTAAAGGTCTGTGAACTGAGGAGAAGAAAAAGTGCAAGATCATTACAGCCATAAAACTTGGGAAAACAAATGAAAGAGTAACATTTTAATAAAAATATTATAAGCAGAGGGAATGTGTTGAGGATGAAACCATCACTGACAAATGTGAATTAAATATGTCAATAATCTAGAAACTCTGTAGTTGAAATAATGGTGTTTATACTACATAGAGTCAGCCTGAAGAGAAAGTGGTAAGAAAGAGAAGCAGAGTGAAGGATAAAACTCTACTGAAAAAGGAGAAAATCAAAAGGATTCAGATGAAGTGCAATTTTAGCAACATATTATTAGGTAGAAGTAAACTGAGGAAATTATTTTGGGTACATGAATGAATATATGAATCAAAAATAAATAAATAAATGAATAAATAAATAAGAGCCCCAGAGAAAAATGGAGGGCAGAGAAGATAAGGCATATATTTCAAGTTACCTCTTTTTATTTTTTTTATTATGTTATGTTAATCACCATACATTACACCATTAGTTTTTGATGTAGTGTTCCATGATTCATTGTTATATTCTAAATTAAGGAATCTTAGGAATGTATAATTTGAAGCCTCGTAAATCAAGTATTAATGTTTTATTTTTTATTTTTTTTAAAGATTTTATTTATTTATTTGACAGAGAGACACAGTGAGAGAGGGAACACAAGCAGGGGGAGTGGGAGAGAGAGAAGCAGGTGGGAGCCCAATGCGGGGTTCGTTCCCAGGACCCTGGGATCATGACCTGAGCTGAAGGCAGATGCTTAATGACTGAGCCACCCAGGCGCCCCAAGTATTAATGTTTTAAAGTATGTTTCATCCTCAGTCCATCAGAGGTTAGTTTGGAGCAATTATTTGGTGAATTTTAAATTGTGTTACTTTGAGAGAGATTCCAGATTTTCTTGTATATTACTCTGGATAATACTGATAATTATTTTACACTAAAATTTTACAAGAGCTATTTTTATTATTAGCCACTCACCAAGCCCCTGAAAATAGTTCAATAACTCTTTATAGAAGTTCATGTTCCTCAAATGAAAAGCCTAAGTGTGTGTACATCCATACATGAGTAATTTAAAATGTGCTTTCAAAAAAATAGAATACTACTACTATATTTGCACATTTTTATATAATTTAGAGACTATTTCTCAAATTAAATGATAAATTTATCTTCATCTTAGAAATCACACATTTCTCAAATTGCCAGAAGGGTTTATGGTATGTCTATGACTACAGAAGGATACAGATTGTAACATTACCCTAATCACACTAATGTTTTATTCAGCTAGTTATTCCAATACTCTGTAGACAAGCAACTATTCCAATACTTCCTAAGCCCTGCTCTACTTTGCAAATGTTTGCCTTTGCACTACCTGATTAATTACCCTATTTTAACCAGGAGGCATCAGTCTACTGTTCCTCTTTTTTTTTTTTTTTAAAGGTTTTATTTATTTATCTGAGAGAGAGAATGGGAGACAGAGAGCATGAGAGGGGGAGGGTCAGAGGAGGGAGCCCGATGTGGGACTCGATCCCGGGACTCCAGAATCATGACCTGAGCCGAAGGCAGTTGCTTAACCAACTGAGCCACCCAGGCACCCCTACTGTTCCTCTTTAATCATTTACTTTTTCAGGAAAGTGAACATGTGTGCCTGCTTTTATATTGCTAATATCAATTGTATTGGATAATCCCGAATGCCAGAATTTGTATCTTGCAGTTCACATATCTATCTTACCCATTTATTATAGTGGGACCGAAAACTTAGCACATAGCAAAGAGTGCATGAATATCTAAAATGTGTGAAAATTTGGGGGCGCCTGGGTAGCTCAGTCAGTTAAGCGGCCAACTCTTGGTTTTGCTCAGATCATGATCTCATGGTCCTGAGATTGAGCCCCATGTCAGGCTCTGTGCTAAACTGAACATGGAGCCTAGGATTCACTCTCTTCTCCCTGTGCCCCTCATCCCTGCTCTCTCTCTCTCTCAAATAATTAACAATTTTTAAAATGTCTGTACATTTTTGAACTGATATTAAAAGTAAAACATGCTTTTAGTGAGCAAATCTAAACTTGCATTGTAGTGATAATAGACATACACTTGGAAGCAATGTCCATTTCCACTTGACTGTGAAAGGTTAGAATAGTCATTTTAACACTATAATGGTGGCAAAATTCTAAAATATGCAGACAGTTGCAGACTCTAACAGCCATAACATGGCAGATAATTTTGAACATCCCTCAGATTATTTTTGAATTTAATTGGTTCAGGAGAAATTGTAACTATTAAAATCACCTTCTGACTAATGACTTTAGAATTTAGACTTCTACAAATCTAACCTCCAATTTCTAACAAATTTTTTCATACTATAGTCAGAATGCAATCAACTGCTTATGATATTTCCTACATTTTTAATACCAATTTATATTAAGCCTATTAAATTATCATGGCTTATCTACATACATATTAAATATCATCATTATTTATTTATATTTGGTGATTATTCTAATGTGCAAATATTATCATGGAAAATTAACTATAACGATGTGAAATTTTGTATTTACTACTGTTTAAATAGGCAGAGGTATCATCACATTCAGATGTGTATCATTCATGGCAGCATTAAATAAGTTATATAATATGAAACATTCATCTAACCAACAAAACCAATATGGTAGATTAAATAAACTTAAATTTCATAAAACCTAAAGAAAATCTATAGATTCCATCTGGCTTACTAGTCATTTCTGTAAGTATATCTAGGTTGACTGTCTTATCGCAGTACCTTTGTCAAGGCTGCAATTCTCTGAGCCAGTTCAGCCTCTACTTCAGGTAAGGTCTCGGCTTTTCTCATAGTCTGCTGCAACTTTTGCTCAGCCAGCTCAAGACGCTCTTGTAACTGTCTGTTCTTCTCTTCCATCTGAAATGGGATGGAAAAAGAGATGCTTACAGAGTCACTGTGAGGATAACAAACACAAGCCCCTTGGGGCTTTGGGCTTCAGCCATTATTCTAGACTTAAAATCTGCCACTACTACCATACCTGGGCTATGCAAAGAGATGACTGTATTCGTATTTTCTTATCTTACATAATCACATTCCTCAATAAAATTTAGCACATTAAAAAATAGAAAAGCTCTTACCAATGGCAGCAAAAAGAAAAAAAAAGTTACTAGTGAGTATAAACCTGGAAAAATGGATTATAATTCAATACGAAGACTTCAGATGTACCATGATAGCATAATATTGAAAATTATAGTATTAACCAGAGTGGGAGAGGGAATGTAGTACAATGGTTAAGGGTCCGGGCTCTAGAGATAGGTTTGACAAAATTTTTTTCTGTGAAAGACCAGAAAATAAATACTTTAGGCTTTGTGTATTATTTAGTCTCTGTTCCAACTACTTAATTCTACCATTGCAGCACAAAAACAGTCACAGACTGTTAAATAAATGGGTATGGTTTATTTGTAAAACAGAGCCATAGTTTTGGCACATGGGCCATAGTTTGTCCACTCCTGCTCTAGAGTCAAATAGACTTAGGCCTCCGCTAATAACTGGCAATTACCAGATGTGTGACCTTGGAAAAGGTTTCATGTCTCTGAATCTTAGTGCCTCAGTATAATTGTGCTCACTTCACAGGTGATGGTTAGATTTAAGTGAGGTAATACATGTTAACTGTTTAGCAGTTTCTGGCTCATGTCTAGATCCCAAGTAAATATTAAAAGTAATTATTTTTATTATTATTAAGACAAATTTATAAATTATATCCTGAAAATCACATCTGTCTAGTCAGTTCTACTCTAAATTTTAGATAATGGTTGATTGCCAAAAAATACCATATTTTATTTACTCCATGTTTTGTGAGAATGATTAGAACACACACGGACAAGAACAAAACCAAGATAGAGATACTCAACCTGCCGTAGGATGGCCTCTTTATTTGCTAACTCATTTTCTAGTTTATCATTCATGTCATGTATGGAGGTAGATTCTCTCTGAGCACTGAGGTAACGCTTCTCAAGGGTTGTGATTCTTTCTTCCATATCTTCCTTCTGTGCCATGGCCTACAATTAAAATAAATTAATTAAAATCAGATTTTCAGATAATGTACTGTCTTGTTATTTAAATAAAATAGTAAAATTTAAAAGCTATTGTTTTTTTGAAGTAATATTCATTCCTTTCTTTTCAAGGAAGGTATGCAAGATTTCTTGTGAATTTTCCCAATACCATCAGAATTCTTACATCTTGGGTTAATGAAGTTTCTCTCTCTGAGAATGCAGTGGAGTACATGAAACTACCTGTTGTAGAACTGGCATTCTTAGAAAAGAAGTGACAGCTAAATTAGCTTGTTATATAGTAAAGATAAGTACAATTATGGGTAGAGTTGTAAACCATAAAGGTGAAATGGTGGCTACTGTTCCAAACTGCAAAACAATCTTTAAGGTTAACCAATATCATCAGTATTTTCATCTTCAGATATAAGTAAAAGTAACTCAACAGTTAAAAAAAGAGGCCCAAAAAAAAAAAAAAGTAAATTTGAGTCATATTCACAAATGGATCGACCAACTGACTTTGGAACTTAACCGTTTTCCTTGTCATATATATTCCAATTAAAAAAAGAATTTAAAGAACTCAATGAACACAAATCTCTAGGGAAAAATAAATTATCAGTGCAAATGGAGAAAACCTTGGCATTAATGATATTCTAAACAATAATTTTTAAACCATCTAAATTCAAAGATAATATGGAGATAATCTTATCTTCCTAACAGCTTACATGAAAATTTATTAGTAGGTGGATAACCTACTTTTTAAAAAAGATATT
The DNA here is from genome assembly GCF_054177405.1 of Leptonychotes weddellii. Lineage (NCBI taxonomy): Eukaryota > Metazoa > Chordata > Mammalia > Carnivora > Phocidae > Leptonychotes > Leptonychotes weddellii. The sequence continues at coordinate 126,140,860 of NC_138373.1, forward strand.
AATTTTTTTTTTTTTTAGTACATCCCAGAAAGAGCACCTTTACTAAACAGAAAACAAAATGTTTGTCAGGAATCTGACCAAATACACAAAGCAGCAGGTAAGCTTCCTGAGAGAAAAGAAAGACTCCCAATGGAACATAAATAGATCCCCTTCAAAGTACACATATTTCACAGGAGTGTGTACATATATATGTAATATATTAAAAGAAATTTGGTTTCTACCCCAAGAAGTTATGCAGAAATAATAAATCAATCTCTCATCTGAGATTTGGGAAGTGCAGAGGCTGCAGCCACGTTACTAAGCAGGTGTGCACCCCACTCCCGCACACACTTCCCCTCTGTACACGATACACTTGCTGGGAGGGTGCTGAGGCGGGCGCTTCTCTCTGCCCCAGCCCCTAGCCCCAACAGATCCAGTGTTTGTAGAAGAGCGAGCCAGGGAAGGCAGGTCTCTGTGGGGCCCCCAGAGCCCAGGAGCCGGGGGCAGGCAGGTGGCCAAAGCCTGAGGCCACCTGCCTGGAAGGGGACCTTGGCCCTGGAGTAAAAGGGAATTGCTTGGGACCCCGAGGAATGGCATGGCCACATTCCCAGTTTTCAGCAGCAATCCTCATTCTGGGGTCTCCCCAAGGTCCACAAGCTCTTTGTAGTTTGGCCAGTCTGGACTTCTCCTAGGGTCAAATGGCTTTTAGGAAGAGGGCACAGAGTTTCCAGAGCCACGAGGGCTTGGCCATGTGAACCTGTGTGTTTGCACACACGCACATACAACCAGACGTGCTTTAAGAGAGGTTGACAAGTTGCAAACGAGTGTTCTGCCGTGAAGCGCTCAAATAGTGTCTACTCTGTGGTCAGAAGTGAGCTTCATGGAAAAACTGAGAGTTTTTCCCCGAAGGTCAGGAACATGACAGGGATGCCCACTCTCACCACTTTTGTTCAACATAGTACTAGAAGTTTGAGCCTCAGCAATCAGACAACAAAAAGAAATAAAAGGCATTCAAATTGGCAAAGAAGAAGTCAAACTCTCACTCTTCCCAGATGACATACTTTATGTGGAAAACCCAAAAGACTTCACCCCAAAATTGCTAGCACTCATACAGCAATTCAGCAACATGGCAGGATATAAAATCAATGCAGAGAAATCAGTGGCATTTCTATACAGTAACAATGAAACAGAAGAAAGAGAAATTAAGGAATCGATGCCATTTACAATTGCACCCAAAACCATAAGATACGTAGGAATAAACCTAACCAAAGAGGCAAAGGATCTGTACTCTAAAAACTACAAAACACTTATTAAAGAAATTGAGGAAGAGGCAAAAAAAATGAAAAATGCTCATGGGTTGGAAGAATAAATATTGTGAAAATGTCTACGCTACCCAGAGCAATCTATACATTCAATGCAATTCCTATTAAAATACCATCGACATTTTTCACAGAGCTGGAACAAATAATCCTAAAATTTGTACAGAATGAGAAAAAACCCCAAATAGCCAGAGGAATGTTGAAA
>NC_138373.1:126142462-126222908 GCF_054177405.1 Leptonychotes weddellii
AGTCTCTTCAACAAACGGTGTTGGGAAAATTGGACAGCCACATACAGAAGAATGAAACTGGACCATTTCCTTACACCACACACAAAAATAGACTCAAAATGGTTGAAAGACCTAAATGTGAGACAGTAGTCCATCAAAATCCTAGAGGAGAACACAGGAAGCAACCTCTGTGACCTCGGCCACAGCAACTTCTTATTAGACATGTCTCCAAAAGCAAGGGAAACAAAAGCAAAAATGAACTATTGGGACTTCATCAAGATAAAAAGCTTCTGCACAGCAAAAGAAACAGTCAACAAACCTAAAAGGCAACCTACAGAAATGGAGAAGATATTCGCAAATGACATATCAGGTAAAGGGCTAGTATCCAAGATCTATAAAGAACTCAAACTCAACACACAAAAACCAAACAATCCAGTCAAGAAATGGGCAGAAGACATTCTTCTCCTAAGAAGACATACAAATGGCCAACAGACACATGAAAAAAATGCTCAACATCACTTGGCATCAGGGAAATCCAAATCAAAACCACAATGAGATACCACCTCACACCAGTCAGAATGGCTAAAATTAACAAGTCAGCAAACAACAAATGTTGGTGAGGATGTGGAGAAAGGGGAACCCTCTTACACTGTTGGTGGGAATGCAAGCTGGTGCAGTCACTGTGGAAAACAGTATGAAGGTTCCTCAAGAAGCTAACAATAGAGGGCGCCTGGGTGGCTCAGTCGTTAAGCATCTGCCTTCGGCTTAGGTCATGATCCCAGGGTCCTGGGATCGAGTCCCACATTGGGCTCCCTGCTCAGCGGGAAGCCTGCTTCTCCCTCTCCCACTCTCCCTGCTTGTGTTCCCTCTCTCGCTGTCTCTCTCTCTGTCAAAAAATAAATAAAATCTTAAAAATAAAAAAAAGAAGCTAAAAATAGATTTACCCTATGACTCAGCAATTGCACTACTAGGTATTTACCCCAAAGATACAAATGTAGTGATCTGAAGGGGTACCTGCACCCCAATGTCCACAATAGCCAAACTATGGAAAGAGCCCAGATGTCCATTGACAGATGAATGGATAAAGAAGATGTGGTGTATATATACAATGGAATATTACTCAGCCATCAGAAAGGATGAAATCTTACCATTTACATCGACATGGACAGAACTGGAGGGTATTATGCTGAGCGAAATAAGTCAATCAGAGAAAGACAATTATCATATAGTTTCATGCATATGAGGAATATAAGAAACAGTGCAGAGGCTCATAGGGGAAGGGAGGGGAAAAATGGAATGGGAAGAAATCAGAGAGGAAGACAAACCATGAGAGATTCTTTTAACTATGGGAAAGAAACTGAGGGTTGTTGGAGGGGAGGTGGGAAGGGAAATGAGGTAACTGGGTGACGGGCATTAAGGAGGGCACGTGATGTGATGAGCACTCGGTGTTATATGCAACTGAGGAATTACTGCATTCTACTTCTGAAACTAATGATGTTCTATGTGTTGGCTAATTGAATTTAAATTTAAAAAAAAAAAAAGGTGAGTTTCATGGGCCTGATGTGGTTTCCTGATAATGTGGGGAGCTTCTTTGCATAAGGAGCCTAAAATTGATGTGATGGTGATGGCTTCCATGTATTACTACCCAAATTTCTTTGATCAGTCTTCCTAATCAGTTCTTTTGGTCCTCTCCTTTAGGACCCAGAGCCAGTCCTGCCATATGCACAGAGCGGATAAATTTTCTTCCATTCTTCCAAAAGAAATAGAAGCCCTTAAATGGATAATCCCTCAATGTCTCGGTCTTCCCTCACCACCAACTGGAAATAACCACATGCACAAATCATTAACTTCTAGCTCTCAGTTTAGAACAGGTGTTCCACCCTCTCTCAAAGTTTAATCATTATTTGTGCTCAACATTTTACGCCTTTTCTGCTTTTAGGATCTTGATCACCTTTTTTGTCTTGGATTTTCAAAATGATAGTAGAAGTAAATCCCACAACTACAGCAGAAACTATGAGCAGGCTTATAGATAAGGCTGTACAGAACAGAGGTGGATGGTAGAAGAAAAAGGAATGATTCAAAGAAAATAAGAAAAAGAATGATAAATTATCTGCTTGACCACTGACCATAACTGAATTGAAATCATAGAATTTACTAATCTGGTAGAGTGGGTGGAAAGATACACCATAGTTTTAAAAACAAGTAAGCAAAGTAATGTATCAAGTAATTAATAAAATCTTAGAAAAACAAAAAGCTGTACAACAATAGGAAATACTATAATGGGAAACCACCACTTGGATCAGTTGTGAGAATTATTTACATAGACATAATAATGGTGATACTGAATGTGATTTTGAGGTAATTGTAGTGGAAGGATGGGTGGAAGAGACAGGAAGAGAGAGAATAAAAGAGCTAAAATCCTCATATAATAGCAAGGCACAGATTAAGTTTAAAGAAGAGAGAAAATAGCACAAGTAACAGCTAAAGGATTGGAGTTAAGAGCCTCAGGCAAGTAAGATGGGAAGTGGGTGGGCACTCTCTATGTACGTGTGTGCTTGTGTGTACGTATTTAGATTTGTACCCTCTTACATTATTTGACTTTGAAAAATTGTATATATAGAAAAATTAAAAGCAATTAAAAAACAATATTTCTACCATGAAACCCACCACGCTTGCCTGCCCTGCCTACCCACAAATCAGATTTTCTTAGAATCATCCTTCAAATCTTCACCCTAACTCCCCACTTAATAGCCTAACCTGCTATTGGTCTTTTTCCTGCTTCCACATTCTCTAACCTGCTGACAAAGAGAAAATATGAAATGCCAGTCTGATCATACTGCTTCTTGGCTTAAATACCTTTGTATGTTTAACCCCCCCAACCCCCTCCCCCCATCTTCAGTGAAAATCTGAGCTACAAAGCCTGGAAAACAAATAGCTTCCTGACCTAACACTTCTATCTCTATGTACTGGGATGAATAGCATACCCCCTGCCCCCCTAAAAAAAAATTCATGTCCACCTAGAACCTGTGAATGTGACCTTATTTACAAATAGGGTTTTACAGACGTAATCAAGTTAAGATGGTATTATATAAGATAGGGTGGACCTTAAATCCAGTGACTGGTGTTCTTACAAGGAGAGGCAGATTTGGAGACACACAGACATACTGAGGAAAAAGGCAATGTTAAGAGAGAAGCAGACTGTAGTTACACTGCTATCAGCCAGGAACAGAAGGATTGCCAGCAACCAGCGGAGGCTAGAAGAGGCAAAGAAGGATTCTTCGCTAGAGTCTTTAGAGGGCATATGGCCCTGCTGACACCTTCACTTCAGACTTGGAGCTTCCAGAACCATGAAAAAATAAATTACTGTTGTTTTGAGCCACCCAGTTTGTGGTAATTTGTTACAGGAGCCCTAAGAAACTAATGCACTCTGTGACTTCATTTCCACCTGGAATGCATTTTTATTACCTTCTTCTGGGTCTACTGACCTTCAAGACCCAACTAAAGATTACTTGGTTATTATATTAATATTAAAGATCAGCTCAATTAATCCATCAATTTGGCAAAAATTACCCAGACTATTTTTTTCAACATTATCTACACATCTCTAGATTTTAGCCAACACAAACAAAAGCTACTATTTAAAAAGCTTTTATTTTAAATTTTGACTTCTTCAATTCTATAATATTATTTTTTAGCCTAATGAGGATAGAGTTTATCATCTTAGAGGATTCTTTCAGAGTACTGTATTCTGTTAATTTCATTTTCATAAAGAATTCTGGGAACATTATGTCGATTTTGTAGCCCAAAAAGAAAATCCTGAATCTAGCCTACATATATAAACTTCTAACTAAATTATAATAGCAATAAATTCAGTTAAAGACATATACAGGTTTCCTGAGAACATGAGCATTGGAGTAGCACATACTAGCTCCAAGTCCCAGTTTTTGCTATTCATTAACTCAGTTACCATGGAAAAATGTTGATTACATTTTCTGTAACTCACCTTTTTTCTTTTGTCTGGTTTTTTTTTTTTTTTTTTTTGGTTTGTTTGCTTCTTTGTTTTGTTTTCTGGTTTTGGATGGGATATTAATCTCTACCACACAACATTGTTGCGATACAAAATTTTAAGTGCCTTGTGTGGTCTTATGCATAATACACACTCCATAAATAATAGCTGCTTTTTTATTATTAATTACTGTTGTGCCTCTAATTAGCTGATCTGACTCTATGGCATATATTGCATGCAGAAGTCATTGTATAGACTTTGCTACTGCATTTTTGATTCAGTGATTCATGTGGGAGATTCAATTTTTAACTGCAAGCTGTGTTGCCAAAAATAAATTTTGAATTTACAAGTCTGAGAAATATCTTTTCCCTGCATGTCACTTGGAAATTCTAAAAAAGGAAGCTTTTTCTAGTCTCTAAAAACTGCTGCCTAAAAAGAGAAAAACAGCGTAAAGATTCAATTATCTTTTGACCTGAAGTTTGTGTACAAAATTCATTTTATTGTATCAAATAAATATAACTCTATAGTAATGTAGATCTAGTAAACTAAAAAATATAACTCCATGTTTCAGATCATAGAAAAGACAAAATTGATATGTATTCATTTAATCACTAAGGAATTTTTTAAGAACTCTTAACCGGAAGTTGGAAAGATAAGTTGGTTTAATTCACAAAACAATATATAATTTAAAAACATCATAGAAAATTCTAATTCTTTGCATACCTATATATTTAATAAAATGTTATTATCCAATACCCAATTAGTAGCTATCTTGATAAAAAAAAGTGGAGAGCTAGGGGCGCCTGGGTGGCTCAGTTTGTTAAGCATCTGCTTTTGGCTCAGGTCATGATCCTAGGGTCCTGGGATCAAGCCCCATGTTGGGCTCCCAGCTCAGTGGGAAGCCTGCTTCTCTTTCTCTCTCTCTCTCTGCAGCTCCCCCTGCTTGTGCTCTTTCTTTCTCTCTGTCAAATAAATAAATAAAATCTTAAAAAAAAAAAAGCGGAGAGCTAAGCCTGCTATAAGATTATCTATGTTTTCTAATATGTGGACTATGCTTAGTGTTAATCCAGCCCCCTACTCTTATAGGTCACAGTCAATTTAAGGAGCAAATAAGACAAAACTTCAAACAAAAGTAAATTTTAAATAGATTTATTTCTTGACAAAGAATAATGACAAAAATATACTCTAAAGCCATTAATGAAATATACTTACACAATTCATTTTAGATATATTAGGCTGTCCTCACATGCAAAGCAAAATGCACTCAGTTTTTAATTACATCGTCAGTTTTTCTTATTCCCTATTTTTCCTTAATTAATTGAACAAATATGCATCGCTTATATAATGCATACATACTGTGTTAGCAATGCTATAGGGGTAGCCAAGAAGAATCACTTTTCTAGTTTCCTACTAAAAAACTTGCAATCTAGTAGACCTTGTGTGCCCATTGCCCACGAGTACATTATCAGTCAGGAAAACAAAAGCAGAGGCTGAAGTTTTGAGCGTTAAGTGATACCTTTTTAAAGTACATGATTTTCACATCTTACTGGAAAGAAAGAGCAAAAGATTGATTATTTGGGCAGTTAATAGTGCAGCTGCATTTTTTATATTAGTGTTATCACTGATGAATGATTCTATTTCGTTGATTTTGGAAGCTGCTCATAGCGGAAGAAGCACAAGTTTTGAAGCTGGGCTGATCCTGTGTCTTTCTGGTGCAGGGAGTGGGGCAGGGGGAGAGGGGTTGGAAGAAGTGGGGTGCTGGGGAAGGCAGTGCATGTGCCTTTGACAAGTCACTTTACCTCACTTGAGAAAAATGGGGATAATGACAAGTACCTTCTGGATAGGACCAATGTAAGAAATTAGAGAAATTAAATGCAATGCACCCGTAATAGTTTTCATGGTTGAATCTCAAGAAATTCCTAGCAGTAAGCCAGGGCCTTGTGGTCTGTGACCTGAACCTTTTTGGAAATGTTCTATTTGGCCTTCACAGTGTCCTTAACACACACACACACATACCACACATGATATATCCAGAAAGGCAGGCAGAGTATAGGTACCTTGTCCAGGTCTCATTAACTCTACCACTTCCTATGTTGCATGTTTGCTGCCTAATGTGTCATACATTTATATTGCCAGCCTGGCTCTTGAAACATTTGTTTGCAACCTCCCTTTAGAGGTGAATGATGAAAGATATTCTTTTCTCATGAATCTCTTCTAAAATATAACTACATAAAAATTTTTACAGCTGATAAGATTTGTTGTATTTTAAAAGAATTCCAGGTGATAGCAGAACTCCTTACCAACTAGAAAAGGTTCCTCATAAAAGAAACCTGGCATCAGATGATCGATATTTTCCATCTGACTTAGCTCTTTGTCACCTACATCCAAAGACTATGGGAGAATTAAGGGGTTATTGTTACATAAACAATAAGAAAGGGGAACTGGAGATACTGGGCTCTACCTGTGACACTGGATTAGATAAACATGAAGAGAGGAGGTAGGAGAGGATTGCTAGATGAAAGGAAAACAGCTAAATCTCTGGGACTAAGACAATGAAGAAATTACAAAGAGCAAGAGCTCAAGAAAAAACGTTGATGCTTTACTAGCCAGAAATCTTAGTGTTTCCAAACAGGGATATAGAAGAGTGGCAAACCTTCAGCTATTTTATAAATTCTCTGACTTTGGGTTGGAAGGAATGAAAATGAGAGATGTATCTTTGAACGATCAATTCATATAAAGGTGTAGAGAACACAGTATCATCATTTGTGTGGTAGTAAAGCCGTCTCACACTTCATGGATCATCTATCTTTTTCTGAGACAGTAGATATTGTTTTAGTACACATTCTAATCTCATCTGTGCCTTTTGATATTTACACCAAACACTTATAAATATCCATTCTCTCAACAAAAAGTTTTTGAATGCCTATTATTATATGCCCAGTAGTTGTGTAGGTGATTAGAATAAAACAGTGAACAAAACAAGACAAAACAAAAATTCCCAGCCCTTATGAATCTTTATGTACAGTGGAGAGGGGGCATATGACAAACAAGTAAATCAGTATAGTACATATTGTGTCAGATGGCAGTAAGGGCTGTGAGATAAAACAAAGAAAATGAAAGAAGAGGAAGAGTATATATGTGCAAATAACAAGGTTAGGGAACACTTCACTGAGAAGAAAACATTTGCGCAAAAGGAAGAGGGAAAAGAAAATGCAACAGAATAGGTGTGGCTAGTTTGAGAGGCCATCTTCACTGAACAGAATGGGATGAAGAAGTAGGAGGTGATTTCGAAGAGGTCAGGAAGGTGGTAGTGGAGATCGTACATGGCTTGTAGGCCACTGCAAGGACTTGGATTTTACTGTAAGTAGGGTACATAGCCATTGAAGCAGGAAATTAACTTGAGCTGACTTACATTATAAAAAATCACTCAGGCTGCCATGTTGAGTATAGACTGAAGTGGGTCAACAGCAGGAGGAGGACCAGCCAGGAGACTATTGTAATAATCCAGTGAGAGATGATGGTTGTGTGGAATAAGGAAGAGCCATGAATACTTCGAGAAGAGGTCACATTATTGATATCCTGAAGTTGGAAGTAATAGATTTATGGCTGAATCAAATGAAGTGTGTGTGAAACAGAGGTACCAAGGACAGCTCCAAGGTTTTTTGATCTGAGTAAGGATAATGGCCTTGGGGACAGCTGGGATGTGTAAGACTACAAGAAAGTCTGGTTTCTTGGGGGTGGGAGGATAATAGGAAAACAGTCCTGAATATGTTAATTTTTAGAATATGTTAATTTTCCAGGCATCTGGCAATCAGGATATAGGATATGCTGGAGATATAAATTGAGAGTCATAAGGCTGTGGGTGGTTTTTGGAGCCATGAGACTGCATGAACTTAGCAGGCGAGTGAAGGTAGACTGAGAAGGGAAGGCACCACAAGTCTAGGGAAAGTAGAACCAATGAAGGAGCCTGAGATGAGGGTAGAAAGTAAAGATGGATGAAAATCAGAGGACTATAGGGTGCTTTTAGCCAAGTGAAGAATTACTACGGGGAGTGATGATTGGATCCAGTGCAGCATTCAACAACACGGAAGTTAGCAATGACTTTGGTAAGAACAGTTTTGATGGGATGTTAGAGGCAAAGAATGTAAAATGGGCTCAAGAGGGAATGGGAAGAAAAGAAATGAATATATGCAATAGAGTCAACTTCAATAAAAACTAGTTAATTATATACAAAAAATATTTAAAAAGAAAAAATATGTAATTTAAAAGAATATGTAAAAATGAAAAAGGTGAAAGGTTACCAAATAAAATTTCCACAAATACAGATAATTTTCTTTTTAATTAATAGAGCGAAAAGTGAGATTCTAAGTATTTCACCTTAGCTGGTAAGATGATTAGGTGACGTTACAAATAAAACATCTCCTTGTATCTTTTTGCAGTAACTTTGAAGTACTCTATTAAATAGATGAAGTGACGTTATGTCTAGGAAGAACCAAAGATATAGAGAAAGAAAGGTTCCCACATTCACATTCACTCGCACTCACAGACACAACACCAAAATAAAAGGGGGAAAATATAAAGTAGCGAGTTTGAGTATTCCTATATGCTAAGAGTGTGGCAATTCATTATTCATACCCACGTCTAAAGTTATTTAAAATTAGCAGCTTAAAAATGTTAAAAATTCATTACAAACTACAGAAAGTTTTTACCCTGTCTGTAACTTGATACCAAATTTTCTTTGTATACCTATTTAAAGGTTGATGAAGTAAACTCTTTTTTGCCTTTGTGGACACGTTTTGTAACTAATACAATGCATCCCAAACCCTGGTCTTCTGCGATGTAAACATTATATGCCATTAGAGGAGATTTGGAGAAAGCTTCTCAGAAGCAGGGTTCGGAAAGCAAAGACGGAAAGTGTTGTGAATCACTTACCTCCCTAATGTCCCTTTGATACTTAGTGTTCATTTCTTCAGTTTTAACGAGATCCTTTCTTGCTGTCTCTGCTTCCTGTTCCACCTCCCCCACTCGGGAAGAAAGGGCTGCTAAACGTTCTTTCATTTGAGCCATTTCATAGTTTTGCTTTTCAAGCAATTCTTGTAGTTCGACTATGTGACTAGTTTCATCAGTTGAGTCTATAGAACCATTGGACAAACGCTGCAGGAAACGAAAAAGAAATGGCACTTGGGATATTCTTCATCTTCAATTTAAAATTCATGAACTTAAATGAAACTGATAGAGCTTTCACAGTGAGAAATAAGAACTCTAACTAGTTTTGAAGAAAAACTAAGTTTTTAGGAAAACTCTTAACGGACATTAAATATAAAGGTAGATCAGTAATTTTCAAATAGCTTAACAGATGCATTTGAACTGGAAGCTGTAAATATATATATATATATATATTAACTTCGCACAAAACACTGGTGTATCCTAAACATTTAATAAATGGCAGCTATTATTTTATCAATTATATTCAAAAGTTATTATAAACAATATTATACTTATATAAACAGTATATTATTACTAAGTAATACGAAAGAAGACAGAAACTGTAATATTTTCTATTTTTATTCAAGATCCTGTGTGCATTTGCCAAGTTTTATTTTCAATGACACTCAAAAAGAACTTACACACATTTTTCTTTTAAAGAAGGTTATTCCCGGTATGAATCTGACCTAGCTGGAACAAAAGTGTAATGTAAAAAAAGCCTTGATTTCTATATTGCTAAGAACATAAAAGTCCTGAGTGCACACAACCCACAGGAAGGAGGCTTAAGAGGATTAAATACTTTGAGACTGATTTCCCCCCTTGCTGCCTAGAAACAGGGTGACCCATGTGTTCAGAAGCATGTCCTACAGCCCAGCTGCATTGGAGAAGCTTTGTGGTGAAGACAGTGCAACCACTGGGGACAAACAGCACTAAAAGAAAAAGAGAAATGAAGGCGGGAAAATCATGGGGGAGACGAACCATGAGAGACGATGGACTCTGAGAAACCAACTGAGGGTTCTAGAGGGGAGGGAGTGGGGGGATGGGTTAGCCTGGTGATGGGTATTAAGGAGGGCACATACTGCATGGAGCACTGGGTGTTATATGCAAACAATGAATCATGGAACACTACATCAAAACTAATGATGTAATGTATGGTGATTAACATAACATAATAAAATTTAAAAAAAAGAAAGAAAAAGGGCACAACTAAGTCAAAATAAGAAAATGATGATGCACTTTGCTTTAATCTAGATGCAAATAACGAATGCCAAATTAAAAAAAGATAAACATAAAAAAAGAAATAAGTTGAGAGAAAGCAAAGAAAGTACAGTTAATTTTGCTATAGTGCTTGTTTGGAAAACATGCATCTGTTTTAATACAACAGATAAAAGAAACAATTTGAATATTATATAAATTTTGTGTTGTCTTTTTTTAATACATTGAAGTATAGTTGACAAGCGATGTTACGTTAGTTTCAGGTGTACAACGTAATGATTGGACAGCTCTATATGTTATACTATGCTCTAAATTTTGTGTTTTCTTATGCACTATTCATTCCTGAGAATCAGTGGCTAACCACAGAAACCTATAACTAAGTGAACTGAGCTTTGTAGGAATACACAAAATAGACACATGCACGTTCCTCAAACATCTAACACCACCTCAGTTTACCACATGCTTTGAGTCAAACCACCCCCAACTGTGTTATAATTTTCTGTCTGATTTCAATGAGCAATAATCGCGCCTCGGATAAACCTCATTGGCTACGATACTGCCACGGAGCAAAGCTTTCCTGTCTGATTTCAAATACCCCTCCTTCCACCACTTCATATAATGCACAAACCCTGAGACGCATCCAACACCCAAACTTCAGGTCTTTTTCCAAGTAAAGAGTCATATTTATAGTATTTATGCAATTCTTGACTATTTAACCTATAAAACTGTGCTACATTTTTCATTAGTTTTCTATCTCTTTGTTTTACGCCATTGATAAAATTGTGACACAAACTCCTATTCTTCCGCAAGCCCTGTGTTTTTTTATTGTGCAATTTTGCCTAGCTCATAACTTTCAGGAATGCAAATGACACATTAGAGCAAAACTGACTGACTGCAGGAGAAAAGAGGGAGAACAGAAAGCACCAAAAAAGCAGTGAGAAAGAGAAAATAGAAAGGGAATGCAGACAAATGGCAAGGAGTGTTTAAAAAGTTCAATAACCAACACATGGAGAAACAGCCTGGAAAATCTAAATTAAAATAGCAGAAAAGATGGAGTTAGTCTTAAGATGGTATCTAAAGATGCCAGATCTACAGACCTAATACCTTGAAGATATTGCTGAACTCTTATATTGCAGACACTGAACATCTAATTATCTAGCACAACAAGTAAGAGGTGTTGCAAATACGTAGGAACATCGGAGATGCTGCTGAGATCCAGATACTCCTTTAGCGGCTCCCATTGCTGAGAAGGCTGCTTGCTGAGGGATCAGAAGAACTCTTTCCAAAGTTACGCCCGCCCCCGAGGCATGCAATGTCACATACAAAGTAGAGGAACTGTGAAGCTAAAGAAAAACCAACTTTCTAGACAGTTTTTATAGGCATAAATTGCAAAAACATTGATAGGGACCTTTATACAGGACACAACTATCTGTGCATTGAACTGAGAAAAGCCAGTTTATAATCCTTAGGCAGTAATTGAGCTGGTTAAGCATCTGCCTTTGGCTCAGGTCATGATCCCAGGGTCCTGGGATTGGGGTTCTGTGATCGGGGTCCTGGAATTGAGCCCCACATGGGGCTCCCTACAGGGAGCCTGCTTCTCCCTCTGACGCTTTCTGTCTCCCTCTCAAATAAATAAATAAGATCTTTAAAAAAAAAAAAAGAAAGAAAAAAAAGAAGGCTAGAGCCAATTGCCAGTCAATTATGTCCAAATTTGGTATTACTGAGGCATGATATGACAGGGTTGGTTTTTTTTTTTTTCATAATAGCAAATATCTTTGAACTCTCTATACTACTGACGAGTAACGAGGCAAGAGTAAGCTTTAATAGAACTTCTAACTCCTTACATTGAGGACTTTCTCTAGTCATCTTAAAAAAGACGATTTTTAGAAACTAGAAAACAAATTTTTGATTTTAGAAAATATTTTATATAACTGGGAAAAAAATACACTTAGAATTCTAGAGCCCTGAAGAACTTGAGAGAAAGTGAGACTCAGGTAATCACACAGAGCGGATTTGAATTAAAAGGCAGAACTTTGAATTCCCAGTTTAGTTCATCTAACCTTTACCATATTGCCTTTACTCGGAACATGTAAATCAACAGGATACACTTATACATGCTATATGGTATAGACAAGTACCAGGAATGTAGTGTGTGTGTGTGTGTGTGTGTGTGTGTGTGTGTGTATGGAATATACTATATACACACACACCACACATTCGACAAATATTTGTTCAGTCAACTGAATCATGTTAATTTTCTAATTAGAAAAATGATTATTCCACTTCTGTGCACCTGAGGTCCATTAAAATCTTGTTTAAAAATTGCATATTTTTAACAGGCTCAAGGCAAGAAAAATTTAATTAAATATAAACAGTAATCAGGCAACTAAAATTAAACACTTAAAATGTTAACCTTTTTAATTCCTTTAGCAACAGATGTATACTACAACATCTTTATACTACTTTGACTACCCATGGGAAAATTTTTGAAACCTCAGTTTTTTTCTGAAGTGTTTATAAATCGTTTATGCTTAAAGATGTGTAACATTTCACCTATTCAAACCTCCTTAAATATATTTTGTGGTGAGCTTAATATATATTTCATAATTACAGAGTAAAAGGTCATATAAAAACTATGATTAATATCTTAGAGAAATAATACAACTTTTGTTCCAAATCATTGTTATGTAGACTTATCTTTAAAATAAATTGTGGCATTTGAACTGAAGTGACAAATTATTGAATTAAAAGAAAACTCAGTGGTTATTTTAAATAGCTTTATTGAGATACAATTTGTATCCATAAAATTCATCCATTTAAAGTATAAATGTCAATAATGTTTGCTATACCTAAAGAGGTGTACTATCAACATAATCTAACTTGGAGAACATTTTCATCACCCCAAATAGAAACCCCTTACCCATTAGCAATCATTTGCAGCTGACCCCCACCTCGAGCCCTAGGTACCACTTAACTACTTTCTGCCACAATAAACCTGCCCATTTGGTACCTTTCACATAAATTGAATCAGAATAGATAGCCTTTTGTGACTGGCTTTATTCTCTGAGCATAATGTTTTTGAGACTCATTCACGCTGTAGCTATTATCAGATTTTTTTATTGCTGAATAGTGTTCCACCATGTGGATATACTACCTGTTATTTATATATTCGTCTGGTAACAGACATTTAGACTGTTTTCACCTTTTGGCTACTGCGAATAATGCTGGTATGAACATTTGGGTACAAGTCTTCGTGTGGATGTATGTTTTATATTCTCTTGGGTGGATTCCTAGGAGTAAAATAGCTGGATCATATGGTAATTCTACATTAACATTTTGAAGTACTATTTCCCAAAATTGCTGCACCACTCTACATTCCCACTCACAATGATGTGACTTCAAATTTCTCATATTCTCACCCAAACCTGTTATTGCTTTTTTAAAATTAAAAAAAAAATTTTTAATTAAATTCAAGGCCAACATATATTAGTTTCAGATGTAGCGTTCAATAACTCATCAGTTGCGTATAACACCCAGTGCTCCTCACATCACATGACCTCCTTAATTACAGCTACTCTAGTGTGTATGTATCTTGTGGTATCTCCTTGTGATTTTGATGTGCACTTCCTAATAGCTAATGATGTGGAGCATCTTTTCATGTGCCTATTGGATTTTACATATCTTCTTTGGGGAAATGTCTATTCAAATTCTTTACTCATTTACTAATTTAGTTATTTGTCTTTTTATTAATGAGTTATAAAAATTCCATATAAATATATATTTTGGATACAAGTCCTTTATCAGTTATATGACTTGCCAATAGTTCTTCTCAGTCTATGGATTATCTTTTCACTTTCTTGATGGTGCTGTTTGAAATGCAAATGTTTTTATTTTTAATGAAGTCAATTTATCATTTTTCCCCTTATGCCTTGCACTTTTGGTGTTGTATCAAGAAATTATTTCCTAACACAAGGTTATGAAGACTTTCAATGTCTTATTTTAAACTGTAGAAGACTATACTTAAATTATTAATTTTCAAATGCAATAAAAGCTCAAATGTTAGAATTTTAAGTGTATCTATATATTCACTTAAAAAATACGTATTGAGGGCGCCTGGGTGGCTCAGTTGGTTGGGCGACTCCCTTCGGCTCAGGTCATGATCCTGGAGTCCCGGGATCAAGTCCCGCATCGGGCTCCGTGCTCGGCGGGAAGTCTGCTTCTCCCTCTGACCCTCCCCCCTCTCATGCTCTCTCTCTATCTCATTCTTTCTCAAATAAATGAGTAAAATCTTTAAAAAAAAAGAAGTATTTAAATGTGCTGATACATTTCTGCATCAAGAAAAGTCTCATCATGCAGAGAAGTAACACAAATAAGCAACTATTAGGCAATGCAATGAGTTATCATAAAGTTAGGTTTTGCCTACATATTTATGATATGGGGGCAGAGAGAAGATACTATTTGTGATACTCTTTGAATTTTATCTTTATTTTCTTTCAAAGATTTTATTTATTTATTTATTTGAGAGAGAGAGAGAAAAAAAACTAGCAAGGGGGCAGGGCAGAGGGAGAAGCAGACTCCCACTGAGCAGGGAATAGGCTATAGCAAAAAGATGGGAAGTGGGCAGACCAAAAAAAAGTAAAAGTCAAGGTCTTGCGATGATCTCAAAAACCCATATCAGGGACACCTGGATGGCTCCGTTGGTTAAGTGTCTGCCTTCAGCTCAGGTCATGATCCTGGGGTCCTGGGATCAAGTCCCCTATCAGGCTCCTTGCTCAGCGGGGAGCCTGCTTCTCCCTCTGCCTGCTGCTCCCCCTGCTTGTGCTCTCTCTCTCTGACAAATAAATAAAATCTTTAAAAAAAACCTCGTATCATCTCAAGAACCCACCTCATCTGCCCATCTATGCCCACTCTCATCTTTTTGCTATAGTCTATTCCATTCTAGCTATACTGGTCCCCTTGAAAATCCTAAACCCACTTGTGTCTCCCAAACTTTGATTTTTCTGTTTCCTCTACCAGATAAACATGTGGCATGTTTTTTTTGGGGGGGGGGTCTTGGATCAATGTTTTCTTTGCCTAATCAATTCCCCTAGTATAAGCTTAACCCAAACACTGCATGTGACATCTAATACTGAACATTACCTTGTGACATATCTGAATTGGACCCATTTCCATGACCTCTTTGTGTGTCAAGGAACATCTGTGTATCCAATCCTCTTTGACAACTCTGAATCCTTAGAAGATGCAGTAGGCCAAGATCTATGGGCTCCTACTTCTGGTGATTGGCATTGGTATCATCTTTGCCATCCTCCATACCAATCCTCACCTGGGATTTGTAGCTGGATTTTCCTGTTCAACACATGATGTCTGGGTCATCTACTCCCACTTGAATTACTGTAACAACTTTCTAACTGGTCTCTTTGTTTCTTTTTTTTATTTTTTTTAAGATTTTATTTATTTATTTGAGAGAGAGAGAATGAGAGACAGAGAGCATGAGAGGGAGGAGGGTCAGAGGGAGGAGCAGACTCCTCGCCGAGCAGGGAGCCAGATGCGGGACTCGATCCCGGGACTCCAGGATCATGACCTGAGCCGAAGGCAGTTGCTTAACCAACTGAGCCACCCAGGCGCCCCTGGTCTCTTTGTTTCTAACCTTGTCCTCTTACTTTCCTTTTTAAAAGAGCCCAAATGATCCATGGTAATCTTGTTACATGGTAGTCAGACCAAGTCATTCCTCTGCTCAGAACACTCCAATCCTTTTCCATCCCACCCAGTACAAAAGCAAAAATATTATAACAAGCAATAACCACAGCCTCCCACTTCCTACTCTCTTGCCCTCCCCTCCAAGCCCTGCCCTCCCTGACCTCTCTCCTACTATTCTCCCACTTGCTCTCTTGCTTTAGCCACATGGGCAACCTCGCTGCTCTTCTAATAAGTCAATCACTCCTCCACATTGCAGCCTTGGCTTTAGTTTTTGCTACTGACTGAAACATTCTTCACTAGTATTCCACACGGCTAACAACCTCAACTATTTCAATGAAGCCAGCCCTGAACACTTTGTTTAAAAGGGCAAACTGTTCCTACCTCCATGTCTCCCCAAGACTCCTGATTTTTTTGTGTTTCTCTACCTTACCTTTTCTTCAATATCACCTTATGACATACTAGATGATTTGCTTAGCTATATTTATTGTTTATTATCTGCTAACCTTCTCCAACTTGCTAGATCATAAGCTTCAGCAGGGAAAGAGCCTTTATTTGTTTTCTTTTTGTGTATCACAAGTACCTAGAATGATGCCTGACACATGATGGTTATGAGATAAACTTTTGTTAACTGAATAAATGTTTTGATTACTTGTGTCTCTAGTGACTTAGAACAGCATCTTCTACAAAAAAATGTATTTGTTAAATGAATGAATGAGTGAATGAATGAAAGTTTCCATTAATGAGTAAGATGAGTTTTAGGAAAAACAGTAAGGGTTCAAAAAGAAATAAAATATGGAGACAATATTTCCAGCCATCATTGCACAAAGTTTATGAAAAAAATGTTTTCATAAAAAGTATATATAAAATAGAACTGAGTCCTTTATGCCCTATTTTAAAGCATAATATAGATGAATTATCTTTATGGTAGAAAAATCTGATGTAAACTAAGGAAACCATTATGATAAATGCACATTAAGATAAAAAAAATGGTAGAAATATACAGTCTACAAGTAAGACCAAATGAAGTGTACGAAGTCCCAGAAGTCTTACCATGTCATAGTCCTACTGCTTCTACAGATAATCCTGAGATAAAGCCAGGAGTTTAAACATGTTCTTCCATTTTCTATCAAGTAAATACTGGAAATATGGTTCTCTTTGTATTTGATAATCTTCAATAAAATGACCTCACCATTAATATTTTTTCCATCTTACTTCTAGCTTTAGTATTTATTTAAAAAATACTGTAACATGTTTTTTTTTAAAAAAAATAGTAGTCTAGTTAAATTACTAATGTGCACATTTTTATTCTGCATTTCATGATGCTTTAACAGTTACTGCTGATTTTGAGCATATTTTAGTGGTTACACATTGCCCTTCTACTCCATCAAAGAACAGCAGTTTCTGAAACATAACAGTGAATAATTTTCATATTTCTTTTAAGTGGTAAGATAATGCTTGTTGAATGTACAGAACAGAGGGCATTTAAAGTGCTATATTAGTATAACTTAATAATTAAGTTCCCCTTGGATGGCTATTTCTTGACAAGGTATTCCAGAGGATTTAGGAGCTATGTTAATTACAAGATTTTAGAGGTAGATGGACACCGCCTATGCAGAATGAATACTTGGTTGACCTCCCCCTGCCCTAAGAAGCTATTAAATTTGACAGCTGAAAATTTTCCCTCAGATTCATTGAGATATATTTGATATATAACATTGTGTAAGCATAAGCATATCATGTACAACATGATAATTCGATACATGTATATATTGTGAAGTGATCACCACAATAAGGTAGTTAACACACATCCATTACCTCACATAATTACCATTTCTTTTTTGTAGTGACAACATTTAAGATCTACTCTCTTAGCAAATTTCAAATATACAATACAATATTCTTAACTATAGTCACTATGGCAGATGATAACTTAAACGTTACTATGAACATAATTCCACACTTGATTTGTACATTTTGACACCTCCTTTCCCATGTTTTTCATATCTAAACCATAAGTGCTTGATTCTCTCATAAGGAATTTCAAGTAGATCTCTTTTTCTCTTACGCATTTTATTTCCTGTGGTTTATTAATCTCTCTAGAGAAAATAAGAAAAGGTGAGGCCAGAGAGTAGAAAGTAGGAATTTATCTTACCATTAATTAAATCCAGATGTTAAAAGCACAGATACACTTAAAACTTATCAGCATTTAAGGAGTCACACCAAGCCCTTCCATTCCATTTTTAAAAACAGTTCTATGAATATTATGGTTAGAGATAAATTATTGATTGATCAAAAAACTTACACTAAGATTTGCAATCATAACATAAGTAATCTAACTTTAATAATTCTGTGGAGGATTAGAGAGAATCTACAAAATGGCAAAGTCTTATAAAATATATTTCATTCTGTGAGAAGAGAAATGTAGTACTATTGAAATATAGAACCAAAAATAAAGAAATAACACAAATCAGACAGGGAAAACATTCATAAGCATAAAAATAATAAGAAAAAAAAGAACTAGAGTTGATAGTTCATTGGAAATTTCCTATGTGAGTCAGCAATGTTAGGGTGAAAAAGGTAACAGAATAAAGACCTAATCAATCAGGGATTCCACAGACCAATAGTGAACTCTATGAATCCAAGCATGGATTCAGGGAGGGACTCTGGAAGACTTCAGCCAATCTGATGCCCTAGCAAATATTATTTCCTTTCATTCTAAGAGATCATTATACTCCTCATTTTACTTCAAATTCTCAAATTTGGATTTGCCTCCAAATCCTCAAATAAGAATGTATCTTCCATTAGAATAATGACAACTAATAATAATAGATACCATTTATTGGATACTTACCTACCCAAGACATATAGCTGGTAAGATTTCTGGCTCCAAGCATGGGTTTGTAATAATTACACCAATTCACAAACATTTGTTAAGTTCTGACTATGTACTAGGCACTGTTCCAAGTGCATGATGTGCATAAACTCTTTAATCCCTATAGCACACTATTTTAACAGAAAAGGAAATTGAAACAAGGAACATAGGTATTTTGCTTAAGGTCACACTACTAAAAAGTAATGAGGTTCAAACAGGAACCCAAGTATTCCAGTGTCACATACCATTCTTTCTTTTCTTCATTCTCTCTCTCTTTCTCTCTCTCTGCTTACTTTTGTTCATTCACTGTTTCATTTATCAATTTATTCAATCTCTACTTGTATTTCATTTATCCATTCACTCAAGCACTAAAACTCTACTGTTTAGCCTCTACCGTATTGCAGACACGAGGTTGGGTGGCTCAGAATATGAAGATTCCTACCCGAAAGTAACAAAATACAGGAAAAAAGAGTAAACCAAAGCAAGCAACCAGACCATTAACAAAATTCATAAGGACCAAAAAGTATTTAAACACTGAGGAGTCCAAAGGCTTCAAGGCTATAATTCTGGACATTTTGGGCCTGCCTAGACTGTTTATGTTAATTTCCATATTGCTTTTTAGCTCTCAGAAATCAGACCCGACCTCATATTTCAAATCTTGTCCTACAAATAACCACATTTTGTCTTTGTTCTGAAATCTACAGCACGGAATTCACAGCTATTATTTCTAATTCTATATTGACTCTTTAAATCTGTTTCATCATACATAAATCATCTATTTACAAACCTTGCAAATCTAGAACCTAGAACAAAGCAGACATAATGTCTGTACTCCATATCAGTTATTCTCAACCATGACTACACATTATAATCCTTGGGAGAGTTAAATAAAAATATAAAGTGGATTCCACACCAAATGTGATAAACATACAGCTCCTAGAAGAAAACATAGGCAGTAATTTCCTTGATACTGGCTGTAGAAACATTTTTTGGGATAATGTCTCTTCAGACAAGGGAGATAAAAGCAAAATTAAACTATTGAGACTACATCAAACTAAAAGGCTTTTGTATAGTGAAGGAAACTATAAACAACCAAAAGGAAACCTATGAATGGGAGAAGACATTTGCAAATGATATATCTGATAAGGGGTTAATATCCAAAATACATAAAGAACTTATATAACTCAACACTAAGAACACAATCCAATTAAAAAATGGGCAGAGAACCTGAATAGACGTTTTTCCAAAGAAGACATACAGATGGTCACCAGACACATACGATGCCCAACGTCACTAACCATCAGAGAAATGCAACTCAAAACCATAATGAGATATCACTTTACATCTGTCAGAATGGTTAAAAAAAAAAAAACACAAGAAATAACAAGTGTTGGTGAGAATGTGGAAAAGAAGGAACCCTTGGGGTGCCTGGGTGGCTCAGTCGTTAAGCGTCTGCCTTCGGCTCAGGTCATGATCCCAGGGTCCTGGGATCGAGTCCCACATCGGGCTCCCTGCTCGGCGGGAAGCCTGCTTCTCCCTCTCCCACTCCCCCTGCTTGTGTTCCTGCTCTCGCTATCTCTCTCTCTGTCAAATAAATAAATAAAATCTTAAAAAAAAAAAGAAAAGAAGGAACCCTCATGCACTATTGGTGGGAACATGAATTGGTGCAGCCACTGTGGAAAACAGTAAGGAAGTTTCTCAAAAAATTAAAAATAGACTTACCATATAACCCACTAATTCTACTACTGGGTATTTACTCAAAAAAATAAAAAATAAAAACACTAAGCCAAAAAGATATATGTACCCTTTGTTTATTGTAGCATTATTTACAATAGCAAAATAGATGAATGAATAAAGAAGATGTGATATAGGGGCACCTAGTGGCTCAGTCAGTTAAACACCTGACTCTTGATTTCTGCTCAGGTGATGATCTCAAGGTCATGAGATCAAGCTCTGTGCCAGGCTCCATGCTGGGCATGGAGCCAGCTTAGGATTCTCTCTCTCCCTATCCCTCTGACCCTCTCTACCCCGACCCTCCCCACCCTCCACGCTCTAAAGAAAAAAAAAAGATGTGATACACACACACACACACACAATGGGATGAATAAAGAAGATGCGATATATATATACACTAACACACATACACATATAATGGGATACAACTTAGGCATAAAAAAAGAATGCGATCTTCCCATTAGCAACAACACGGATGAACTTACAGGGTATAATGCTAAGTAAAATAAGTCAGGCAGAGAAAGACAAATACCATATGATTTCATTCATATGTGGAATTTAAGGAACAAATGAACAAAGAAAGAAAAAAGACACAAAAAGCAGACTCTTAAATACAGAGAACAAACTGGTGGTTGCCAGAGAGTAGGTGGGTGGCAGGGAGGGGTGAAATAGATAAAGGAGATCAAGACTGAGGAGCATTGAGTAATGTATAAAATTGTTGAGTCATTATATTATACATCTGAAACTAATATAACACTATATATTAATTATATTTCAATAAAAAATGGTTCCCACTGTAAACCATATCCAAGAGTGGGCTCCAGATATATAATTGTTTTTAAATCTCCCTAAGTAATTATATGTTTAGTTGAGGTTAAGAACCACAGATCAGTATTATCCTGGTACTTTACTAATTACTGTATCCAATTTAGTCATCAAACCTGAAAAATTGTCTGGCATAAAGAGGGAAAGAATTTAAAGTAATAAAATAATCAAATGACTGGTGAAATGATTATAATAAAAGATATGATAATAGGTCTAAGAAATTAGTATTCTTTATCCTAGTATTAACTAATTATTTAAAATATATTTAATGTTTTAAATGGAAAGGCAACTATTTCTTATTTTTGAAAAATGGAAAGAGGGGCGCCTGGGTGGCTCAGTCATTAAGTGTCTGCCTTCAGCTCAGGTCATGATCCCAGGGTCCTGGGATCGAGCCCCACATCAGGCTCCCTGCTGAGCGGGAAAGCCTGCTTCTCTCTCTCCCACTCCCCCTGCTTGTGTTCCCTCTCTCACTGCATCTTTCTCTGTCAAATAAATAAAATCTTAAAAAAAAAAAAAAGAATTGAAAGATGCAAAGAAATAAACCTCTATAACAGAGTTGGCCAAATATTGCCCTACTTGGTAATTTCTAGAGCAGATGATTTCTTATAGTTACTTCCCCATTAATGACTTTATTAATCAACATTGAGATTTGCAAAGTCATTATGACACAGTAAATACCTAAAATTTTATTTGATTAAAATACCTAGCTGATGAGCCTTCACTTGTCAGTTCTTTAGTTTAATGTGATTAATCGTGTTTCATTAATAAGTATAAAATATATTTATTATTTTCTCAGACATTCTAGACCATTTTTAATTTCCACCAAATTTGAAAGCAAGAATATTTTAATCTGAGGAATATCTGTTACTCTGAAGTTCTAATATTCTCATAATCTTTAAACTAGAATACAATTCATTCACTCCATCTGGTGTATGTGGCTTGATAGAAATATTCTTAATTTTGTAGTGTCTTGAATCTAGATGAAACATGAGGAATTTCTATTCAATAGTCCCATGACTGATATTAATAACACTCAGAATGTAAGAAGTAGCTATTTCCCATATTACGATATGATTCATCTATAAAATTCTTAAATGACCTAAATAGTTAGAAGATATAAGGAGATAAGTGTATAGTGTGCATTTTTTGTTTTTTGTTTTTCATTTTGCTTATAACTGAAAATCTTGAATTCTTTCTTTGTTTAGCTATAGAATAAAGAAGTAACATTGGAGAGGATCTTTTTTCTTCCAGGAAGAATCACTCAGCCCCCTCCTTTTAGATATGTAAATATAAGGCAAATAGGCACCCCTGCCCTAGAAGAAGAAAAAAAAATTTTTTCTTAAAGATTTTATATATTTATTTGACAGAGAGAGACACAGCAAAGAGGGAACACAAGCAGGGGGAGGGGGAGAGGGAGAGGAAGAAGCAGGTTTCCCGCAGAGCAGGGAGCCGGATGTGGGGCTCGATCCCAGGACCTCAGGATCCTGACCTGAGCCGAAGGCAGACGCTTAATGACTGAGCCACCCAGGCACCCCTAGAAGAAGACAATTTAATGAAACCTTGACAAACTGTCTCTTCCAGTGTCTCTTGATATGAGAGGATAGCAGAAGGGTAATTTGCATAATTACCAGGAAACCTCAGGGGAGAAAGGACAAACAAGACTGCTTTCCTTTCAGTTTTGAAGTTCAGTGTTATTCTCAATTATCCTACAAACTAAGACAATTGACTGGATCAGAAAGGTTTCTAAGAACTCATGAGAAGAACCTACCACATAGGAAGTGGGAGTATGCACAGGGACCCGAGTCCAATGCCCAATATCAGGCATGGTTCTAGCTCCATGTGTAGCTGAGTCTGGAAGACCTTCCTGGCTCAGTCATCTTGATAAGTTTGGGAACCTAGGTGTGAAACTAAGCCTCAGAGTGGTGTCACTTGAAGAAGGAGGAATCCTCCCTGAAGGAGCACACTGCCATGGGATGTCACTACTGCTGGTGGAACTTCAAACCAGGCCAATGACTTGGTATGGAATGATTTCGTTTAGCCTGTATGTCATTGGGCTATTGCAATGGTATATGGATAGCATTTGATTTTGAGGGGCCACCTGTTTTTAAAAGTGATACTTTGAAAACTCAAAAGAGGCAGTGGCAATTAAAAAAAAATGGTTGCTCACTGTTGCCTTATGACATTTTCCAGTTCTTTTTCACAAAATGTTAAAAACAAACAAACAAAAACCAAACCAAAACAAAACAAACTGGTGCTTTTGACCTGATTAAGTTTTGGCGGTTCTTGGATAATTCAGGCAGAACAAGAATGGTCCTAAGAGAGTGCTACCAGACTTTATATAAAGTCAAGTATGCCACTTTGACCCATGCTACTCTATAGTGTATTGAGGTCTTGAACATTGTATTGAACATTGAAGTCTTGGGCAATACATAAGAAGTAAAGAAATAAAATCATGCTATGTTGAAAATAGACTGTAGAGGGTGCATTGGAGAAGCAGAGAGAGTGGCCAGGAAATAATTACAATAACCCAGGAGAGAGATGGTTGATAGTGATTCAGAGTGTAGTGATTAAATGGAGAGGTAAGAAGTGGTCAGATCCTAGATATATTTTGAAGGTAGGGCAAATCTAATTTCTTTACAATTTGATATGGGGTGTGAGACATAGGGAGGACTTGAAGATAACTTGATATTCTTCACCTTGAGCAACCATTATCTGAGATGGGGAAGATGCAGACAATTTGTTTGGGTCTAGGAGATACAAGAGGTAAGTTTTTGACATTTTAAATGTGCAATATCTTTTAGATGTACAAGTGGAGATGTTCAATAGGCTGTTGGATAAATGTGTTTGGTTGTACAGACTGAAGCAGAAGTAAAGGTTTGTAAATCATTAGCTTATGGATACTAGTTAAGACTATGAGACTGATGGCAATCATTGAGAGAAGAAATGGAAGACTGAGACCTGGGTTACTCCAACATTAAGAAGTCAGGAAGAAGGGGTGTCTGGGTGGCTAAGTCTGTTAAGCATCTGCCTTTAGCTCAGGTCATGATCCCAGGGTCCTGGGATCGAGTCCCACATCGGGCTTCCTGCTCGGTGTGGAGCCTGCTTCTCCCTCACCCTTTGCCTGCCACTCCCCCTGCTTGTGCTCTCTCTGTCAAATAAATAAATACAAAAAATCTTTTAAAAAAAAGAAGTCAGGAAGAAGAATATGGTCCAAGAAAGGAAGGAGACTGAGACAGAGCCACTGGTGAAGTAAGAGAAAAACAGAGTGTGGTTTCCTATAATGTAAGTAAATTAAAAAAAGGGGTGGGAATCAAGGAGGAAAGAGTGATCTACTAAGGCATTAACTACAACAAAGGTTGAGAATTGGCCATTGTATTTACCAATATAAAATTACCAAGTGATGATGGTAACAGGAGGGTTTCTGTGGAGTGGTGGGACAAAGACCTTATTGGAATAGATTTATAAAAACTGCAAAGAAAGCAACTGGGGAAAATGAGTAGACAACCTCTTTGAAGAGTTTTGTAGCAAAAGGGAGCCAAAAATAGAGCAATAGCTGATGGTAGAAGTAAGGTCAAGAGAGAATTTTTTTTCTTTTAGTTGGAAGAATTTTGTATGTTATAGGAATGGGATAAAGAAAAAAAAATGGTGACAAGGTTAGCACAATAAGAATGGCTGGGGGAGTATAACTGACTAGATGATTGCTGGAGACATCAACACAGGAGACAACAACGTTGTCTTTGTCTAAGGTTTACTTTTGAATTTTTTTTAAAAGATTTTATTTATTTATTCGACAGAGAGAGACACAGCGAGAGAGGGAACACAAGCAGGGGGAGTGGGAGGAGGGGAAGCAGGCTTCCTGCTGAGCGGGGAGTCGGATGCGGGGCTCGATCCCAGGACCCCAGGATCATGACCTGAGCCGAAGGCAGACGCCTAACGACCGAGCCACCCAGGCGCCCCTAGTTTTGAATTTTTTAAAGACTTATGCTCAGTCTAATAAGCCCTTTCATCCCCTTAGACACATGGACAATTTAAGACTTTGCTTAAAGCAAATACTCTTATATTTTGAAATCCATGAAATCAGGTAGTTGATATGCTGCCTTTCTTCACCCATGTTCACTATTAATATTTGTATACTTATACTATATGTCGGCTCCTCCTGTTTACAAGCTGTGGGACTTTGAGTCAGTAACCTTTGCTCTACAAACCTCACAGGGTTATTACAGGGATCAAATAAAACAACTGTGTAAAAGCACTTTGGGAAAGCTGTAAAGGGCTTCATACCAGTTATTTATCTTGTTCATATTGGTGTGTAGCCTTTGTTAATAAGATCTCCACACAGGCTTGAAGAAGGACTTGCCTATCTTTAAAAGGCCAGAGCCAGCATTAAGGAATGTTCTTCAGAATACTCATCCTGGCATATGGAATTTCCCTGCAGATAAAGGGGATTTCTGGTCATACAAGTTTAGGAAAAGCTGAATACTACTCCTCTTGGAGCTTGACAATATTAAGAAAAAAATCTAGGGACACCTGTGTGGCTCAGTCGTTAAGTGTCTGCCTTCGGCTCAGGTCATGATCCCAGGGTCCTGGGATCGAGCCCCGCATCAGGCTCCCTGCTCCACGGGAAGCCTGCTTCTCCCTCTCCCACTCCCCCTGCTTGTGTTCCCTCTCTGGCTGTCTTTCTCTCTGTCAAATAAATAAAAGCTTAAAAAAAAAAAGAAAAAAATCTAATGAATACTACAGTTAAGCTGTTAGTTCAAAAATGTATAGCACAACATTTCCTAATATTCTTGTCCTAGGAATTCTCTTTCTGGGGGAGTGGATTCTGTAAAACACACATTAAATTCCTGGCAAACTAGTGCTTCATGAGAAATGATAAGATGGATAAACTCTACAAAAGTGAAAAATAAAAGTAGGTCAATTGCAGAGCATCTAAATAATAGCCTTAAAAATTTTCCTGGATTCACTCAGCAGATCAGACGAAACAATACACAGGGAAGGAAAAGTATTTGTTCTTTTCTACATCACTTTAAGGGAGCAAATACTTGGTATAAAATAAACACTCAAATTATGCCAATAGGATGGAGATAAATGAACACACTTTCTGTCAAATTCTGTGAATCAGTCTTTTAAAGTCTGAAGATATCCTACTTCAGCAAAGGTGTGTTCTTTCTTCTGCCCTCATATCTGGGCTGATAATATAAATGATACTGAATCTGCTCTCAAGGACAGGCAAGTCAATTCCCCTTTCTCTTCCCATCTAGTAAGGCCATAGTTAAAGCATAAAAACCCAGGCACTGCATTCAGAGAGACATTTATTTTGAGGTTAATGAGTTCCCACACAACATTAGAAGATTTTTATTTCTCATTTTCACCACTGCATATAGAAGATGCCTGACTTTTGGTCACAAGCTTTTTCTTCAACTCAGCTCCTATAAAACTGATATGGTATAACTTCATGTGCATATGAATGAAGCATGGGGCATCCTAAACTTGCCTCTTCTGGGCCCTTTCAAAGACAGTCATAGACCTCTAAGCCACTCCAGCCATATGTGTCAAGGGCTATACTTGGACCTTCTCTTTCCTGAGAGGCATGCCACCCCTAAGATGGCGAATTCATAAATCCCATCCCTTTGCTTGGTTTCATTGCTTGAAAATTCAAATGAAGAATAAAAGAGAAGTATACACAGTTCCTATGAGGAATTAGATTACAATATATGGGATCAATGCACAGAAGAAAATATTCTGTTAGGGCTATTCAGATGTAAACAAATCCAAATGATAATTATCTTTGATACAGAGAAGAAATCGGGCCTTAATCAATAATGCATAAAATAAGCCACCATTGACAAAGACTAAATTTCTGGAAGAACAGTTGCTGGCAGTAGTTGACATGTAGTGAGGAAGGCATATAAAAATGGCCAAAATGCAGTGAATACACTGAAGACATCCCCATGGGTATCTACTTTCAACTAGAACTTAGCAGAGGACTCTAAAAGAATGGCATTTATGCCAAATAATGTTTATTAGTATTTTTAAATAGATATATGATATATTCATAAGCCAAACACTTAAGTAGAGCTATCAGCTTTGTGTGAGATTATGCAGAATCTTCATATTATGACATTTCAAATTAGACCATAATAGTGTGATGAAATAGAATCCTTTTGTCATCATTGAGGATCATTTTGCTCATATATTAACTTTTCCTAAGTGCCCATATTTGTCATTGGTGTTTCATTTAAAATACAGCATTGTATTGCTAGAAATCCATAAAACCCTTAATTTTGGTAAAAGCACATGCCATATTTCATTTTTTATAACATTTCAGCTCAATGTCCTTCATGACCAAAGTTCTACAAAGCAAATATTACACACTTAGTTCCTAGATTTTCTGAACTGAGGATTATTCTTGCCACTGATTCTTCATTTTGTTTTGTGATTTTTTTGGCCATAATTTTTCTGCCTATCTGAACTAAGGAACTGAAAAAATGTGAATAAAAATCCATTTCTGATTTTGTATTTATTCAGCTTTTACATTTACATATTACTGTTGCTTAAGTTGTTATGTTACATTTTAATTTAAGAACAGTCATGAACTAATGTCAGATTCTAAGAGAAGAGAATAACAAGAACAACAGTTTTGAAAAGTGAACAAGTAGCTTTGTTCATTCAGAGCACCTAGGTTCAAAGTGAGGATGACAAGCGAAGGAAGCTTGAGGGGGGAGCAGAGAGCCACCAGCCTAGAAAGGGCCTCACATGTCAAAAGGTGCCTCACACTTTGTATGGTCACTGACAAATCAGCCAACTCCTTCACCCTTAGTTCTGTGAAGAACTAAAGTAATGTTTCAGTCACTGATGAATAAGAAATATCAAAATGCACTGCACATGGTAAAACATAACTATTGCTTTGTGAGACTTCTGTTTCAGCTTTACACATACATGCAAACAGATGTAATACATATATTGCTGAGTAAAAGGTTGAAATTAAATTGTATTTCTTACAGTGGGTAGCAGACAGGTAGGTACCCAGTATCTGGGGGGGGGGGTTTGCCCAGGCCAAAACAATGAAGAGAGGTCCATATACCATAAATCTAAATATTTAACGATTATAAATCAAGCCAGCAAACTGTCAAGTAAAAATATAACCTATTACATCCCTTGAAAAGATACCTTCACATTGACTTTTAGACCAGATTCTAAATAATAATTCTCAGTCTCCTTGAAGTTCTACGGCAGGACTTAGCCAGCTATGGCCCCTGGACTGTAGTCTGCTCCCCTTCTCTTCCTAGTCTCAGCTCCTTCCAGAATACTGAACTGGTTTTGCCTGAATAGATACCTCAGCCAGCACTTTCAAACTTTGTGGAACCCCAGCAAACAGACATCCCTTGGCCACACTCCTTCACTCTAGGAATGGGTGCATTAGAGTGAAGATAGACTACAGACATTGCTCCTGGGAAGAAGTCAATAAAGGCCCTGGAGGCAGGTGAAGGTCTGTCTGATCAGAGTGTCTGGGCTTCCAGGTACCCGGCATAGGGTCAAGAAGGGGTGGTGGTGTGGCTCACAGGTGTGCAGTTTCCCCTGGTCTCCTGAACTTCTCATCCAGTAGAAGGGCAAGAGGGCCACAGCAAGGCCCACCAAATCACAGCCCTCTCTTGCCTAGGCTTAAGAGTCATACTTGCCGTGATCAAAAATTTGGAATGCCATGGCCTTAGAGGATCTGTTCAGAGTAAAAAAAAAAAACACAAAACAAAACAGTAATAACTGGGAGAAGTTGTGGGAAAAAAAAATTAAAAGCACACTCTTGAAGAGAATGAAATAATCAATTCTAAAAAACAAATGACTATATATAATAATAAAAGAAGAAAAGATCAGAAAAACTAAGATTGGCTTAGAATGAATTTTTTAAAAAATCAACAGTAACACCTATAGAAATCATCCAGGCATGTGAGAAGGGATATGAGGGCATAATATTGTCTGGAGGTGAGAAGACCAGGGTTGTGGTCCTGCTCTGGACAAATAAGTCATTTAATTGTTCTAAGTCTCAATTTCATTATCAGTAAAATTAAGAAAAGAAAAGAAACATCTCTATCAACTTCAGAAGTCTGATGTGTGAAAAAATGACGGATATAAAATTGCAGTGCAAATGATTTTTTTTAAAAGATATCTAATCAAGATGCTCCCAAGTTAACACACTTCTATATCTTCCCATTGCTTTGAGAATAAAATTAGACTCCTTACCACAGCCTACGAGAACTTACATGATCTGATCCTGTTCACTGCTCCATCCTGTCTCCTGCTGCCCTCTCCCCTGACCACTAGGCTTCAGTGACCCTGTCATCCTTCCTTCCCAAGAAGGTGCCAGAGAAGCTCTTTCCCACCCTTGGTGCATTTGCACTTAGTGTTTCCTTTGCCTCAAAAATTCTTAAGTTCTTCCATGTGGTTGAATCCGTGTCCTCTTTCAGGTTTCAGTCCAAACCCCACCTCCTAAAAAAGCCCTTCCTTGCCATGTCTATTTAACATACTTCACACCTGCCCCTTGATCACATTCACTCCCTCTTATATGCACTTATTGCCTGTGCCTTCATCTGCCTTGTTCATTACTACCTCCCAACCACCTAGACCAGGACCTATATCCTAGCACCTTCAATAAGGTTGCCACTAAATATTTATTGAAAAATGCATAACCATGAATACATTGTACTAATAAATATAACCATCACTATTTATTGCTTGTAATCAAGTTTTGTTATTTATAGTCAGTGTCTCTACTCTTTACAACAAAGCTGTAAGTTGGGTATGACTATTTACTGGTAACTGATACTCAGATCAATGTTAAAGTGTAAGGTCACCCAGCTAGTAACTGGCAGAGACAGAATTTGAATCCAGGTGTCCTGACATCAAACAAATCACTATTCCATGCTGCCTCTCTGACACCTCCCATCACAATTAATTGATCTCTCCTTTAAACTCCAATATCATTTTTGACACTACTTATTTATCATGTTTTACAATATTAATTGAGGCATGCTGATTTTTCACTCTAGTTTCTCAGCAAATTTATTACAGAGACAATGTCTTCTGAATCTCCACCTGTGTCTAACATCCCACTTGTCCACATCACTTAGCAAATATTTGCAGCTGCAAAAAATAATTGGAAGTACAGAATATATGAGTCAGGAGCATTATTATTTCCTTTACAAGAGCAGTGTGTTTATTGCAAAAATTTCATAAATTAATTCACCTCTTGAAATTAATAGGAAGAAAGGTATTGAGCCCAGTTCTGAACTTTTAATGAGGTGAAATTTAGTGTCCTGAAAATTTTTATTATCTGATGAGTATTTATGTTCTTCTAGAACAACTGATTAAATTTATGTCCCACAGAAACATTTAAACTAGTTTCAGTTAAGCTTACTTTTTCTTTTAATTTTTTGTTTTTAAAATGTTGATAATAATTACACAGCTTTTCTATGAGTAATAAGGCCCGTTTCAGAGTGTGCTTTTTTGAGACTATTTTTATCAACTATTTTGTCAACAGAATTCTCAAGCCACCAACATAAAACATCTGTTGGCTAATAACCCACCCTGACTATGTAATTTAAGTAGCTTTACTATCCTAAGCAAAGGGTAATCCTTGTGACTATGATTTACAAGTCACTTTCTGGCAGTTCCATAGTATCTAACAATAGTTTTGTGTATTTCTCTCCAACCACCACTTTGCAATTTGTGCATTAATACTACAGTCATAGTTCACTGATAATCGTCATTGCATAGACACGCCCAAATATAATATTTCTTTTTGTTGGGATATCCTTTTAAACAATTCTCAATAAAAAATTAAGTGGTAGGATTTAAATTACAATCCTGTAACATTTGTTATTCAATGGTATTGAAATACTTTAAATAATCATGCAACACAGAATAATTTTGAAAAGTAAAGATGCTTTATAATATGTATGTGTGTAAGATAGGAGTATTTATATAAGGATGATAAATATAATGATTAGGATATCACTTCATATTCTATCCATAAATGTCAGCAGTTAGAATATTGTGGGGATCTGATATACAGCATGGTGACTATTATCAGCAGTATTGTATTATATACTTGAAAGTTGCCGAGTGTGAATCTAAAATATTCTTAGCACATGCGCACACATACACACAAAAGGTAATTAGGTGAAGTAATCAATGTGTTAATTAACCTTACTGTGGTAATTTCTTCACAATATAGACATATGCTAAATCATCATGTGGTATACCTTAAACTTAACAATGTTATATGTCAATTATATCTCAATAAAACTGGAAAAAAGAAATGGCAGGCAAAGAAGAGTGACATGAATGAATAAATAAATACATGAAAATAAAACTGATGGTAGCCAGAGGTAAGGGGATTGGGAAATGGATGAAATAGATGAAGAAGATTAAGAGGTACAATCTTCCAGTTATAAAATCAATAAGATGCGGAGATGTGATATACAACATAGGGAATATAGTCAGTAATATTGTATATATTTTGTATGGAGACAGATGGTCACTATACTTATCATGGCGATCATTTTGTAAGGTATAGAAATATCATCAAATCACTGTGTTGTACACCTGAAACTAATGTAACATTGTATATCAATTATACCTCAATAAAGAAAAAACAAAAAACCCCTCAAACTTTCAAAATACTTTCCTGACTGACATCTCAGGAGTAATACGAATTGAAACAGGTCACTTATTTTAAATTAGAAAAAAATACATATGCATGATATATATTTTAGGTTTACACTCAGAGGATAGGGGCATGCTATTTTAAACAATACTAGTGTATCATTATTTCAAAGCATTTGGAAATCACTCTTCTTACAATTCTGGGAAATTGGAAAAAAAAGAATACCAATAATTACAATGTTTAAAAATCTTTAGTTACATCCATAAGGAAGAGTAAGTTAGCAATGGCACGGAATTTCTCTTCTATACTGGCTGAAATGCCTTCTCCAAGAACTAAAAGGCAAAGAAAGTTAGAGACAAGTACTTTACATCACCAACTACTCAGAATCCTTAGAATCTGTGGAGTCCAATAGAGACAAACATCTATTATACGTAGGTCCTCATCCTGATACTAGAACCAGTTTCTGAAAGTTAATCTGACATGAATTGTCTTACATTCTAGAATGCCTGGACATTTAGGGGTTATATGTTAAAAGAAACAACATTTGAAAAAAAAAATATGTGCGTGAGTACTCTCTTCTCTCCTGAAAGTACTAGACGAACACTTCAAATATCAAATGGTTTGTTGGGGAATCGACAAGATCTCAAGTTCTTTCTGCCTTTCAAATACATATTTCTTTAATTCTTATCTGGATTAGCATAAATACAGCATTGTTAAAAAAACACACAATATTTTGTAGACTTCTAAGAAAAAGACTTCATGACCACAAAGTCCATTATTATACCCAAACAAGTCTGATTCTATAATTCTCTGAGAAAAGGTATAGCACTGTATTACTGATGACATAATTAAAATGAAACAGTAATAGAAAATTACATATTAGTTTCCTAAACTGAGTTTTGAGTGCAAACAGCTTATTCTAAAGAGCTCAGTGGTTTGTTTACTGAATTAATGTCACTTTACTTATCTGAAGGGATGAGAAATAATTTTATTCAAATTTGAAATACAGCTTATGAAAACTAGCTGTCAGACTGTAGTTTATTTTTAATACTCAGCTTGAGATTTCTATAAAATATATGGATAAAGGCTAAAACAGTGAAACCTTAAATTAAGAGCTATTTGCCTCTCAGCTACCAGAATTGATGACAGTCTCAGGAAATTAGTCTGGTTGACTTGGCCTCCTTTGCTTTCATACTTGAAGGAGGAAACATAAGAAGCCCCTCCAGTTGTTTCAACTGGAAAAGTAAGGAAGTGTTCAGTTTATTTTCGGGTAAGAAGTCTGGTGCTATTGCTTCATGGTCCAGTCACTTGCTTCTTGATCTCTATGTTCTAAAACCTCTTGACATTGACAATGACACCAATTTAGCTACCTAATTCATGCAGTCTTGATGCTTAAAGAGTTCAACCATCTGAAGATGTAACTGGTCACAGCAAATATCTCCGCAGATTGTCTAAGCCTCGTGCACAAGGTATGCAAAGTCTATGTCATCTTTATCTGATTCCAGACCTACCAGCAACTGACCTTCCTTTTGTGCGGGAAACAAATGGTTTAGCCCAGAAAAGGGCCAAACAGACTGCTGGTGTTCTTAGCCTGGGTAGAAGACCCAACCAAAGGAAAATCATTCCCTTCTAAAAACCAGTAAAAGTCTCAAGACTTCAGATATCCTTTTATGAAATTTCTCATTAACAGGAGTACTGTTAGGACCTTCTTAAACACATGGAAAATAGCAAACCAAACAGGAGATTACCAAAAAATTTTTGCAGTGATAAGCCACAGATGAGTTGCCAATTGTACATAATACCATTTATAAATCAAAATTATTGTTATTATACTTAAAAAGTCCTGGATATATACTATAGATATACCTATCTGTGCAAATATATTTATTCAATTAGATATATAATTGAATTATTTCAGAGGATCAAGTTAACAGCAAGTATTGAGAAATTCAAATATATATCTATGCATACACACATACATATTATTTTTAAGAAAATCAAATTAAAAGCAATAAATGAAAAGTCATCATGAACTTTTGACCAACAAATCAAAAAATAATAAAGAATGTTTATCACATGGACTTCATATTTCATATTTTATCAAATGATATGGCAAATGAATATTTCCATGTAGGGCCATGTCATATGTGTCATACCTTTTCATGGACTTTCTGACCAGGTTCCATCCCTTCAAGATGTTCTGATTCTGTGGACCCCTCACTTGATGCCATTTTTCTTTGTATATGAACATTTTGTTCACGCAAGGCAACAATCTGCAAAATAAAAGCACTATGCCTTAAAAATCTAAACTAGAGCGTGAAGTATAGAAAAATTGAATTTACTCAAATGTGGTTAAGAACTAATGAATACAAACAAATAATCAGAAAATAAACATTAATATAACTCATGTTATTACTTAAAAATATTTTTAACATTTAGGTTAGCATTTTGAATAATAATTACGTGAATATGAAATTTACTGAAGAAAATATTCTCTAGTTAAAAATGTATCTATATAGTTGGAAATGTGTCTAAATTAATGCCATAATCCATGTGTTATTAATTCAGAAATTACTTTTAAAATTAATTTATGAAATGTGATAAAATTCATAGGGGTCTATATTTTTAAAATATAAAAGAAAGATAAATGAAAGCATTGCAGGCTGAAGGCTAGTTACGAACACATTCATTCACCCTAAGAGGTAGGATACCTGTAATTTTAAAATAAGCAAATACCATAAACTAGAATTAATTTTGTGGCACTATCATGAGTACTTAGAATGAAATTAGTTTAATTATCATTATTTTTTTTCATTATCATTATTTTAGTGACCATTATCTTAGTGCTGCTAGTTCAACTATAGTTAATTTGCGGAAGACTTCTCAAAAAGTAATTAATTCTTGAAAATTTTCAGCTCAACTTTACAGACATAATATTTTCAACAAGAAAGATTCTCAGATAGTTGTAGTTTCAGTAATCTTAGTAATAAACAGAGGAAAAAATAGCATTCTAACATTTTTAAATGGTGTTTTAAAATATAGTTGCTATTTACACATATTTTTTGAAAGTATTTTACATTAATACCATAACTTATTTATTTCCTGGCAAATCTTATTATATTTATCAACTCAGATATTGAGTTAGTATCGGTTCTTGGGGAAATCAATGCCCCTGGTATTTAATACACAATAAATAGTCAATCACATATGAGACCAGTAGGTCACATAGACAAATAATCACCAGATAAACATAAAATGTCAAGAAGTTGGGTGGTTGTCCCCATCCCTGCCACTGCTTCAATGCCCAGATGCACAATGCTGTGTTCATGAGATCAGGTATCTTGTATGTAACCTCTAGCATTTGGACGTACAGCATATCCTTTTGTAAGGGCCTATCACCAAATAATGAAGAACAACTCTGTAAATGCTCTTCTTTTTGAACTGCAATCAGCAAACAACTGGTTCCCTTGCTCCCACTCTTGCCCATCTACAAGCTATCATCCACAAAGAAGCCAGATTCACCTTTGAAACTTAAGTTACATTGTGTCACTCCTTGCCTTCCAAAGAACCTCAATGTTTTCCCAATTTATTTGCATAAATTTAAACTTCTTAACAAAGTCTAGAATATCCTATATGATCCCTTCAGTCACAATGGCTTCCTTTCTGTCTCTCACATACACTGGGCTCTTTTTCACCCAGATTTTAGGAACTTAATCTTCTTACCTGAAACATTCTATCCCAGCTCAGACCACAGTTAACATAATCCCAGCTTTCAAAATTCAGCTGAAATACCATTCCTCAGAGAAAACATACCTTGCCATCATCAACCACTTGTTACAGTTTCCCTGTTTATTACTGTGTGCATTTCATTGATTAAAATCTAATATTATTTTCCTTTATTTGCTTAATCACTTTGCTTATTTATTTAGCTATCAGAAGTCCTAATAATATTTCAGGGGAAAACAATTTTCAAAGGAATACCTTATTGAAAACAACATTTTCATATGAAGCAGCACATCATGTTATGTGCAAGGTTTATTTTATTCAATAAAAATGTGTTGATTTAAATAATGAATGGATAGGGGTAAACAAAGAATGTAAGCCTAATTCATTCAGAAGTAACAAAAGATAATGATTTAGAGTGTGTGGGAAACTTCAGAGACATTTCTCTGATGTTAGCACAGAAACGGATTATATCAAAGGAACAATAAGAATAAAATAGTCCCTTGGCATATCATTTTTATATTAATTCTTAACATCTTGTCTCTTGATTAAAGGAATAATATTATATTATCATCATTACATAATGAAATTTTATTACAAATTTTTAAAAATTCAAGCATTGTATGCTGACATTCCACTATAACATCCATGACTTAACAAATATGTTGACAAAGTTAATAATAAATTTTAAAATTCTATGCATTTTCTTCCATTATTTAATCTACTTAGAAGTGAAGAGAGAGCTTTAAAAAAAAATTTAAACACCAAATTTAACTCTGTTTTCAGAATAATTTCTATTGGTTTAGTAATTCAGATAAATTTTAAACATGGCCTAGTGCCTAAAATAAAGCAGGCCCTCTATAAAGGTTTACTGAATGACTCAGTGAATTAATACCCTAAATAATA
This sequence comes from Leptonychotes weddellii, assembly GCF_054177405.1. Taxonomy (NCBI): domain Eukaryota; kingdom Metazoa; phylum Chordata; class Mammalia; order Carnivora; family Phocidae; genus Leptonychotes; species Leptonychotes weddellii. Next base: position 126,179,069 of record NC_138373.1, read on the forward strand.
ATAATAATAATAAAAAATAATAAAAAGTCAAAACACCAAATTCATATGGAAAACACTGTATGCAAATATAATTGTGCTGCTATGTTAAAAAAATGACAAACTTCAAGTGTTTTACAAAGTATACACATGACAGTTCTGAGAAAGACATTACAACCAACATACGAATTCTACCTTTTTTGTTGTTGTTTTTAATTAAGCCCAAAAATTAGGTTTTTGAAACAGGAGAATAGATGTAGCATCCTCTATATTCCTTATCACTGTTAAATGATTTTATTCTGTTCTATTTTTGCCCAATAACAAATTATCCTGAGGAGTTATGAAAGCAAAGCTTCAGCATATGTTTTAATTCTAGGCGTTAATAATCTCGATTCTTTCTTTCACAGGGGAAAACGTGAGAGGTTCTCTCCTGAGAATGCAATGTTGGGGGTTGGGCCTCTTCAAAGGGCAGAGAAGTTCACCTAGAAATCACAGGGTCTCTAGGTAGCAGAGGCCTCTTCAGGAAATTCTCCCAACTGGCTTAAGAAGCAAATGCAGGAGATGGCTGAGAGCTAGCTGGTAAGCACAAGCAGAATGAAAAGAAGCTGATGGACCCTAAACATTCTTTGGGCTCTCATTGGCAGGGAATGCTGTTGAAGGGAGGGGACAGTGACTTGTCTAGTATACCAAAGTAGTCCTGGATCCCTCATTGCTAAAGAGCATGACCTACTACAAATGAGATGGCATGGCAGGTAGGAGGAATCACTTCTGGGTAGTCTCTGTGGCTTACCCAGTTGTTACATAACTCCGAGAAAGTACTGGAGACTCACCATGTGCCAAGCACTGTGCTAAACTATTTTAATCTACAAATAGTTTTTATGATCCACACTTAACAAGTGATTAAACGGAGATAAACAGAGTGTGATGAGAACTAAGTAGGAATCAAATAAAAGTTAACTCCTATCTTGATACTTTCTACTTTCTGTCAAATTCCCTCACATGGCTTAAGTCAGGGGAAGTTCATAGTGGATGGGGATGGGGACAAAGCATTTCCTTTCCAAGTATTTCTACCTTCCCACCCTGGAATCCTTTGTATATCATTAAGGTATGGACCCCTCCCTGGAGAGATTCGCATCCAGGCAAAATTGTGCCTACATTTTCAGTTTATCAATCCACTGAAGGCCCATAGAACTCTGGTCAAGGGGAACTGCCCACAGTCATTTTAATTGATCAACCATGATTTATCAACTGTTTGTTGACATTTCTTTTTAAATGCCCAGTATCCCTTCAATATTACTTTTGTAAACAACATCCTACATTTTCACTGTGGAATTTTCCTTCCCTACTCTAGAGACTGTCAGTCAGGGGTTCAGAGCTTAGGGCAAATGGATGGATACATGATCCAAGCCAGAGAAATCAGAATACTCCTTGAGATGTTTGTGGCAGAGGTATGGGGGAAGATTCGTTTTCTACTATGGGGGTTAAGCTGGTAGGATATGATCAGGATGGCTGTTGACCATCAGTTCTAGCTCATGGAGAAAAGCACAAGAAAAAGGTAGAGCCCTGATGAATCACATCTGCTCCTAATTCTAACCATTCTTAAATCATCTCTACCCCTGCCTTTCATTAATATGAGCCCCAAATTTCTCATTTTTGCTCAAACTTGCTTTTCTGTCATTTATAACTAAAAGTGTCCTTGAAAATATAACCAGGGACATGGAAGGTAACACAGAGCATGGAATTTCTAAATGGAGATTTTGAAAAATAGCTAAGAATTTACCCATTGGGGACAATGGGAGAAAACTGTTCAGGTGGATAGAAGAACAGGAACTCTTTGTGTTCTTAGTACTATAGGTTGTTTAATATTCCTGTGGCAGACACTATCTGGATGAAGATAGAAGAACGACAGGAGACTAAAAAAACTGAAGTACCTCAACTAAAACTCTGGCATCTGTGTGCTTTTTGCTCTCTGGCTTATTGCTTCTCCTCAACCCTTATTTGTGTTTCCTGATTGCTCACCTAGCTTCTGAGAGCCTGACCCATTGTGTCTAGACTTTTCCAAACCCATGATATTTCCAAGCCTATCTTCCAAGTTTTGTTCTTGCCTTTGCCTCTGTCAGATTATTTTTGGCTCCTGGATGGGGGCTGGTCACCAGAAGGACCAAGCCATGATTAGAAGCTTGCAATTTTCAACTCTACCCTGATTCTCCAGAAAGGGGAGAGGGCTTGGAGTTAATGACTGATCGTGCCTAAGTGGTGAAACGTCCATAAAGATCCCAAAGTATGGGGGTCAGGGAATTTCCAGGTTGGTGAATATAACATATCCATGTGCTAGGAGAGTGACATACCCCAACTCCACAGGGACAGAAACTCCTGGGCTTGGGACCCTCCCAGACCTTGCCCTGTTTCTCTTCATCTGGATGTTCATCTGTATCCTTTAATAAACTGGTAAATGTAACTGTTTTCCTGAGTTCTTTGAGCTGCTCTAGCAAATTAGTAGAATCCAAAGAGGGGGTAATGGGAACCTCTGATTTACAGCGAATCAGTCAAGAACACAGGTGACAACTTTTATTTACAACTGACAACTGAGCTGGGTGGGGGGATGGGGTAATTGGGTGATGGGCATTAAGGAGGGCACATGACCTGATGAGCACTGGGTGTTATACGCAACTAATGAATCATTGAACATCATATCAAAAACTAATGATGTATTATATGTTGGCTAACTGAATTTAAATTAAAAAAAGTAAAAAAAAAATTGACATCTGAAGTGGAAGGGAGTAGACATGTGGGACTGAGCCTTTAACATGTGGGATCTGACACTATCTCCAGGAAGTGTCAGAATTAAGCTAAATTGTAGGACACCCAGTGGTGTCTCAGAGAATGTTTTGTGGAAGAACGCTCCCCTCCCACCCATGCACACACACATCTGGAGTCAGAAGTGCTGTAAGTGTGGTAGTTATGTGAGAGTAAAGGAGAACCACAGGAGGTAGACTGGGGTTTTCCTCTACACCCCTTCCTCCTTCTTGACTGGTTCTGAATCACCTTTTGGGTCTTTGCTTATATGTCACCTACTCTAAGATGGGTTCTGGGACCATCCTCCTCCCAGGGATTAAAGTTATATAATTCCTTAGCATTCTCCAATAACTCATGTTATACAAATTATCACTCTTTATCACAATTAGCTGTTATTTTCTGACTGCCCATTTTGCCACTGAGTGCCTCAAGACCAGAAACTCTATCTGGTTATTTATTCCCAGTTCTTAAGACACTGGTTAACAAGTAGGAGGCACTCTAGAAATACTTACTGAATGTTGCATGAAAACACACTATATGAATGGAAAAGACTGATAGGGAGTTGGAAAAATTGGATGGAAAAGTTCTCGAAAATTTATACATGGAGAAGAAAATTAGTCATTCATGTGGAAGACTGTGTGAGCTTGAAATCTTTCCAATGTTCATACATGATTCAAGATTAGCAAGGAGCCCTGAGACTGGAAGAACTCATTGAGAAAATAAAGGAAGAATGAGAAGTACTGACCTAGTGTTATAGGATATTCACAGCTCAAATGTAAGGAGGCAGACAGGGCAGAAGGCACAGGCAAATATAAAGGGGGATAGGAATGGGATCATGGGAGTCCAGCTTAATGAAAGTTAACCAGACCTTTGTGTCTCATCGTGTCTTAAAATATTACAAAATATTTACTAGTATATTGCAGCCTAGGTAATATGATTTGGATGTACTGAAGTACATGCTGTGTTTAAATGCTTTAAATTTAAAGTAGATTGACATTAGATGGAAAAATGGAATTCCAAGGGTATCTAGAAATTCATTTCAGCCAACAGAATTCTTAAAGTGAAAAAAGAAAAGCAATGTAATTTAACTTAATTTTCACTTGGTTTTTCTCTTCTTTATTTTTTGAAAATATTAATCTACAGGACATTCCAAAGTTCGACAAGGGAGGCCGAAAAACAAGAAAAAAGAAATTTAGGAATTAAGTTTCTAATTAAGAACTATTAGCAACAATAATAGCTGTTATATGTTGGATATATATTATATGCCACAAATTGCAAAGCAATTTACAAGCTTTTACTATAATCTCTTTTAATCCTCCCAATAGCATTATAAAGTGGGTATTATTTTGATTTTACAAATGAAGAACCTAGCACAGAGGGAATACATAATATCCTTAAGGTCACAGAGAAAAAGACGTGACAGAGACAGGTTTTCAATCAGGTTTGATACCGTCAAAACTTGTTGTTTAAGTATTATGTTATAATGCCTTTTGAAGATTACTGAAGTGATTCACTGCATACACAATCCAAACATTTATCTAGGTCAAGACTACAGTTCTGTGGTCTGATAGCAGGGGCATTTACCTGTAATGATTTGGCAAAACAATTTAGATAGTTAGAAAATATCTTCAATTATTCCCAGGAATAAAAATCATGCTGTTTACATTTTTATCATTTTTATTTATAACTCTTATGTGGCACAAGCATTTCAATTTACTTTGAAAATTACCCAACTACTGGTTTAAAATAAATCATGTCTACTCTTCATCCTAATTCTCCAGGGACTGTCATTCTGGTATTTGTGAATTCATAGTTGCCTTTACCTACTTAACAGCTTCCAGACAGTGCCCATGTCTAATTAACAAAGATTCTTTTCATCTATTTTTACCCCAAACTCAATTAACAATTCCAAGAGTGAGACTTACAGAAGTCTCACTACACTAACACATAATTTGCTTCTACACATATACTTATTCTAATTTAGCTGAATTCCATGCTTAGATTCCACTGACGTTGCAACATGAAAAAGCAAAGTAACTAGTAGATCAGTAGAGATTTATGATTTACGTTTAAGCAACTCTCCAGCTGCAATAGTTTGGATTTGTGTTTTTATATGGATTTGTGTTAATTGGGAAACTATAAAGATTGAGATACTTATTCAAACAGAATTTAGGACCCCAAGCCAACAGCTATTTCACTTTCCAGTGCTAGGTCTTAGCCATTGATCTGTAAGCCCCACTGAAGCATACTAAAACCCATGGAAAAAAACTTGATAGCGTCTAATGCAGTTTGATCAGCTCACATGTAATAATCATTTCCAGTGTCTTTCAGTGAACGACTGAAAACTTGTGAAACTGAGCAGATTCACTGAATGATCGAATTGTTTTGAGAAGAGAATCAGAGGTTTGCACTGTGAGATTTTGCCTCTTGTCAAGTTTAGAAAATGGTTATTTAATCAATGATTTAATGTATGAATCCATTTATCCTAGTGAATGACCAAATAGCTTGGAGGCAGAAAACAGATTCACTTGTGGTGGTTTCGAATTTTTACCACTTTACTACCTCTATTCAGTCGACAAATATTTATTGAATAAATGAGAACACTATATACCTTTATTTTTAATCTGCTACACTTTGGCTGACCAGCTTTCCCAATTCCCATTAGATGAATAGACTGGGTACTCAAATTTAAATGCACATCACCAATAAGTTTCTGGGGATTCTTTGATGGAAAACACAGTACATGAACAGGACATGAATTTTGGCTATTTCCAAATTTTACCTATGAACTGATTTTGCTTATACCTAAAAACATAAGAATTCCTTGTGTAGTTTTTAATGGTGAAAAAAAATCCTTTTAATAATGATATTAGAGGGGCACCTGGGTGGCTCAGTCAGTTGATTTTGGCTCAGGTCAAGATCTCAAGGTTGTAGGATTGAGCCCCTTATCCGGGTCTGCGCTCAGCATGGAGTCTGCTTGAGATTCTCTCTCCCTCTCCCTCTGCCCCTCCCCCCAATCACATGCTCGCTCTCTCTCTAAAATAATAAATAAAATCTTTAAAAAACTCAGTAACATTAAAATTTTTAAAGCCCATTTTTAAAAGAATAACTGGCATGCAAAACTCTTATTGTTAGTTTTAAGTTAAAGACAATGGTTGCAATAACAATAGGATTTTGAATGTTTGCCTGGGTAGATTTGTTTTTGCATGGAATACTTATGGTATTCATTTTCATTGTTAACTATGATATTCAATAATATTAATTTCAATAGCTATATTTTTAATACAGTTATTGATATTTAATTCTACTATAAATTACAATTCTCTATGAAACTATCTCTATTCTGTTCATCTAATTGGTATTTCAGTCATTCTATTTTTTGATACTTGGTCACGCTTTATTTTAACTTATTTTCATTATTCAAATATTTCCCTAATATTTAAAATGATAATAAGGTCAAATGCTAGCATTTTCATTAGAGGCATATAAATGACTACAGGAAATACAAAACAACTTAAAATGGAGAGAATTAGTGGACATTGTTGAGGCATAGGACTGCTGCTGTAGCAGGTTAGCAGCTAAGAGTGGCATAAAATAGAAGAACAGTAATAAAAATGACCAAGGAAGCTGCTAATGTAGTAAAGTACAAGAATTAATCAAGAGAATAAAAGTAAAAACAAAGTCCTAAAGAGTTTTCCAAAAGTATCAATAATAGGAAAACATATTCTGAACAAATTATATTTATCACTGCAGGAAAGCAAGCCTCAATTTAAAATATAAATAAGCAAAAAAAAAAAAATGAGGGGTGAAGAATATTCACTGAGGTAAACAAATGACGCTGAGAAGTGTATAGCATGTGTAAGCAATTGCAACAATTCAGCATTGAGTGCTGAGAATGTTGGCAGTAGTTTAGTTAAAAGTTTTGAATGTCATGAAAAAAAAATACACTGCAAGATGGGCAAGGAGTTGCTAATAACTCCTTCCCTCCCTGAAGACAGCAGAAGCCTATTTAAAAAATAAACTGTTAAATTAATTAAACAAGGAGGCCATTAGACTGAGGTGGCTCTAAAACCATGGCACGCTCCATGAGCAAACTGAAATGTGACCCTATAAAATGCCACAAGCTTAAGGAACTGAAATGCCAAGGACAGCCAATCACAAACAGCCCACTAGGCTTTACAAGAGCCAATCAAATAATATCCTTTCTCTGAGCTGGCACTCTCTCTACACAGTCTGTCTCTGCCCTCCCCCCCACCACCATCCTGTCAAGGGGGGGCTTCTAACCATTTCCGGTTTGATCCTGCTGATTAATTTGAATGGATTTTTGTGTAAAGAAACTTTTAGAATTTTTAATATGCTTCAGTTTATCTTTTAACACATCTCACAGTGAAAAAAACGAATAGGAGTTGCTAAAGGCATTGCTTATCATAAAGGACATGTTGGCATAAAACAGAGGTTTCCTTCAAAGATACTTCCCACAATCACTAGGCCCCTTACCTTCCCTAAAGTCGGAACCAAAAAAACATGTTAATTTGACAAGTCCTTCAGCGAAGGCAGGAGGACAACTGAATGCAGTAATTATCTCACACCCTTCAAGTGAAAAAACAAAAACAAAAACAAAAATGAGGAGACCAAGTCATGCTGAGAAGAGAGTCACAGCAATGTCAGGATCCAATGGGTCCAGACATGATTAGTTTACAGAGTAGCCAGTAAGCTCTGTGAATAAGAGTCTGTCTTTAAAAGTCTCAATAAATGCTTATTTTTTATGAACTAGGTTAAGACATGAATAAAAGTTTCTACTTTAGTTATGTTACATATACTGAGAAATATTAAAATGCTTTGAGCAAATATTGATTATTAAATTAATAAAGGTAAATCTACCTAATACTGATCATGTTTCTGTCATCTGTTTATTCGAGAGTGAATCATATGCTGTCGGCAATTTTTGGATGTTTTAGAATGCAATTTCCACTTTAATAATCCAAAAACACTGCATTTCCATCGACAAATACTTGAATCTTTTAAAATGTCACATTAAAATTAATGTCTCTGATCTGAGTAGTAACCAAGCCCCCACCCTGCTTAGCTTCTGAGATCAGATAAAAGATTCAGCACATTCTGGGGGATGAAGTGAGGGGGGAGGAAGGGGGCGTTGTTGCTCAGTGAACATGAAGTGTCAGTAATGCAAGATGAATACATTCTAGAGACTGCTTACAACACAGGTCCCCTTAGTTAACAACATGGTATTGTGCACTTTAACATATGCTGAGAAGACAGATCTCTCATTAAGTACTTTTACCACAGAAACAAAAACAAAAACAAAATACACCAACAAAAGAACACAAGAACATTTTTGGAGGTGACAGATAAGCTTAGTACCTTGATTGTGGTGATGGTATTAACGAGTGTATATATAAGTCCGAACTCATCAAAATGAATACATGAAATAGGTGCAATTTTTGTATATCAATTATACCTTAATAACACTTAAAAAGGAGAGATAGCCTATAAAGATATAAAAAATAATAAATAAAAGTAACCTTCTTGAAGATGGACTGTACTCCCTTTCAGCACCATTAGATCTGATCTCCTCAGCCAGGCATGGCTAACACTGTGAATCCACTCTTGAGCTTTTGTTGTCCACCCCCCTCCGCCCCCGTCTTTTTTTTCCCAATCAGGGCAAAAGTGACAAAATTATAGGCTGTGTCCTGGAACAATTCTTTTCAGCTCTGATATGGTAAGGGAAAAAGTCTTAAGGAAATGAAAAACATTTCAAAGTGCTTAAAAAGCACTGGAGAAAATGCAGAAGACAGAAACAATATCCATTAGTCATTCTTGAATATAAAAAAGGAAGCCAGGGCAATACAAAGAGTTTATCCATTTAGTTCTTCCTGAGAAATAACAAAAGAAGCATACTAAACCCATTATTCTGAAGAATTCCTTTTAAAGTAACCTATTTGCTTGGGTTCTAATGGTAATAATCATGTGCTACCTTCCTTTGCACCCATTCCAATTTTATTTTATTTTATTTTTTTATTTTATTTTATTTTTTTTACAGAGAGAGATACAGCGAGAGAGGGAACACAAGCAGGGGGAGTGGGAGAGGGAGAAGCAGGCCTCCCGCGGAGCAGGGAGCCCGAGGCGGGGCTCGATCCCAGGACCCTGGGATCATGACCCGAGCCGAAGGCAGACGCTTAACGACTGAGCCACCCAGGCGCCCCCATTCCAATTTTATTTTTATGTGATTTTCAAATGTGTATGTATTAGAAAAGGTCAGAATGGAAAGGGACCACAACTTATGTGGTCTTTATACTTTATTTCCATGGATAAAGAAAATAACATTTACAGAGAATGAATGATAAACCTTTTTCTGGCCCCCCCCAAACTTCATGTAATTAGTCCCACTGTGGGACACATACTCCATCTCTCTGGACCTCAGTTTAATCATCTTTAAAAGGAGCTGGATCGTATCATGGCTAAAAAAAAAATCAATATCAACATCAAAAATATTTACTGAAAGATACTTGGTGCCAATCACAGTTTTAGGCACTTTACATTATTTAAACCTCACAATAACCTTAGAAGTTCATAATGAGGTTTGAGCTAATTGAGGCAAAGAGGATACAGGAAATTGCCTATAGTCACAGAGCTAGCAAATGGCAGAACCACTTAGGGAGAAAGTAAATTCCCCTGCAGGGAAGTTACAGCTCCTGTTTGTAGTGTGTTGCTTCTTTCCTTTCTTGTCCTCACCCTTCTTTTCTCAACCAGGGCAGAATGTATTTACAGCACCCAATTAAGTATTCCACAGAGAAGAGGGTTTTAAACTTGCCACATTCCTCCCACTTGTCCATACTAACTTCTAACTACTCCCTAGTATCCACTTTTCACGGAATATCAGGTATTCTTTGTTTGGATCCTTCTTATTTCTATTGTGCTTCTTATCTCACTGTTTTGTAATCTCCCATTTATGGGTTCTGAGTCCAATGTTCATGCTATATTTAGGTCCAGGTTCTTGTTAACAGTTCAAAATCACATGCATCAAAATCTCCTATGATGCTTGTCAAAAATGTGGACTCCAGGGTGCCTGGGTGGCTCAGTTGGTTGCGCGACTGCCTTCGGCTCAGGTCATGATCCTGGAGTCCCAGGATCGAGTCCCGCATCGGGCTCCCTGCTCGGCAGGGAGTCTGCTTCGTCCTCTGACCCTATCCCCTCTCATGTGTTCTCTCTCTCTCAAATAAATAAATAAATAAAATCTTTAAAAAAAAATGTGGACTTCATTTTAAAGAATCTGAATTTGAATCTACTTCCAGGTGATCATGATACACCCTTCAGTTTGAGGACCAGTGCATATAGTCTTCAATTCAGGGCTTTTCTCTTACCTATTGTGCAGGTAGAGGTAGCCGCCCAGCGAAAAGCCACGGCCAGTAACAGTGAGCCTCCAGGACAGGCCCTATGTAATCACCTAGTACCGGGTCATCAACTACAGTCCTCAGGTAGCCCATTTTTGTCAGGCCTGCAAGCTAAAAACGGTTTATACATGTTTGAATGGTTGAAAAAAATCAAAAGGAAGATAATACTTTGTGACACATAGAAATTATAAGAAATTCAATTTCCAGGGTTCCTAAATCCATTTTTATTGGAACATGGCCAAAATCATTTGTTTACATGATTGTCTATGATAGTTTTCACTCTACAATAGTAAAGTAGTTGTGACAGAGACCATCTGGGCCACAGAGCCTAAAATATTTACTAGATGGCTCTTTAAAGAAGAGTTTGCTGATCCCTGATGTAGTAGCTCATGCCTATCTCTTTTTTAAAAAACAGCATAGAGTATATAGCCAACGATATTGTAACAGAGATGTATGCGGACAGACGGCAGCTACGCTTGTGAGCATAGCATGACGTGTGAACTCGTGAAATCACTATGTTGTACACTTGAAACTCATGTAACATTCTGTGTCAACTATACTCAAGTAACAAAATAAACAATTTCAAAACTGTTCAAGTAAACTCAGTGAAACTCAGAACTGTAACTCCATTTCCTGAGTTTTAGACTTATGTTCTTTATTCACTTTCACACATTGTTTCTAATGTCAGTTAAATCAGTAGAAACATAGGCTAAATTATCCCTGAGATTGAAATTACTGAATGAAGTAAATATGTTTTTTTGTATGCTCTTTGGTATTCTCTGGTCAAAATAGGAATGTTTTAGATGACATGATGACTGATTAATGATATTACAAAAGTAAGAACTGAGAGAACAAAGAAAAATCTTAAAAATAATTGTGGACTTTATTTACAATACTCTGTATCCATAGCCCTGTGTGTAATTTTTTCACAGAATCTAAAAGCATTTTTAGATTTATGTGTTTCTAATACAAGCCCTTTGAGGCAGGGGCAACTTCTGACTTGGTTAGTGGTATGTACTTGGTACCTGTCCAGGGGATAAGACAAAGTGCTGATTAAGAGTATGAGATATGAAGTAGAATTCTGGTTCTGCTATGTTCTGTCAGTATAAACTTAAACAAGTTATCTCCTTTCTCTGAGCTTCAGTTTCCTTTTCTGTAAATGCTGTTTGTAATACCAGCCTCAGAGATTACTAATATGAAGATTAAAACTAGTTAAAATTCATAAAACACTTAGAAGAGGGCCTCTGTGGGTATTCTATAATTATTAGTTGTAATTGTTGTTTTAATAAATGTTTGTTGAGTGAATGTTGTTTCTGCTAAATATAAGTAAGATCTTAAATTATTATCCTCGTATACATTTTTGGTTAATCATTTTTCATGGTCTTCAAGTTTTGTTATTTTGATTTTGCTACTTTTTCTATTTACTTACTGCTAGTATGGGAATGCTACCAATATTTGGGTACATATTTTTATATGACTTTATTCAATTTACTAATGAATCCCAAGCATTCTTTATATGCCACACGTTCTAGATGCTCCTTGTTGCACATTAATATCCATTCCCCCATTCTTTAGCCATAGAACTCCTGCATGTGGCCACCTGACCAGAGCATGAACTTGTTGGTCTCTTACAGCTCAAAGTGATTGTGAAACCAAGTTTTGTTCAATGGGATGTAAGCAAAAATCATGTGTGCTGCTTCCTTATTGTGCCCCTAAAGTTTATCTTTATATACATTTTGATCTCCTTCCACATCCCGCTGGCTAGAAGTGGTGGCGACTGTGTCAGGCACTTCAACCCAAAGACAGAAGTCACAACGTGTGTGTCAGTTGAGCCAATAAAAGTTGTGATAAACTCTCAGTAAGAAAGGATAAAAGCAACTTGCACAAATGGATGTTATAATTTAGAACCAGCTGCGTATTTTAGAAGCACTATATTGAGTTTACACACAGATAAAATTACTTTGGTTGTTATAGAAATTATGTCTAAGATCATGCACTCTCCTTGTGATGAGAGTAATTCTGACACAAATGGAAGGAGATTCTTCAAATATCAAGGGAGCATGGCCCTCAGAAGTAAATTTAATAACTACTAGGGTTTCTCCCATTATGGTCAGAAGTGTGCAAAGATAGCAGAGCACCATGTTGAACTGGAGGCTTTGCTATGAAGTGGCCATGATGGACAGATGGACCTTAATATTCTACCACAAATACCCAGAAGGCAATGTGACTCAGGGTTGGATGTTAGTTCAGTCATGCATGCAAATCAGAGTGCATATTAGAACTGGGTTATTGTCTGAAAGACTAGAGCTAGGAAATAGGACCTTAGCGCAAGTTGATTAAACATTTATCTCATCAGTGTCCTCTTACAGCAAATCAGGACTTAGTCCTACGCCCATAAATACTCCCACATTGAGCCTGTATGTGTCATCCTTTGAACCTTTGTTTGATACCTGAAATAGTATTTTCAGCATGTTAGTTTCATTTGTAAAGAAAATTTTCTGGTGAACTTAATCATACTTTCCAAATCATATCCCTGGAGTTCTAACTAGCTTTAGGAAGAATGGTTCTAAGCATTTGCACAGCATTTTAATCATCCTTTCATGGGACAAGTTCTATGTGTCTCTCAAATTATTCTCATTAGAGAAGTAAGAGTCATTACCATTTTGATTATCAACATGATATTTATCATTTATTGAGTAGCTCTTAATTGTGCTACATTTTTTTACTTTGTGTTATTTCGTTATTACAATAGGCTTATAGGTAGCTATTGATCCATTCATATTTTACTAATAGACATTCACCATTTTAAAAATGTGAACTGACTTAGGGGCCCTGGGTGGCTCAGTCAGTTAAACGTCTGACTCTTGATTTTAGCTCAAATCATGATCTCAGGGTCGTGCGACTGAGCCCCACATCGAGCTCCATGCTCAGCATGGATCCTCTCTCCCTCTCCCTCTGCCCCTCCACTTGCACATACTCTCTCTCTCAAAATAAAAGAATAAATAAATAGATAAATAAATAAACAAAATGTTGACTGACTTATGTCAAATCACTTAGCTTATAAATGGCAGGATAGGAAGTCAAACCTATGTCTGTCTGCTTCAAAGTCCATGATTTTTCTCTACTATATACTCACTCTAGTTCTCAACTTAGGTTAACATCAGAATCAGTTATAACAGTTTTTCTTTTATTTTTTAAGTGAAGATAGCCAGGTCTCATGCTAACAATGGGTAAGAACTTCTAGATATATTTGCATTTTTCAAATGCTTTACAGGTAATGTTGCCTGAGAACTATTCCACTATGGTGTATTTCCTCTCCATTTATTTATCCTTTTTGGTGACAGAATCCTAAATATCAGAAAGAATTGATTTAAAAAAAAAAGGATACCGGAGCTTCAGTGGACTGCTCTTCTTCTAAAATTAAAATATTAATGGGGCACCCGGGTGGCTCAGTCGGTTAAGAGGCTGCTTTCAGCTCAGGTCATGATCCCAGGACCCTGGGATCGAGCCCCGTGTTGGGCTCCCTACTCAGTGGGGACTCTGCTTCTCCCTCTTTCTCTGCTGCTCCCCCTGCTTGTGCTCTCTCTCCAACTCTCTCTCAAATAAATAAATAAAATCTTTAAAAATAAATAAGTAAAATAAAATATTAACTTATTTTCTTCCCCCAGCTGTTTTATGCAGCATACAAAAACATACAGAAGCATTAGTGCGGGTACAAATCCGTCCAATCACTTGGATAGATAATAGTTATATTTCTGAGAATCAGTGGGGAATGACCAAACCTTATGAAGAGTTTTGAAAAATAAGGATTTAAAGAAATTAACAGACCCAAGAAAAGGGCAGTGGCTCAATAATTTACTAGTTGTATATTTCAGGTGAGTTACTTCAAGTTTCAGAACCTATTTTCTGCATCTTTAAAATGGTGACAATACTTCCTGCCTTGTAAGGTGTTGAGGCAATAACAGGATCTCAAAAAATTCTCACTAACAGTGAACTGCTATTAACAATAGCAATTATCATGATGTGGGGATCCATAAACCTAAGGAGAGGAGAGGTAAGCGATTGAATCTGCCTAAAACAGAGTGGAAAAGCACCATCCTAGTGTTTCAGCCAGCCTAATGCCTCACAAAGTAGGTGCTCCCAAAATATTTCTAATGACACTATAATCTATTTTGCAATTTTGTTCTTAAAAGGCTATATTTTTCCCTTTTTCCCTCTCTCATGCTTTTTCTGATTTTATAAAACTTTCTCAACACATATTCTGATCCTACTTATAAGTTATTATCCTTCTTATCTCCCACTGGCAGTGTTTTCTGGGTGAAAAATAATATATTTGCTTTATCAACATGTTATTAAATAAGGAGATATTATCAGCACTTACTGTCTGTAAAAATCTTCAGTTAGGATAATTTATTGCTGTATAGTAAAGATTTTGGCCTTGCCCTCAGCTTTTAGGAGGTCATCTGTGCCATGCCTTATAGGAATGTCTTTGTTTAGAATAAGGTCTGGCCACATTGGTTCCTAGGATGGGAGATACAATAGTTGGGGGCTGTTCATGCCAGAAAGACCAGTCATATTACTTCAGAGGTTTTGCATCTTGACTTGGAGGCTAATATGAGCCATATGGATAATCAATCAATCGTGTTTATGTAAGGAAATCCTAATAAAAACTCTGGGCATCAAAGCTTTGGTGAGCTTCTTTGGTTGGCAGTCCTCTGTGCATATTGTTATGCACTGATCCTAGGAAGGTAATACATCCTGAGAACAATGGAAGCTTAGTCTTTGGAGCCCTCCTAGACTCTGCTCTGTGTGTTTTTTTCCTTGGCCGATTTTGATCTGTATCCTTTCCCTGTAATAAGCCATACTGTGAGTATAACAACTTTCAGTGAGTTCTGTGAGTCTTTCTAGTAAATTATTGAATCTGGGAGTAGGTTTTCAAACCCCTTGAACTTGTAGTTGGTGTCTGAAGTGAGGCTACTCTTGTGGGGGACTGTGCCTTCAAACTTTGCAGTTTGGCTAAGTGTTGTTCTAAATGTTTGTATCCCCTCAAAATTCATATGCTGAAATCCTAACTCCTAGTGTCATGGTAGTAGGAGGTGAGGCCTTTAAGAGTGATGAGTTCTTGAGGGCACAGCCCTTATGATTGAGGTTAGTGCCATTATAAAAGAGAACCCAGAGCACCCCCTTGCCCATTCAGCCATGTGAGTACAGAGTGAAAAGACACCATCTTTGAATCAGGAGTAAGCTTTCACCAGGCACCAAATTTGCTAGCACCTTGACTTTGGACTACTTGGCATCCAGAACTGTGAGAAATGAATACTTGTTGTTTAAGCCACCCAGTCTATGTTATAGCAGCCCAAATAGACTGAGACAAACAACATATAGTAAATATTAGCTTATCAAATTTGTGATGTTTTCTGCTATCAAGTTTTTAAAAAGTAAAATCATGAGCAGTCAAATTACTAATTACAAAAAAGAGAGAATAAAGAAATGAAAGCAATTCATGCATCCTTTTTGTCCATCCATTTCTTTTTAGTGTCTCAAAAGTTCACCTATTTGAAACTTCCAAATTTCTTAACACTTAAGATCCTTTGTTCTTCCCGGACAAAAATGAAATGGGAATAAAGAAGTGCTGAACTTCTTTAATATAATCTGAGGCCTCATATTTTCTACATTGAAGACACAGGGACCAATAGAATGCTGTCATTTTATTTACTTTGGAACACTAGTCAGAGTCAAGAAAAACCAAGAAAAAACACTTAGAGGCAAAATTTAAAATCCAATAATCTTATTTAGCCAAATGACTGCAAATATCTAGATGTTTTATTCCTTTCTATAGAGTTAAATGTTTAGTTTCAATCCAATACTTGACAGTTTAAAAGTTGGTTGTTTTAACTAGTTGATTTAATATGTGTTTTATTGATTTAGTTAACACCTATTTTTAGCTGTCAATATAAGGAAGCTATGAATCTTGAAATCATCCATAGGAGTATAACAAATATGAAGATGTCATGATGAATTTAAGTAACTGGTAAAAGGCAAACTGTTTATTTAGAAACACAGTTTTCATATATAAAGAAATTTTGTTATTAAGAGAAAGGCCAGGCAGCTTAGTGGCTACCACTGAACACTCAAATTTCGAGTCAGATATCCTGGCTCTGGATTCCTGCTGCTTTTTTCGTAAGTTAATTATGATGATTAACTGAAAAATGTGTGTGTGTTTCGGGGGGGATATATAGTGCTTAGCATAGTGTCAGGCACACCATCATCTCTCAAAAAATTCTAGACTGCTATTATTTTTACCAACTGCATAAATAAGTGAATTGCAAAGTAATTTATAAAATGCATGTTGTGCTACAGAATCATCCTATGAATAAATGTTTATTTATCTAAGAAAGGAGATTTAGTCTTGGGTATAAAATAAACTACTATTATTTTGTTTGTCATCAAGTTCAAGTTGTCAACAGAAAAGATTTTTCTGCTACTCAACCAATAACTAGTTGATATTGGCCTTTTGAGCCTTGTAAAAGCAATACGAGTTTAGTATTTCAAATTTACCAAGTACTTCCTTGTATAAAATCTCATCCAAATATCATGCCTTCTTTGAAAGACAGGCTGATCCAAAATTTATTAGTATTCCATTTCACAGATAAGAAAACTGAGGTGCAGAGAGAGTAAATAAATTGCCGGGGGTTACAGAATTAGAAAGTGATTAGTCTAAGACTCAACTGGGATCTTTAACTTCAAGTAAAATATTTTTTCGCCTTTTTCCCTTATCTCTCACTAAATTTCAGTATTCCATTTTAATTTTTTAAAAGTTAAGTAATCTTTCTCAAATTGTTAGCTTTAAAATTAATAAGAATGCTCTAGTAAACCTATGAGTAAAATAAAATGGGTCAATTTATTATACTTATGATCAAAGTAATATCAAGCGTGATCTTGCTATTAATAGTAAGAGAAAAAAACCAAAACAAAACAGTTCGTAATCTCCGTATGTAAATAAAACAGCCAAGCCTGCTATCACAAGAAAAACAAATCCTATGCTTTCATCAGGGAACCGATTCTAACCAAAACAGGAAAAAGAGTCAAAAAGATTGGCAAACAGACTTCAAATGTCTCATGCACAACAGGAGACAACTTTAACCTATATTTTAAACAATTGCTTCACACAGTCTTGGAAATAGTAAAAAGAGTGGGAGTAGCAAACAGCAATTTCTTTAGCTTTTTTCATTGTTGCCTTTTAACATATGTTGTCATAAGACATCTGATTTCCTTTGATTTGGAAAGATTCTTTGTGTTGGAACAGTACAGTTATCAACAGCAAAGAAGACATTTTCCATTGATGATAATAGTGTGGGCAATTTACAATATCTACACTTATCTTTACAATACAGTGTCATCATAAAGGATAATCGAGAGGTATAATAAGCAACTGTAGGGCTTTGTGACTAACTACCAGTTTGACAATGTCAAAGCTTTGAGCTTTACCAATATAAAACAAAAAAAGGACGTTGTTCAACTATTATTAAACTTTTCCATGAAATAAAATCAATTAAGAACTATACACTTTTCTAACCCCAAATGATACAATTCTAGCAGGAAGTATAGGTTTCCAATAAATGGGTTTACCAGAAGGTCATAAAGTTTGCAGGCAAGCTAAAAATGTCACATCAGAGAGTTTTACGTTGGGATATAAGTTGGGAGCTACAAGATGTCACTACCTTGTGCAAACACTGTTGTCATTAAACAAATAATATTTTTAGGTAAGTTTAGCCATGGCAACTTGCTTCAAATGCTAATAAAACACAGAAAAACTGGTACTTGAATTTCTGTTAGAATGTTAATTCAAAGTCGGTCATGAAATTTATGAAAATAGTTTCATACATTTACTAATGATGAAAATAAGCTAATTAGCTGAATTAGGCTGTTGTGTACATAAACGTACAGTAAATTAGAAAGCTGTTTTAAGATTAAGCATTTTTATAAAGGCAGGGATAGACTTTCATCTCATGGAACTGGGAAAGAGAATTAAAAGGATCAAAAAATGAGTAACTGGTAGAGTCTATGAAGATAAATAATGATCAATTTTAGGATCTGAGATAATTTAACTCAAGAACTTTTGCAGCAGTCTCTTTTTTCTACATCTGGAGATTTCCATTCACAGAAATGGCAGCTTTAATTTGAAGAGGAAAATGACTTGGTCATTTCATTAAATCTGCAAATAAATGATCACGTAACTTCAGATGAGTATTGCTATCCATTCCCCAAAAGCAAGTATCTTTACTAAGTCCCGCTTAACAGCTTTCCCACTTTCCACATTTTTCTGGATCATCTTCAGCTACTAAATTTCTCTCAAACTATTTAACTATAGTTGAATTGCTCATGGATTTCAGAAACTTCCTGATTTTTACCCTTGTCAAGTTTTAGAAAAACATTTCACCTCTGGATTGACTCAAAGTGGCCAAAGTCATCTGAAACAACTTTAATTTCATATTCATATTTCTTCCTTTCAAATTATGATGAATAACAGAACCTCATAGATTTAGATAAGGAAATATCCTGGCAGAATCCACGTTGTTTCAGTTGGTAAAAGGAAACTGGCAATTTTTAGTTTGCTGGGGGATCTCAATGAGAACCTCCTGTGAGTCCATCGTCTCACAATAAAATTTCCTTGCTTAGTCTTATTGGCTCCTTGCCATATTCTAATTGCCTTATTTTCAGTTTCCTTCAGCTCATAAAAAGTACCTCTGCTCCCACCTCCCTTAGCCGAGAACCCATACTTCCTTGGGAGGAATATTTCCCTCCAAATCAAATTTTTGGTTCATCTCTTCACTACACGTTCCATTCTCCTTTCTCCATTTTTCAGAGAAAAGAGTTCTACTACCTGCAATTGATCTTGAAACTATGCCCATCCTCTACTGTGGTTGCCCATCAAAAATTGCTTCTCAAAAATAAAAAAAAAATAAAAAAATTGCTTCTCCTTCGTTTCTTCCTTGGCTGAAAGCATTTTCAATAGCTTATCTCTCAATATGGCCTACTTTTTCAACTTTTAACCACCTTTCTCCTTCTTGGCTGAACTTCTCAAAAGATTATTACTCATCATCTCCATTTCTAAACTTCTAATTGACTCATTCTTTTCATCATAGCTATTCTCCTCCTATTATATTTTATTGAAACTGTCTTTGTAAATGTTTCCAGTGACCTAATTGTAAATCTGATCATCTCATATTAGACATAATCTTTTATGTTTTCATGAAACACTTGACACTGTTGTCCACCTCCAATCTCCACACTTAAAACTCTCTCTCTCTCTCTCTATCTCTCTTTTTTTGCTTCATTAACTCTTGACCCAGTTGATTTTTACACCTGTCATTCCTCCTTCCCAGACTTTTATTTGCTTTTTAGGGTAGGTTCCACCTTTGCCTGTATCTGTTCACATTTTTCATGTTTCCATTAATTTCCATGGATTCCACAAAGCACTGGTTCTAATTCCAACTCAAGAAATCATTATGATGATTTAATGGTGTAATGTATTTAATGTAATGGCCAAAGTTCACAGTCCTATAAGTCCCCCAAACATGAGCTTTCTACCTCTAGCTCCTCTCACCATTCTGATCCAAAGTTCTTCTAAATGCAAATGATATTGGATTTGCCCATGCGAGTTCTTTAATTTTTCCTTAGGAAATGAGACTTAAAGGATAAGGCTGGTTATAGATGAAATAAAATGAAATGCTAATTTCCTTAAGAAAATTCTAATTGAAAGTTGGTAAATTCACTGCTTGGAATAAACAAACACAGAATGAAAGCAACATAAAAAAATATAGAGATCAGCCTACAATTCAATGTACCAGTTCTTTTTATGTATAATGCAATCATGTAGAAAAGCTTTTAAAATAAGTACCCCTGTTTATTCAGTGAAAATTAGTCTGTCAATTGAGTTTTTACTGTAACTTCTAAATAATCCATTTTGTCTCATTTAATTAAATAATTTTAAAAGGATATGGGCTTCTGCTAAAGGAGAACACATTGTTAGGAAGTAATCTATTTATTCTTCCTTGCACTTCCCTTTATTGTACATTTGTGTGTGTGTGTGTGTGTGTGTGCGTGCGCGTGGTTTTCCAATTTTAAGCAGTAACAAAAATATTCTGCAAGAAATAAAGACTTCATTGTATTTTCCATGTCTAAGTAACCTGAACTCATTTTTTTAGGACAATGGCCTGGAAAATGTATTCAACATTAACAATACAATCTACCTCTGTGGGGCTATTCAAAGAGGTATAAAATGACAGCAAATTTTATACATATGTGTATATATATATATATATATACATGTATTTATAATGCTGTTTTGATTCTTTCATTTATACTATTTCCCATTACTAAAAGAACAGAAGAAATGCCAGACATGGTAATACCTCTGTTCTACACAGTTCAGTATTTTCTGACTCTAGTCCCTTCTTTCTTTCAAAAAATCATAGTGATTTTTAAAAATCTGAACTATAAACATAGTACTTTGGTTATCATATACATTTTTTACCTTTAACTTCTGGAGGTACCACTGGTCTGCAAAATTGAAAATGTGATCATTTCTCTCTCCTTAAAAACTCTTTTTTGGCTCACTGTTGCCCACAGGAGGAAGCCCAGGCTTCCCCAACTCTGCTCTGCCTACCTCTGCAGCCTAGTCCTCATCCCTCCTCCTGCCTGTTTCCCTTCTTTTCCTCCAAGTCCATCTGGTAAGCTCTTTAAAATCACCCTTAAGATTGTAGGTAATTTTTTTCTCTAGAAAGATTTTGAAATTTATTGAGATACAACTGACAAATAATATTGTGTAAGTTTAAGGTACCCAATGCAGTGATTTGATATATGCACATATTTTTGAATGTTTACCACAATAAAGTTAGTTAATACATCCATCACTCCACAAATTACCATTTTTTAGTTGTTGGTAGTGAAAACATTTAATATCTACTGTCTTAACAAATTTTAAAGTATACAATACACTATCATTAACTATTGTTACCATTCTGTACATCAGATCCCCTAATCTTATTCCTTATAACTGAAAGTTTCCATCATTTGACAAGCTTCTCCCCGTTTCTCCCCTACCTCCAGACTGGGCAACCACCAATCTACTCTATTTCTATGAGTTCAACATTTTTAGATTCTACATATAAGTATAGTCATACAGTATTTCTTTGTCTGACTTACTTCACTTAGTGTAACGCCTCAAAATTCATACATGCTGTTGCAAATGGCAAAATTTCTCTATGAGAATGCTTATAACACCATCTGCTTTTCCTCCTTTATGCCCAAATAATTAATTACTCTTTTATAATGTTAAAAAACCTTATACTACTTACTTTTATTTTCATATTAGTCATATGTATTATAATTAATTTCTTATTGTGGTAAACTGTATGTAATGTAAAATTTACCATTTTAACCAATTTTAAGTGTAGGGTTTAGTGTGTTTACATTACTGTGCAACCATCACCAGTATCCATCTTGAGAACTTTTTTCATATTCCCAAACTGAAACTCCATACCCATGAAATAACAACTTCCCACCATAATTACTTCCAACATATCTATTTCCTATATTTGAGAGAATTCTGATTCATTAAATATCTGAGTTTTATTAATATATTTACACCTAGTATTTAACTCAATGCCTGGCAAACAGAAGATGGCCAATAAATGTTTGTTCAACTGAGGTGTCATGATCAAAATCACACATCAGCCAATTATATCAGCCAGCCATGTGATTTATGTCAACTTTCCAGCTCTGCTCCACTCTAACCTAACACGTTACAAAAGGAAGAAAAAGAAGCACATACTTTCAGCAGTTTTCACTTTACTAAAACAAAACAAAACAAAAATAAACCAAAACAGAACCTTCGATGCTTCTTCATTTCATAAAGTACGAATTCCACACTTTGATCGTGGCATTCAGGGCCCTCTGAAATCTGAGTCCTCCCTACCTCCCACTTGCACATCTTTTCACACCCAAATCCTTATAGACACAACAGCATCTTTAACTCTTGAAACAGCCAATTTCAGGGTTTTGTTTTTGTTTTTTACCATACTATCTGCTCAGCCTGAAATGTTTTCCCCCAGTTTTAAAACCAAATCATAGCCTTCCTTCAAGGGTGATCCTTCTCTGATCCTTTAGTTGACAATAAATACCCTTCTCCTCTCTGCATTTTGGGCCTCTATTTTTCATTTACTTAGTTTTGCACTAAGTTATATCTTACTTACATTTATATATTGATTTTCATCACTTGAGGGCAAATTACATGAAAATTTGCATAATGTTTCATTTATCATTTTGTTTTTTCCTATTCCTCCTGTCAGAGACTCAGAACTTTCTGCACTTGGTGGTTACTCAATGATTATATTTGGAAAGAACAAACATCTTGTCCATTTAATCCATATAATCAATGCATTGTTGTTTATTGAGCATGCCTAAGGTTATTCAAACTTTAATACTAAGGAAATAGCGAAGAAACCATGTGAAAACACTGTTTAGAACAAGCTCTACAGTAAAATTTGACAAATATATGTTAATCATGAGGTTCATATCACTGTAGTGAATACAATAAATACAAATGAACAAGATGTAGTCCATTTTCTCAGGGAACTAACAACCTAGGCTTAGACAGATATATAATTAACTCCAGTAGTTGTTGAACAGTCATAATAGATGCTGAAGCAATGAGCTTTAGCAATTTAAACTAAGGAGTGATGACTGTTGGCAAGAAATCATAAAATATTTCATTAAAAAGGTAATGTCTGAACTTGATGTAAATGGGGAAATATGATTTCAGTGGGTGAATTAGGGTTGTGGAAGCATTCCAAGAGAGACATTAGCATAAGTAAGATACAGGAAACATGCTGGCTGATTTCAAAAACAATGAATATAATTATGTTAACAAGACCTTAGAATGACTCAGGGCAGTAGGGGTAGTAGGAGTTAAGAGCTAGATTTGTAGGTTAGGACCACTGAAGAGGTTCTTGATATATGATTATATTATTAACATGTGTTAATACAGTACATTATAGCATTATGTTATTAATATACTAATATGGTATTTATTGCATATAAGTGTATATTACATATTGGAATATGTTATGAGGAACGATCACTATGATTAGAACTTTACTTAGCAGGTTTAACCTTGGAGAATTACATAGCAGAAAGGGATAGGAAACAAGAATAAATGAAAACCTATTGTAATATTCCAAGTGAGAATTAATGAACACCTAAACTACAGTGGTTTTAATGTATATGCAAAGAGAAGAGAGTAAATGGATGGGGGGTTGATTACAGATACATTTAAATGTAGAGACTGGAACTGCCTGAGTACAGAGAGTTAAGACAAACTCAGAGATAAGAACATTTTGTAGTCGGAGAGAATGGCACCTTAGGAGAAATGACCTCTCTGGGCTCATCTATAAAATAATAGTAGTACCAATCTTCCAGGATTATTCTGCTGATACATACGTATTTAGCACAGTGCCTCAGAATTTAAAGCACTCAGTAAATATTACTTATTGTTATTTATAAGTGATCAATAGAATCATCTAGTCATGGAAAATGTTATCTAAAAGATCTTTATCATTTTGTTTATGATATAATGAAGAGTTATTAAAAACACAAATATGACAGAAATACATAGTACATATACTTACAAGCAGCAGAGACAACTAATAATGACAGTTTGGTATTTACACTCAAAATTTTTTCTAGTCCTACAATAATGTATTAGTATTACTTGTATTTGTACAACATCGGGATCATTCTATGCAACTTCTTTCTTTTTGTAAAATAATGTTTTGGAGCTCTTTCCAAATTAGAACATATAGTCACCTGATATTCTTTTGAATAAGGCTACTTATTTCACTGCATTAATGGGCCATAGGGAATCTAAGGGGACACTTGGAAAAACTAGATGGAGTTCCAGGCCCACCAGCATATATGGTGCCTTTGTGTAAATTAGAAAATTTGCTCCCTGTAGGTGATGACAGACATACAGGTGCATATCTTAATTTGCAAACCCTGAGGAAGTTCAATCTCTCTACTTTGCCCCCTGCTGGATACCTGTGGCAGAGAACAGTCTCTACAACCATTAGCAAAGCTGTGTGGAAATGCCAAAACCAATGTTTAAAACCTTTTGGGAGGCTCAGAAAAAAGCATGAACTTTGAGCTACAGATTTTGTCTTTTTTCCCCTCACAGAAGCCATGGTTGTAGCCTTGGATGTAAGAGAAATAGATGAGGCCTCCATGGGAGAGTTTCTATAAAGGAAAGGTATTAAAGGGTGTTAATTCCAAAACATGTATGAGAATGGGACAAGATGAGAGAGACAGAGAGAGACAGAGATAGGGACAGATACATAGACACAGAAAGAGAATAATGATATATAGATGACAGAATAAACTCTATTAAAATAATATAATGATGATAGAATAAACTCTATTTTATCATCTTCTAAGACTCTACATATGCATATATATGTATGAATATATCAATGTATCACTTGCAGTCTAAACCCCTGCTCTCTGATTTCTCCTTTCTGAATTTTGGAACTGAAATAATTCAGGAATATATTTGGATAAATGCCTTGCTATCCGAACAGTTATTACCACTACCAGAAACTTGCGAATCAAACAGATTCGGATACTACGGTATCCTCACTTGTCAAGCTTGCTATACGAACTCAGGAAATGCACAGATTTGAATTGTAAGGGACACTTGTAAGCATATTTTAATTTTAATTTAAAATCTGAAGCATCAAATGAAATTTTCCCCAAACCCTTCCTCATTTAGCCATCTGCAGAATTTTGTTCTGGTACCTGACTGTTTTTGTCTATATTGCATATTTTTGTTTGGTTCTTAAGACTGTGTTCTTAAATAGTTTCTTTCTATTAAAAAATTGCCCTTCGCCTGGGTGGCTCAGTCGTTAAGCATCTGCCTTCAGCTCAGGTCATGATCCCGGGGTCCTGGGATCGAGCCCCACATTGGGCTCCCTGCTCCTTGGGAGGCCTGCTTCTTCCTCTCCCACTCCCCCTGCTTGTGTTCCCTCTCTCGCTGTATCTCTCACTGTCAAATAAATAAAATCTTAAAAAAAAAAAAAATTGCCCTTTATTTTCTAAAATACTTTCTTCAATTACTTCCTCTAATAATCAAATGTTATCTAGTTCCCCTTTCTGAAGCTGATAATAGTGTAAATTTTTCTAAACTTTTTTGGTCAGATTTCTAAATGTATCTTATCATCAATACATGATGCCTGATTTATAGAGGTTTCTTGTACCAACTGTTATTCTAAGAAGTCAAACTGCAGGTGTCTTCTGATTTCTCTCTCTCTCTCTTTTTTTTTATTTTCATAATGAAATACAGGTTTCATTATGAAGTAAAAGTTGGCTTTTCCCCATGCACTCTCTCTTAAAATCATTAATTATTTATAAACAATTTATTGTTAGAAAACTAAGGGAACTTCCGTACCCCCTTCCTGATCCTTGGAGATGTGACTTCCTAAATAGGGATTCTGGTGAAGCCACCTGGAAGTTAATAAAAATCAAGGGAAAAAAGACCATATTGGAGTTAATAATGAGCACACAATTACTTTCCTCTTATGCAAATGATGTAAAACAAAACAAAAAGCATTCAGAAGGGCTGCAGTAATTGTAGAATAATGTTAATGATTTAAAATATACACAAGTAATCAAATGGACCATGATGCCTACAATAAAATTTGAGGCTAAAATATTTAAATAACTGTCAAAGGTCTCTCCTCCACTTTGCTTCTCTCAAGGATCGTTCTTCCATTTTATATCTAATTGAGCTATTCCATTGCCATGTCTGGAGCAAATTTAGAGAGCCTTACTTGAACTTGAGGAATATTTTTACTTCAGTGTACATAACTTTGCCAAGAGGTCTCACCACCCCTTTGTCTCTGACAAACAGAAGCTTTATCACCACACGGTAAGCAAGGCTTTTCCAGTAGTAGTTGCCAAAGCTTTTGTTTTTTTTACTCTTATCAATAAAATATTTTGAGGGATGTACCCAAAATAAATGTACTTTTAAACATACATGAAAATCAAAATTAACAATGGTAAAACACAAAATAAATAAACATTTAATATCTTCTTTCTGGACATTCCAGGAATGCATATACTTACTTCACTGGTAAAACCTATTCTTTCTCATAAAAAGACAGAGTTCTTCTTGTCATTATCTATTATTTCAGAGGTTCTTTTCTTCTATGATGACTAAGATGTACCAACCTCTTATTTCCCTTTGTTCCCTTTCCTTTACTTACTTATTTATTTATTTATTTAAAGCCATCCAGTTTGCTAAGCTGATCTGGTCACCAAAAAGCTTTGTCTCTATATATTTAAACTGTTGTGCCACCGTTTATGTTTTTGACACTGCTAGCACTTAGTTCACACGAACTCATTCTCCCTGCATTTAAAAGTCCATTTTTTTCTAACATTTAAATTGTTAACCTAGAACAAAGGTAAACTTTAAACTTGTTTAATTGATCTAGCTTATTTTAAAGAGCAAGGTAATTTATACTAGTCGAGATTTTTTATCATGGTTTAAAAATGTGTATTTGTGTGTGCAATGTAAATGCAAATATTATTTTAAGAAGAATGGCTTGATAATATTTATAATTAAGGACATTAGCCTCCCACATCTTTAACTATTTAAAGCTAAGAAGATTTTGTAGGATTATTTTAGTATGTCTACTACTAGCCATACCAATATTTACATCACTGGAATAAATTTCTGGAGAAAAAGGTAGCCTTATAAGTAAATGTTAGAGAGAGAAAATGAGATGGGGCTATTTTGGTGGCCTACATAGGTTATTTTTCATATATTTTATATATTTTAATGTACTTTTTATCTATCTATCTGTCTATCTATCTATCTATCTATCTATCTAGTCTAATGATCCAAGTTCATTTGTGTACTAATAACCAAAGTTAGCAAATTTTTCTAAAGAAAAAAACAACTCTTTAAATGTCAGAGATGGTTATAATACTTTAGTCATGAATGAGAGCAAGAAAAGTGGATTCAATGATGCCACTAAACATGGGCATGATGCTCTTAGAAGATAAGAACAATAAGAACCTTAAGGGAAGTATATTTATATCTCCAAGGAGTTAACTTCATTTGTGACATTTTCTAAGTTTAACAGATATTTGACATGTTTTCCGATTTTGGAGCTGTGTTTTACTTTTTGAAAGGACTGGTATTCTGACTGCAGTCTTTCTAAGCCCCTTTGTCGCTAGTTCTTGGTAATTTTCTTTTCATCTCTTAGTGACAGATCTGAATCACCAGAAATCAGAAAACATGACTCTGGCAACTAGTTTCAACAGACCTTGTTCAGTGGCATATACAGAATGTAATTTATTTTTTGTGACAGTTTTAATAAAAGTGACGTGAAACACAAGGGCTATAATGTTAGTGATATTGCACCTCAAAAGAGGAGAAAGTTTGGTATGTTACCTCCTGATTAGCAGCAGCTAGTTCTTCTTCCAGTGCAGAGACTCTTTCTAAAGAAACCCTCAGTCGCTCCCTTACCTAGAAGAAAAACCAAAATATGTGCAGTAATGTACATCCCATACATGTTAAACTGTGCTGAATCCATCAATACCATTATCAGAGACAGTCACATTTGGCAAATTATTAAAGTCTTTATAGCCCTCAGTGCTCATAAATACTATGAATACATTGTCACCTTATAGCATCACTATATCAAGGGATTTCCTTATAAGCAAGTCATTTTAGTGTTCCAATGACAGAATTTCCAATGGGGTTGGAGATAGATCTGCTTGATCTCAAGTAAGTGGAGGCAAAGTTCAAAAGTATATTATGAATTCATCTGAAAAACAGACTCACTGATTAAGTATGACATACATAAAAAATTTTCTACTTTTAAAAAAATAATACATGAGCTTCATTTGGTATGAATAACTTCATAAAGGATTCTTAGAACCTGAAAAATGTGTCCATTGCACATACATTTTATATTAATTAGAAGTCTATATTGTTACTGAGGGATTGGCAAGTACTTGATTACTCTGGAATTCCTAACTTGCTTCCAGATACCAAAGGTTAAGCCAATACATCCTATAGAACCAAAGACTCTGCACATTTAGTTTGAAGATAATTATGATTTGAAGATAATTGTGATTTGCAAATGTTTCATACATGAAACTCAAAGTAGTTTTTTAATTCTTGCTTTCTTAGAACTTCTAAAATTGATTTAGTTATTATATGTTCAGATCTTTAGATGTGCTCTATATTACATATATTTAAAAAGGTATTTTTATCATGTAAAAAATTGAAGAAATTCAGAGAAAGAGATTTGCCTGAATTAAAATGAATGTCTACAGTGGCTTAATTCTCCTTAGAAAAGAATCAACAAAATTTATACCTTCAACTTGAGATGCAATTCATGGTGAATTTTTGATTATGAGTTAACATACATTTTTTTTTTTTTTTTGCCTGGGAATGTTACAGTATTTGTGAAGTTAACATGTATTTTAATATATAATTATATTTTTATAAACTAATTTTATTAATTCATTGATAGTACAGTTTAATGAATCACATTTTCCTTTTTTTTAAAAAAAATAAGATTTAACTGCGAACATAATATATAGGTTAGGTAATATAGTTTTAAAAATTAATTATTAATACATAATATAGGTTAAATACATAAACTATATTTTAAAAACTTACATAACAATTTTAATGTTGAATTATAACATTATTTTCCAATTAGTAAACAGACAAGAAACACTAATATCCTATTAATCTAGAATCTAATTAGAAATTTTTAAAAATCTCAATCATATTTTTGTGCTGTATAATGATAACTGATGCATATTCAGGTGGCTGGGTGCACTTAACTCCTGAAATACATCTTGAATGAGAAAGAATAACGATCTGAGAGGAGTTTGATATTATTTTTACTTAATTATGCTGAAATTCTCTGAAAATTAGTAATATATACATAAACTGATATTTGATCTCAAAGATAATTAGAACTTTTCCCGATATTTAGGACCTAGATGGACGTCCAGGTGCCAATGCTGTTAGACAAATAATTGTTCATTAAAATGCATAAAACTAATGCTGATTAATAACTGAACAAGAGCCACTTGAAAGGAAATCTTTGATGATTTGACCTGGGGAATACCTTTTTATGAGCAGCTTGGAGAGATGCAAAAGAAGCAAATACCCTGAAGGCTGCAAATAAGGAGGATTGCTGATATGTGGAAAGCAGTTATCAAAAAAATCTTAGTAGATGTGGTTGATATTTAATAGGGACGATTGTAAAGTTTTATGCCCACTTCCTAAAATACCAACTATAAAATATGGGTGTTTTGAGTGAGAAAGGTCTAAGGATCAGCAATATGAAACAGTCTAAATGTAACTTAACGATCTCACTATATGCACCATTGATCAGATCACATTTAGATTGCTGTGAAGAGGTGAAGGTGTCCTATTTTAAGATATAGCGATACATTGGAATGTTTCTAAAAGAGTCCTTCAAATCATATAAAGGATGGCTGAAACCAGGCTATCTTGTAGGTTAAAATATCTTCCTGACTTTCTTTGCGAAACTAATAATCACAGAAAATGTTCTAAACTGGTTTCTATTTACCACAAGTTAAGCATTTTTTATTCTCATTATATTGAACCTCCAAGAAGTAAAAATCATTAAGCTTATAAAACAATTTGAAAACAGAATCACCCCTCAATAAATTTAGAATGGTATCTACAGCTTAAGATCCTATTACCCACAGAGTAATGAATCCAAAGCTGTCTTTGAGAAAATAAAAACAATTTCTGAATATATTTTGAATTAGCTGTAAATGTAAAAATTGGTGCTGTAATTATCAATATAGTATGATATGAATTCTTTAGTCACATTTATATGAGGATAAATTATTCTCTGCATTTAATTCATCTTGCATTAACCTCTGCTAAACTGATAAGAAAAAAAAAAAAGTAAGATCCAAAGGAGTAACTTTTCCAGGGTATAAAGAATCTTAACATCTTACCTTGTCTACATAGCTAAAACTGCATTAACAGGAAAAAAATTATCTTTGACAAGGCTTTTAGCTTTTTGCTTTGCTCTGCTAAGCACAGCACCAGCAGAATGCCATAATTATCTTTATTTTCCTTGTTAGATTTGGTGCTCTTGTGGAACCACCTAGACATGATTGATACACCATGACAAATTATAATTTTAATTTTTTTTCCTAAATGTAAATGCACAGTTGACAGCCTAAGCTCTCTACTTAACCTTTTCTGATTTTTTACTATTTAGCCACATTCAATTAATCCATTGTCTGTGTAGTCTTTAAGTTCATATGTATCGGTTGTTTATTTATGGAGCTATTGTGTAAACTCCAAAATATTTATGTACAACTAGAATTTTTTATTTCTAATTTCATCTGTTAAATCAATTTTCTTCATAATGGCATATTTCTTCAAAATAACTCAAGAATTTCTTCCCCAAAAGATGTTTCAAGGCTACTTACATTTTAAATCCCTGAGGATTTAAAATAAAGTAAGTCCCTAAAAATAACAAATGTGTCTCAGGATAAAGAGGAACTCTGGTGGAAGAAGCATACATTCCAAATTAAAAGTAAGGTATGGCAGGGTTTCATTTTGGAATTAGCATTCTTATAACAGAAAACATTATAAAGAAATCTCCTTAGACCAGAAGTTCAAATCCAGTTTTGGTACTGTGATAGCTGATGATAGAAATATATGCGAAGTGCATACATATTTACTGTTTTTTTTTGCTTATATTCCCCAGGCATAGCCAATATGTCTTTTAAAGAAAAAAAAATCAATGATGTCTGAATGATTGCAAAACACATGTATATCTCTCATTTCCTCCAGCCCACGAAATTGGTAAACATATTGGAGAGCGATGTCAAAATTACTGTTGGTCTTAGCTAATTGTGAAAATTTGATCCTACAACTCAGTGGATATATAAATAAGGACATTAATAATGAAGACTGCCAGTCATTGTAATTGTTCACAGCTGTGTTCAATTTTTTATACTTTATTTAGTTCCTCATGTGTAACTTTACCCTCTGTGGTAAAGTTGGTAATGTCTTGTCCTCAAGACATGGTTAATTGCATCTTCTTCTGATCATCTCTATATATTATAACATAATATCCATACTACTTAAATTAGGATGTTGTAGTTTGTGTCTCCACCCTCCCTATCCTTTTGAGTAGCTGTGAGCTATTCTTAGGGAAATTGCCTATGAAGGCACAGATTAATCCCTCAATAACTAAATAAAAGGCTATTTAAAACAAGCGTGTGGATCAACAGTGATACCAATATCTTTACTTAGCTTGAAAGTTTTATCAAATACTGAAATTTACATATTAATAGTAATATTCATTAACATTTAATGAGCACTTGCCATATGCTAAGTACTGGCTAAGAGTTTTGCATGTCAGATCCCATTAATCCTCATGACAATTCTATGAGGTACATACTATGACTCTCTTCATTCAAAATAAGAGGAAACAGATGCATAGAGAAGTTAAGTCACTTGTCCGTATCTGTCCAACTCCAGAATCCAAGCTCATAACACTTTTCCTTTAGACTGTCAGCAATACTTAGCTGATAATCAGTTCAGTTGCCCCTGGATTCATCAATGTCCATGGCACTTCCGGTGAGTTAGTAAATACTGTTATAGCTCCTAGGGCCATGGTATAAATGCTTCATTTAGTTATGCTAAGCTCACTGAACATCTACATAGTAAATTATTTCTAAATTTTAAGTTGTACAACTATTCTCTTCTTAAATGTACTCATACCCATCAGGTTATTTGTCTTCAATATTCTTTATTGCCTTACATCCATTCTTTCATAACAGCATCCCTCAAGTGATGTGGGAATGATTACAGGGAACATCTAAAATCACACATTCTCAAGCACTTTCATTCAAGCCATTCAAAACTATTACACTTTCTCTGGACAGGCCATGCTCTTCTTACATCTCTGGGTTATCTTACATATTGATCTTGGTGCGCAGAGTATCTTTATGACTCTGCTTTTAAAACTCCTACACATTCTTTAATATTCAGACCAAATGTCCTCCCCTCTGTGAAGATATTCTTGAATTTTTCATCACTTTCTCAAGTAGAATTAGTCACAACTTTTTCTGTTACTTCATATTGCATTGTACATATTGTTTCTTAACATTACCTATTATTGACATGAATCTCTAGTGCTATGATCTCTTCAGTTGTAAGGAGAATGTCTTGTCTATTTTTGTGTGGCCAAACATCTGTCCTATATATAATAGATATTCCATAAATATAGTCTTCCAAATTCTTAACAATGTACTTTTGTAATAAGAAAGGGAATATGAAACTAAACGTTAAATATGATTATTTGATATTACATTTATCAAGGATCTTTAAATAATATCAATTTTTGTTTTATTCAAAATTATTCATAAACTACTTGCCTCTCACAGCTAAAATGAAAAATAAACTATAATTTCTTAATAATCTAGAAGATAGAATTATAGTTATCCTTTTGCACATACTTCACATAATCCCCTGCTCTAAGAACATCTGAAAGACCAATGATAAAAGTATCTATGTACGTAAATATTAACTAGAGCACAAGTGTCTGCATGCTCAAAACCTAGATATAACTGGATAATAATCCCTTATTTGGATTTTAATACTCAGAACTTCTCAGGTACTTTCTAATGAAGTGCCCCAATTCCCACTCTACAAAATCCTAAAGCTTTATTAATTTTAAAAAGTTAATTCTTTAACATTTCACAAAATTAAAATCATGTCATAAGCCTTACTAATCTCCAAAGGATATTATCATCATATTGGCTTATTTATGTCAGTAACAGTTATTTGAGTAACAGCTAAGAGAAGCTTATTGCTACTTTTAAAAAGACCTAAGGCAGTTTTTTCCACTAATACCTTATGCTGTTAGATGTAGAGACTCTTCAAAATGTATATTCAGAAGATACTAGATATTAGAGATCTAAAAAAAATGTATGCTTCTAATATAAATCTCCAAAGGTTAGAGTACAGCCAATTTACACCTCAAGATATGTTAAGTTGTCAGTTAGCAGTCTCCTGTGTTGGCGTCTATAAACATTGCACTTCAAAGAGGGGCTGGGAGAAGAGAAAAAGAGAGGAAGAGAGAGGGAGACTGACTGACAATATTGAATTTCACATGGCCATCTGGACTAGGACCATAATGCAACACAATACAAGTATAACTTGATAAGCCATAGATTCAGTGGCAATAAAAACAACATGGTTATGAGTATTACCCATATACACACAATAATCCAGTTGCATTTTAAAAAAAATGATATTCCTATAATCCAGATGTGTTTCTCTGTGCTGATTTACATCAGGAGTCAGCTGAGTCATTAGATGAAGACAAGGAGCTTGATGCTGATGACAAAAACACTGTTAAGCTTGAAAGCTTTTGCAGTACTAAAACTTTTTTTAAAATTAGTAGATAAAGTTTATTTCATTTTATTTTTTTTACATTTCAGCTTGATTGAGGTATAATTGACACATACAATTGTAAGAATCCTTTATCAATACTATACCTTTTCATCCAAGGCCTTGTGGTGCTCAAACAAAGATTTCAGTGCCTTGAGAACCTCAACCTCACTGGAGACTCCTGAGGGGGACTGGGCTTGCCGTTTCACCACTGTCATTCTTAGTGACCTTTCATGTCGGGACACGAGGCACTCCAAGTGCTCCAGTAACAGCTATTGGGTTTAACAGAAAATGCAATTATCCTAAATGTAATTATCTTATGAACACAAGTTACTAATACTCATGACTCCTACTGTAAAAGATTGCAGGTTTGCATAGAATCTAATGATAGTCTCAGATTTTATCACAGGTAGCAGCAAAGAAGCACAAACCTGAGTCTAAACCAGGGTTCCTAAATTACATTAAAGTAAGTCCCATTTCTAGTGTATAACAAATTGCTCATTTAAGAAATATCATGTAAATTCTTATGTATTTTTAGAACAATTTAATAATTTCAGCATGAATTCAGTAGAAACAACACAAAATAGGCGTGATCAAATAGAATAATTATTAAAGAACATGGTACAATTCTTAACACAATGATGATTGTGTTAAGAAAAAAGTATTAAAAGTCAAAACCAATTTAATTTACACTTGCTGTTGCAATGAAGGTAATGAGCATAACATAATCATCATGTTGCTTTGAATGTGATTATAGTGATAATCACATTTGTGTAGTGATTATAGTGATAGTTATAATCACATGTTGCTCTAACGATTATAGGGAAAATAATGATTTTATTCACAATTAATTCTTAATAGAAATAGAAATAATAAAAAATATATGCAACCAACTGGGATACAGTAACCGAGATTTGCAATAATCACTTGGGGAAAGGAGGTTAAAGTGCATGCTTTTTAAACTGTCTACTCTGGAACCTACATTCACCCAGAGTAGCCTCTGGAGCCATGACAGAAGTCTGGACAAAGTCCAGTGAACAGTGTTTCAGTCTGTTCTAACATTTCCCAAAGAAATTTTACTTTTCAATGTTTTGTGAATTGGGGCTTCACCTTCGTTTCGTTTAATAAAGGGAGTTCTGCTGCTAAAAACAAAGATACATAAATAAAACCCCAAACCTGCTGGTTTAACTTCTCAGTTATTGAGATTTTGCCAGGGAACAACAATACATGAGCAGGAAGTTTTGTAGGAGAGATTTTCAGAAGGATAGTGAAAAGCATAGGCTAACAAATGGTGTCTATGTAAAATAAGGCAGGAATTACTCAAACAAAAAAGGGAAAAGCAAATATAAGATACTGGGATGGAAAGAAGGAAAGAAAAAAAAATTGCAGGCTTTTTCCTAAAGCTTACATTTCCTAAAGTAGGGGAAATTTTTGGTTTTCAGTTATTGTTAGATTCAGTGTCACATATTAGTGTCACCTTTCTTAGTCCTTAATAAATTAATTTCTTTCCATTCACCATCACTAATTATGGTTCAAAGTGTCAGAAAACTTTGCCATGCATTGGTACAAAAGAACACAAACATCTGAGATCCGAAATGTATATAGATCAGTAGGTAGGGATCACATTTAAGGGTCAAAATAATATTAATAGTTCTTCAGTATGATGATGACACAATATTTTCAAAGAGCTTTCCTTTTATTTATCAATCTGATTATATTCCTGGTGTTCTACTCTCTTGACTTCTACAGATACATGCATGCATTGGTTAAATCCAAGCTGTTTTACACAGGCTATGGGATTTTGTGTGAACTTAACCCTGAAATAGAGTTATGGGAGCTGAAAAGAGGAGAGACCTCCTTTGCGAGAGGGTGATGTTTAAATTGAGAAAGAGCTGGCCAGATGAGGGGCCAGATGAAGGACTCCAGGCAGAGGGTACAGCACAGGCAAAGGCTTGGCTTCCAAGGAAATCGAAGGAGGCTGGTAGGGTCAGAGCGAAGTTTGGTCAGAGAAAGACCAACACCAGATAAGCAGGGTTAAGTTCGTACAAAGCCCCATAACCCATGTGAAACAGTTTGCTCCCAGTCGACCTTTCAGAGTCCAGATATTCTCTTCTCCCCTGCAAATGGTGTGCTAAACCTGGCTCATACCAGCTTGCTAGAGAGGACCGTTAATTCTCAGGATTTTTGTGAGCCAGCAGTTAAAACACAGTAATTGTTGAAGCTTAAATTATGCAAGCTTATAATTAAATAAAAAATATTTTTTAAAGATAATAAACACACAGAATGTATTACTTCCTGATTATATTACTAAATTCCAAGGTTTTTTTTTTTAGACTTTATTTATTTATTTGACAGAGAGACACACAGTGAGAGAGGGAACACAAGTAGGAGGAGTGGGAGAGGGAGAAGCAGGTTCCCCGTGGAGCAGGGAGCCCGATGCAGGGCTCAATCCCAGGACCTGAGCCGAAGGCAGATGCTTAACGACTGAGCCACCCAGGTGCCCCAAATTCCAAGTTTTTAGTAAGGTTCCTAAATATCCCATGCTCCTTGGGTTGTTTACTTCTACTGTATTTGAATGGTAGAAATACCATAGACTGTTTCCAAATCTTTCATCGTTTCCCACCTCTGCATTCAGTGACATCATGTTAGTAGCTTGAAATCAGCTACAGTGGGAGTATTTACACCATGGGAACTCCAAACACTATATAGATTAGTATTTTTTTTTAATTTTTTTTTCTGGTTAAAAAAAATCATTTACCAGCACATCAGTGTCACTAGACATCAGAGCTGGGAGCGCAAATGTTATGCCCTTTCTGTATCCCTGACTCATAGAATCTGTGAGTACAGTAAAATGTTGTTTGTGGCACTAAATTTTGGGGTGGTTTGTTATGAAGCAATAGCTAATCAGAAGATCTTCTCTAAAAGCATCTATAACTATTATACCATGTCAATAGTACTGAGGAAAAAAGAATACCAAATTTCTTGGATATTATCTCTGAACTAGGACTAATTCTGTGGTACCCACTGTTGCAGAGGTTTTTGATAATCTCGTAGACAAAAATGATTCACCTTTTGGATATTAGCCCATTTCTCTGGCCACCGCCACATTTGCTCAATGGGCAGAAAAAGTGCCCATGGTTTCAGGGATAGAAGTTACTCATTGACCTTGCAAAATGGGCTTCTCACCATTAAGGTTGATAGGGTTACCACCACAGCTGAATGGCCAAGTGATTAGCTGTAGCCATCAATTTTGAACCCATTTCATGATATAGTATACCTAGAGACCAGCTAGTTACCTTGAAGCAAGTAGATTACATTAAATCCCTTCCATCAAGGAGGGGACGGCTGCCTTTTCTTAATGTAATAAATGTTTTTTCTGAATATGGATTTGCCTTCTCTAATGGCTCTGCTTCTACTAGCAATACTATCTTATCAGATTTTTGCTTACAGTCTTTTTCTTTTAAAAGATTTTATTTATTTATTTGACAGAGGGAGACACAGAAGAGAGGGAACACAAGCAGGGGGAGTTGGAGAGGGAGAAGCAGGCTTCCCACTGAGCAGGAAGCCTGATGGGGGGCTCGATCCCAGGACCCTGGGATCATGACCTGAGCTGAAGGCAGATGTTTAACGACTGAGCCATCCAGGCGCCCCCTGCTTACAGTCTTATTATCATATACAACATTACTTCTGACCGAAAAAAGAAAAAAAAAAAAAAAACCCACATTTTATAGTGAAAGGAGTAATGTAATTGACTGATGTTCCCAGCCCTGGTTTCACCATGCTATCACATCATTCAGAAGCAGGTGATCCTATAAAACGGTTAAATGGCCCAAGGAAGAGTCTATCTTAATTATTGCTTGGAGATAACACATGGCTAGGTTGGGGTGCTATCATCCTGAAATTAGTGATGAATATATTGGTCCATATACAGAGGTCCAGGAATGAAGGTTTAGAATTGGAATTTATAATTACCAATAGGACTTAATGACCACTTGGAGAAGAGAGGATCTTTATTTTTTTTTGTTATATCACATACATAATGTATATTAAATTATTTTCCCCTTTTACTCTTGTATACTGGGTATTTGATTCTGATTAACATTTAAAGTAGTCCATACATTACAGAATATTAAGATATGACTGAGATTTAATAAGAGCAAGAAGAACCCTGGCCTTGTGGCTGGATGCATGCACCTTCTTTTTTTGAGAAAAGGTGATTTTGTTTTTGTCTAAGAGGTATAGTTGTATTGTTGGGTAGTTACATGTCAGTATTGCTGCTGTTTAGAGTTTTATTTATTTATTTATTTTTTTAAAAGATTTTTATTTATTTATTTGACAGAGAGAGAGATAGTGAGAGCAGGAACACAAGCAGGGGGAGTGGGAGAGGGAGAAGCAGGCTTCCTGCCGAGCAGGGAGCCCGATGTGGGACTCGATCCCAGGACCCCGGGATCATGACCTGAGCCGAAGGCAGACGCTTAACGACTGAGCCACCCAGGCGCCCTGTTTAGAGTTTTAATATGGAAAAGAGTATAATAAAAGTTAGGTTATTGTGGAGACTTGGTATTTGTGGTTGCCTCAAATCTTTTGTACATACCCTCCATCTTTGATAATTACCTGAATGCTGAACGTCATCTTCCCAATATTGGAAACAAAAAACACTTCGCAGGCACGTTTAACCACTAGGTGGCAGACAAGTGACTTAAGAGTCAGCCAACCAGAGCCACCCACACAGGACAGATTCTGAAGGGAGCCAAATGAGTAACCAGGCTAGGCTTGGGGGTCCACCTTGTTGGCACATGTAGTAGTAAAGGCTGCATGTTTCTGGGACTAGGAATGTAAGGAAAACTCACCAAAGCTAAGAAATATGGTCCTAGACATTGCGCATGGAAGCTAGGTTTGGAGATCTCTTATATTCCTTAATTAATGTCTTCTTGATTCAAACAGTTCAGGTGTACTGTTTTATGCAATTAGGATATAATAAAACCAAATAATGTGTTCTTATTAATATAAAACAGACTTCTTAGGGGCTTAACAATTTAACTTATCCTCAGTACTCCTTAATACTTAGGAAATTATTCTATAGAATATATGTTTAATGCTCATGTATCGAATTGAAGTAAGATAAATGTAAGTTACCTAGCCTGGAGAATGTGGGCCAAAATGTTCAAAACTAGCATGTATCCATGACTTCTAAGCTTATAAATTAAAATAAATGAAAAATGAAGAGGAACTCACAAAGATAACACTAACAAGCTACTAGTTGTATACCTTTGCTAGGAGCTACACTTTTATCTAATATTTAATAAATATTGCAGAAGGCACTCTTTTTGGTGTACTCACAGGATTGCAAGGACTACGTAAATGACCACTAATCCTATGTTGGGATTCATTTTAAATGACCACAGCCTGTATATATACAAACATATCATAGTGTATATGCATACGTACATACTGCATCATTGGAAATTTTTGAAATAAATTTCTAATATTATACAACTTCTTATTAGATTTGAATTCAACATAACCTTGGCTGCTGCAATAAAGCTTTTTTTTTAGATTTTATTTATTTGTTTGAGTGAGAGAGAGTGAGTGAGAGAGAGAGCATGAGAAGGGGGAGGGTCAAAGAGAAAAGCAGACTCCTGGCTGAGCAGGGAGCCCGATGCGGGGCTCAATCCTGGGACTCTGGGATCATGAAGAAGATATGTCTGATTTTTAGCCCTGGATATTTTTTGGGTGGTGGGGAGGGTAACAGGTGGTTATGTAATTTAGGAAGTTGTTATATAATTGATACTTTGCACAAAGAAGTTTTCCTAGTTCCATTTCTCTATTTTCCCTAATCAACAACAAAAATCCTCATACCACTGCTTTAAGGAGGGTGGAAAAAATGTTTTCCAGCTTTACTCATGCTTTCAAAGTAACCATTATTCATGTTTAAAATCGATGGCTTCAATTTTTGTTACCCTAATGGAATTTAATATTTGTATTTTTCTCACTTTGACCCCTGAAGAGGTATTGCAAGTATAGCTTGCCTTACTGCCTCTATCCCCCAAGGTTCCTCTGCAGGTGCAACAGTCACAGGTACTTCTGGGCCTGATGGAGTGTGATATGATGAAGACTGTATGGATGCTGCTGCCAAATCTCCGAGTTCTCTGAAATTAGTCACAGTCAGGAAGGAATGATACACTCCATACTGCAATGGTTTACTTTTAGGGCAAAGTCTTCTCTAAGCTGTTGTAAATCTTGGGAGTTTTTCCATGGATCTAACTTTAAAAAAAAAAAAAGATTTATTTATTTATTTGAGAGAGAGCACACACGAGTTGGAGGAAGAGGCAGAGGAAGAAGGAGAGAGAGAATCTCAAGCCGACTCCCAGCTGAGTGTGGAGCCCAGCGCGGAGCTCGATCACACGACCCCACGATCATGACTTGAGCCGAAATCAAGAGTTGGGTGCTTAACTGACTGAGCCACCCAGGGGCCCCTCCATGGATCTAACTTGAGTAATTGTGCTAATGGCCTCATGGCTGAAAGCACAGGCCTGGAGTTAGACTGCCTCAGCTTTCAAATCCCTTTTCTCTTCTATTTATTCACTGCATAATTTCCAGCAAGTTATCTACCTTTTTCTGAGCAGTTACCTCATCTGTAAAATGGGGATAATTATAACATGTCTCTCATAGGGCATTAGAAAGGAGTAAAGGGCTGTAGAAAAAAAAAGTTGTCTAAAGGAGAAATACACAGCTAAAATACACATTTTAAATATGAGAATTTGTTGAAAGTCTACCAAGAAGTTTACATTTCCTTCCATGTTCACCTTCCGGATCCTACTTTTACATTTGGCTGCACTGTGCTACATTGGGGAATGTAGCTTA
Source organism: Leptonychotes weddellii (assembly GCF_054177405.1). NCBI lineage: Eukaryota > Metazoa > Chordata > Mammalia > Carnivora > Phocidae > Leptonychotes > Leptonychotes weddellii. The sequence goes on from NC_138373.1 coordinate 126,219,653, forward strand.
AACCACTGAAATGGAAAATAGTGAAATAGGGCAGAACAAATCTCATGGCACAAATAAACTTTAAGTTTGCATGAAAAAATTGTAAGTTAGAAATCAAGGGTGGGGAAAAATATCAACAGAGAGAAAGAAATAGAAAAAATTCATCGGACACCTGGTAACATGATCTAAACTGTCCTCTTCATGTTCTATTTGAGGCAGTCATCAAAGTCTCAGTGAAAACCAAATCCTTGTGTGTATACTGTGTGAATTCTCTTTACCATAAAAATAAGATCCTGATGAATAAGGAGATAAATTGAGTTTGATCATATAACCAGTATGGATACATGGTACTCCTCATTAAAGGCACAAGCTCACTGTTTATGGAGCTATTATTTTTATAGTATTCTCTAAGACCAAGCATCAAATGAATACACTATTAACAATATCTCACTTTCTCATTTTTTAGCATTGATCTGCCAGAGTTTTAATACTGAAAATATTTTTCACCTACTTCATGTTGAAATTGAACTATATATCCACACAAAAGTGTTTTCTCCTCTGCATTCTTTTAATAGAGAAACTCTTCTCTAGTAATAGGTATAGGTAATCTGATGATTTATATATTTTATGAAATTTAGTGACTATTTCTTCTGAACAAGAAAATATAGCACCTTTGATCAAATTCTGGACTTCAGTGTTACAGGGCATGAGACTGAAAGAGACATGGGTTTCCGAGAGCAGAAGATAGAAGAGTCCATCAAAATCATGACATCAGAACTGGAAGTCTCCTCAATCATCTTCCAAAATAGAGAAGCTATGCCTCTTTTAATTAGGAGAGTTCTGCGCCAGTGGTTTTATACATTTTAATGAGGTGAGGACCAATGCCAAGCCACTCCCTCACATCACCCCATAATGGAAACTCATACTCCCCTCAAGCCTCTCTTTCTCTGCCCATCTCCAGCCTCTGAGTATTGGCCCCCTACTCCAATACAACAGTTTGAAAGTTTGAGGCTATCGAAATCCAGTCCTTCTTTTTAAAATCAAAGAAAGCAAAGGCCAGAAGGAATAAAAACATTTTCTGAGGCAACACGGTGATTTGGAAGTTGAGACTGTAATTTAGGTTTCTGGCCTTCCTGTTTTGAGTTTTATAGAATAGTCTCTGTTACTTGAAGTGACAGACTATGAGTTGGTGTCTGCTTAACGTCTTCCTCAAGTTTTTATTTTATTTTTATTTATTTATTTTTTTAAAGATTTTATTTATTTATTTGACAGAGAGAGACACAACGAGAGAGGGAACACAAGCAGGGAGAGTGGGAGAGGAGAAGCAGGCTTCCCGTGGAGCAGGGATCCCGATGCGGGGCTCGATCCCAGCACCCTGGGATCATGACCTGAGCCGAAGGCAGATGCTTAACGACTGAGCCACCCAGGCGCCCCTTCCTCAAGTTTTTAAATGTTTATATTCTTATGAGTATACAAGAGATAAGGCACTGAACTGTATATGGAATTGATTCCAAGCAGAGGCGGTTTTATACTTACTCTTGTGTTGTTTCTTTCAGCTTTAAGTTCAGAAATTTCTTCTTCCTTTTCTAGGAGTTGCTCCCTACAGGCATTTAATTCTTTTGTCAGTGCAGCAAATTCCTGAAAAGGGAATAAAAATATTTGAAGACATATTTCAGATATTAAAAAAATGTTTCCCACAGGAATAAAAAAAATCAAAATATAAACTTGAATGTGAAAAATGGGAATAATGACTTCAATGACTGGCCTATATGTATATATATTGCTGTTATTAAATTAATTGGATTCCAATGTTCAGAAAATGCTAAACCATGATATTTAACATTTACATTTTATTGTAATATGCTGCTTCAGTGAGTGAATATAAGATGTTTCAAAATATATCAGATACAGCACATTGAAATTAACATTAGTATGATAATATATTAGTAATATAGAATGATTTAAATTTGGCTAATTTTGTGAACAACTCCAAAAATCTTACACTTCCATTCCTACTCAGACTGAGTATACTAAATCATCAAAAACCAAACACAAAACAAAACAAAACCACTACCAAAAGCAACCACAAAAAATCCTACTACATGTGTATTCAGAGATTAAGAAATTCATTTATATGTTAACACGATGAAGAAAGCAAATGTACCTCTTACAAAATAATAAATATCTAAGAGTTAAGAACATCATCCTGCAAATTATTAATTTATGCATTGTTCAGTCCTTCCCTCTGAAACATAAGCTCCATGTAAACTGGGACTTTGTCTGACTTCACTGCTACACTCTCAATGTCTAATACATAGCAGATGCTCAATAGTATTTATTTTCAATAAGTGAAAATGGATCATGTTGTTAGAAAAAAATATTGAGGGTTCTGGAGTAATCTTCTCTCCATGTGACAAGTGACAATTTAGAGGATTCTTCAATGGCCTCCCCAAAATAGGATCAGAAATTGTATGATCTGGGTATTTTTACCATGAAGCAGAGAGTTTCAACACGGTAAAGATTACACAAAAAGAAAATCAAGAAACTTAATTCAGTTATTCGGCTACTCTAGCTTATAAGCAAATACTATTTTAAAATGATTTTGAAAAACAGTGAACAGGCCCATGCTATCATTATGATTATCATTAAATCATTTAAAGTGATTCCCAGTAATAAAACTGATGCTTGTCAAATATTTAAATATTTGGGAAACAGGCTGAGAAGGCACTGTCAGCAGATGAAAAATAAAGATGAAAATCAGGGAGACAGTTATGGTTAACCTAACCTCTATAAAGGGAAATATAGTCCAAAGTAAATGTGCTATGGTGAGCGCTGTGAATTGTGTAAGACTCTTGAATCACAGACCTGTACCTCTGAAACAAATAATACATTATATGTTAAAAAAAAAAAAAAAAAAGAAGAAGAGATAGCAGGAGGGGAAAAATGAAGGGGGGGAAATCGGAGGAGCAGATGAACCATGAAAGACTATGGACTCTGAGAAACAAACTGAGGGTTCTGGAGGGGAGGGGGGTGGGAGGATGGGCTAGCCTGGGGATGGGTATTAAAGAGAGCACGTTCGGGCGCCTGGGTGGCTCAGTCGTTAAGCGTCTGCCTTCGGCTCAGGTCATGATCCCAGGGTCCTGGGATCGAGCCCCGCATCAGGCTCCCTGCTCCGCGGGAAGCCTGCTTCTCCCTCTCCCACTCCCCCTGCTTGTGTTCCCTCTCTCGCTGTGTCTCTCTCTGTCAAATAAATAAATAAAATCTTTAAAAAAAAAAA